>NC_081324.1:87904322-88222754 GCF_026419965.1 Kogia breviceps | reverse complement strand
TTTGCTTTATGGTAATCCATGGTATGGATACACCACAATTAAAATGTTCCCCCGGCTTTACGGAGATATCATGGAAATAGAACGTTACCTGTAGACCACAATTTTATTCAACTGTTATATTAAAAGACATTCCACTTTTTTGCCTCTACAGGGCTATCATAAAGATCCTGTGACTGTATTCCTATGATTTTTATTTTAAAGAATCCACTTCTAGGAATTTATGGGTCAGAATATGTTTATATTCTTTTAAATTATGCCTCTGAGAGATGGTTTTCCAAAAAGACACTAGGAATTGACCTTCCTACCGGTTATAGATGGAGTTTCCTATTCCTTATATGCTCACCAGCACTGAGTGTTGTCATTCTTTCATGTCGATTTCAAATGTGCTGTGTGAAAGGCATCACGTCGTTTAGCACGTGTGTGGCGTATTTCATCATCGGAGTCTGTTTACGTTAGTCATTTAATTTTTAGCTCCCCGACTCTAGGTGTTTATTAATCATAGAGGTTTCCCCTTCACAGTCTGACCTCCGAGAAGGAGTGGTCCTGAGTTGGAGGAAAGACTGTCTCGGCGGCCTGAGCCGCAGCAAGGAACTGCGCTCCAAGTCGGGCAGAGTCACATGGCCCTGGAGCGGGCTGGGGTCAGCAGGAGACGCGGCGGCGGTGGGCCGGGGTTGGGGGGGGGCTCGATGCAGCGTGTCAGCAGACTCCTGTGAAGCTGCCCCTCGGGGGTGACTCACTTACCTCTTTCTTTGGGGAGAGGGCACAAGCATTCGTTTTTCTCACTTCAAATCAGAGGATATACGCGGGGCTGTGTCGCCAAGTACAAAGCGTTTCAGAAGTTCAAGTGCAGACTCGACAGGTGCGGTGGTCGGTCCGGCTGCGAGCAGAGCCTTGCAGCACTGCCTCAGGCAGGTGTGGAGGCAGCCACCCCCGGGGGCGGGGCGGGCGGCCGGGCTCCAAGCGCACAGCCTCCGGGTGCCCTGCTGTATTCATGGCCAGGCTGCGGCGCCTCCAATCGTGAGACAGCGGGAGCGCAGGGGGAGGGCTCTCTCCGCAGGACCCTGTCTTTGTACCCGGACGGGACGGCTCCGAGCCGGGTGTCCTCCGGGTGTGTCCCAGACCCGCCCGCTTCGCCTTCCCATTCTGCCCTTTGCCCCGGGAGTCGGCATTCTCTGGTTCTCTTGACCCCTGGTTCTCGCCGGAGGATGGAGAGAGAGGCTGGGGCATTTACAGCTGCCCCACTGGCCCCCGAGCCCGGGTGGTAACAGCGGAAATGCTGTTGCCCGTGACTGGGGCTGCGTCCTCCTCCTGGCCCCGAGCCCACCCACGCTGCTGCCTCCGTCCCCCCATAACTTCTCTCCGTTACTCCCAAAGTGGGGCGTCTGTCTTCTCCTGGATCCTGACAGAGCCAACCTGCCTGCAGATCAGAAGTGTCTCCTTGTTGATCAGAAAATCACAGGATCGTCTTTGCCCGCACGGGGAGCTGGAAAACGTACCGGAGGGGAAGGCGAGGGGCCAGCGGGTGTGAGTGGCCTTCTGTCAGCTCGCTCGTGGCGTGTAAGCAGGTTGGAGCAGGTGGTCCCGAGCTCCGTTAGAGGTTCTTGTAATGGTGGGGGACTGAGTGGCTCGTTCTGGGCTGGTGGGAGGGGGAGAAGGGGAGGTGCCCGCGCTCTGGGCCTGGAGGTCGCCGGATGGCGTGCAGGGCCCACAGCGAGCCTGGGCCGAGCCTGGCCCTGCTGGGCACGGGGGGAGCCCGTCCATGAAAAGCGCGGCCACTCTGACAGGCTTCCCCACGTTTCTCCTGATGCAGCACTCACGCCGCTTCCTTTAAAGTCTTTGCGTCAGGTCTTAGTTGTCCTGCTAAAATGTCCTGCTTAAACATTATTTTAATAACACCATGTTTTCCATAATGTACCCAGGGGAAGCCGCCCTTCCTCCTGCTTCTTCCAAAGTGCAGTTAGGTTTTGGGGCAGAATGAATGACTCCAGGAGAGAGAGAGAGAGGGAGGGAGGGAGGGAGAGAAACAGAGACAGAGAGAGAGAGACAGAGAGAGAATCTCCCGTGTGGCTGAAGTGGGGCTGGGGGTCAGAGTCCCGGGATTCCGAGGGGAACGTGAGAGCTGAGCAGGGCTGGCCGTGATCGCGGGGCGGGGCGGGGCGGGGCGGGGCGAGGCTGGCCGTGATCGCGGGGCGGGGCGGGCCCCCGACTGTCCAGAGCCGGTCTGGGTTGGCCGAGCCGATGATGCTGTCCCGTGATCGGGCCCCGTGTCTCCTCACCCTGCCCGGCACGTGGCCTTGGCCTGCAGGCGAAGCGGAGGCTGAAACACGCTCTGCTCTGGGAGCCACGCGTGGGCAGGAGGAGGGCTCCCGCCCCGGGCCTGAGGCTGCCGTCTTTGCAAAGTCTGCCAGCCAGGCTTGCCCTTGCCTGGCGTCTGGGATCTGGGATTTCCAGGGGGTCCCCACTGTTCCCCAGCTGACCAGGGTGGCTTGCTGTGTCCAGACTGCTTGCACAAGCGATTTCATTGATGTGGACACGCCTGCCTTCCGCCCGGGCGTCTGGGATTCTGGTCCATCCCAGGGCAGAGGTGCTTACGTGACCAGCTCCCAGTGAACCCTGGGCGCTTGGTCCCCACGGGCTGTCACAGTTCGATGCTGTGGGAATTAAGTGTGTCCTGCGCGACTCCCCAGGAGAAGATTCTGGAAACTTGCTCCCGGTCCCCTAGACCCCGCCCCTGTGCCCTTTGCCTTTGCTAGTTCTGCTCTCCTGTCCTTTGCTGTCATAAATCAGGGTCCCAAGCACGAGTGTGTCCTGAGTGCCGCGATGCCCGCCAGCGAGTGTCTGCCCCCGGGCGTGGTCTTGGGGACCCCGACCCAGGGCTGCTGTCCTTCGCTGAGACCCGGTCACACCGTTTGGGTCAGGGATTCATACAGAAGGGAGCAGCTCGCGCACCGTGACCCGCCCACCTTGACCCAAGGCTTTGCCCAAACCAAGCAGATGGAAAAGCATGAGAAAAAAGGCGGCCCCTGATGAAAAAGCCAATACAATTTTTTAAAAGTTATTTAAGTGGGGATGTGGGAAGAAGGTCGGGAGCACGCCTGGGGGCACACGAGCCTCGCCGGCCAGTTCCTGCGAAGTCTGCGAGGCCCGCGGAAGAGTCCGCCCCCCACCCTGGACACACGCACAGGCCGTCCCCAGCAGATGCCCTGTCTGCAGGCCTCTTCTCTGGCCCAGAGATGTGACAGTGCGCCGGGCCAGCTGTGCAGTGACGTGTCCCGGGCCCCGCCCTCCCCAGCTGTCCCTGTGAGCACGCGGGTCCCGCGGCCGGGACTCTCCGGCAGACGGCTTCTCAGAGCACGCACTGGACTGGCTTCGGGTGCAAAACGGCATCCGGTCCCCGTTTTCCCCGACCGTCTACTCAAGGGGCCTTCCTTCCGTCTGGAGTCGTCTCTCAGAGTTCCCTGCACGACAAAGAACTTGACAATCAGAGCGTCTCCTCCACAGGCAGTGGCTGAGCACGGCTCCTGCGTCCCGCTGGCCAGGCGTCCGCCCTTCGTAAAGTGTGCAGTTCACAGCGTTTCAGGCGCGAATTCACAGCTTTCCGTGGCGTGTGGTGCCGGGGCTGGACAAGGGCGGTTGGAAGAGGCAGTGATCGGATTGCAGCTGCCGTCGGAGGGCCGTCTGAATCAAGGCTCTGTAAACCTCCTGAGCTTCCCTCAGGCCTCGCGCCGCAGTCAGTCCGTTCTGTAGGGGGTGCCTTCGTTGCCAGCGCGGTTAGTACCTGCGAGTTCTACCTGCGGCCTGTCACCGGCAGGCAGCATCTTCCAGCCGAGGACCAGAAGGACCACTGATGATAAATAAAGCGCCCTGGACCCTGTGGAGTGAAAGGTGAACGGGCTAGGGAGACAGCCCCGCGATTTATCGTATGTCACAGGCTGCAGCCCAGAGAGACGGAGGGAGGGACACCACCGAGGACCCGAGAGGACACAGCGGCTCCCTGAAAGCCAAGCAGTGACACTGGAATCCTGGGAGAAGTCGGCGCAGATGAGAGGAGGAGGTGGAGTCCAGGAAGCCCTGACGTTTCTGGACTTCTCCGGGCTGAGCAGTCAGTGATGCTGGCGGAGTCCCGCTGTGGCTGGTGGGCCTGACGCTTGGCCCTGAGGCTGGGTGTAGGCTCTGCCCCTTAGTTCCCTGGCCTGTGAAATGTTCGGATCGATGACCCTCAGGGCCCTTTGGTTAAACCTTCTAAGTGAGAAGTGAGCAAGCTCTGCAACAGTCATCGGTCAACTAGGATTTCTAACAAATGCATGTTTCTGAAGCATCATAGGTATCCTAGTGGTGGTGGGTTGGCACTGAATTTAGAGGAGGAAGGATTTTTCTTTTTTAGTGAGTCACAAAATGTTTGTTTACAGTCTCTTGTAGGTTGCTAGGAAATGTTTGTTTTTACCCATTTTTAAAAAATAAGTTTATTTATTTATCTTTGGCTGCATTGGGTCTTTGTTGCTGTGCACGGCTTTCTGTAGTTGTGGTGAGCAGGGGTCCCTCTTTGTTGCGGAGCGCGGGCCTCTCGTTGCGGTGGCCTTTCTTGTTGCGGAGCACGGGCTCTAGGTGCACAGGCTCAGTAGTTGCGGCACACGGGCTCGGTAGTCGTGGCCCGCGGGCTCTAGAGCGCAGGCTCAGTAGTTGTGGCACAGGGGCTTAGCTGCTCCGCGGCATGTGGGATCTTCCCGGACCAGGGCTCGAACCCGTGTCCCCTGTGTTGGCAGGCGGATTTTTAACCACTGCGCCACCAGGGAAGCCCCTGCCCTCTTGTTTCTGCTTATCAGAAAGACAGGTGTTTACTGATTTAAAAAATCTACGTATATACAAGCACGGAGAGTTTTTTCAAAATTATCCAACTTTGGGTCCACACAAGGTGATGTAGACCCTCCCCACTAAGTACAACTATCAACCCTGCAGGTAAAGCCAGAGGCAACCACAGCAGAGCTCTGAAAGTTGGGAGGAGAAAGGGAGCTGGTTAGGGACCCCAGGACTGAGGAACAAGGTAACAGCAGGGCACTTTGTGTTCCCCACCCGGCGGAAGATGGGCACCCAGATCCCAGCCCAGCCACAGAAGGCAGCTGGAGTAAGCTCATGCCTTCCCGGGATGGCTGGGGGCCCCTCTGATAGAACCCCACACCCAAGCTGGGGCCCGGATGCAACGATGAGCAGCTGGGGGCCCAGCTCCGCCCCCCTGCAGGGCCTGATTCCCCTGCCCTCTGCTCCCAGAGATACTCCCCCACCTCTAGCTGGGGTCCCAGCCAATAAGCTTGGGAATGCCCTCAGGGGGACCCAGCCACACCCTAAGTCTCTTTGGCCTGCAGCGTTGAAACTTCCCTGAAATGCCCAGAGAGGCCAAGATAGACAGAGAGCTGCTTGCAAAGGGCTGGGTGGGTTGGGGCTGGTTCACACAGGGCCACAGCAGCGATGCTCCAGAGCTATATCCCTGCCTCCCTGCCCAGCGTCTAACCTCTCCTCCTAAAGGGCCTTGGTTTCCACTGCACCTCCTCTCTTCCCCTTTTGTGCACAGCTTTATTCCGTCGGTTATCTAGGTATCTCACCCATTCACTGGAGAAACCAGCGTTGTCTAGAGGCTCTTCCTGCAAGATTTTCCTGTTTTCCCACCCTGGTATCGAGGTAGGGGGAGGTTGGGTATGTAAGCTTGACCAGTTGGGTGCTTTCCTTTGGAACTCTGCATCTCTGTGGAGTGAAGTAAGGGAAAAAGTCAACAGTTGGGGACTATTTATTTCAGTGGCAAGTTCCCAGGTTGGGGGATAGGAACTTTCTAGCAGTTCCAAAACTCCGGGGCAGCCCTCTGCTTTCTGAGTCTGGTTCTGCAACCTTTCTTTTTTCTTTAAATGCAATTTTTAAAGGTTACACTCCATTGACAGTTATTACAAATATTGACGATATTCCCCGTCTTGTACGATACATCCCTGCAGCTCATCTTCCAATTTCTCTTTCCCTGTGTGCTTCCACGTCCTCCCCATAAACTCGCTCGTCGATGAAGTCGGCCAGTTTGGTTTCTTTTCTGTTGCTTTTGCACCCAGTACAGAACCTAAGCTGCTGGGATAACGATGCTTCAGTTGAGTCAGAGTTGAGAGAAGAGGCCAGCCGGGAACGGAGTGCAGCCCAGGCTGGGTGGCTTCCTCGACGGGCTCCCCTGCACGACTGACCAGTGCTGTCTGACCAGCGTGCGCTTCTTGCCGGGGAGGCGTTTGTGTCGGACTCCCTCTCGCAAAGAAACCCACGGGAGACGATCAGAGCATCATGAATAAGCGATGTGTTCCTGTCCACATGGTCCTGGTCCGGAAGTGTTGCAGAAATCCTGTGAAAGAAATCTACAAGTGTTTGGGACAGTTAGCTGGGGCCGGGTGTGTGGCAAATGAGGGCGTCAACCAAACAGCACCGTCTATCGGACCGAGTCCCAGCCGGCTGTCACATCGTGATCCGAGCCCACGCTGTCCCCTGGAGAGCTCTTTCTCCCTCTAGAAGGGACACGGTCAAGACGCTCCAGGAGAGTTTTTCGGGGGCTCAGGTTCATGGCCGAATGCTCTGTACGTGCTTATCATGGGATGTAAACCCCAGGGACGCAGAGAAATTAAACTCGGGTGAGGAGCCTCATCTCAGCAGCTGAGGCTGGTGACTTGGGACAAGCTGTGTTTCCGTTATGGAATTTGAGTCCTTTGTCACGGTGAGTTGGACTCTTTCTTGTCGCCTCTAAACCTTTTATTTTTAAAATTATTTATTTATTTATTTTTGCGGTACGCGGGCCTCTCGCCGCCGTGGCCTCTCCCGTTGCGGGGCACAGGCTCCGGACGCGCAGGCGCAGCGGCCACGGCTCACGGGCCCAGCCGCTCCGCGGCACATGGGATCTTCCCGGACCGGGGCACGAACCCGCGTCCTCCGCGTCGGCAGGCGGACCGTCCACCGCTGCGCCAGCAGGGAAGCCCTGTGTCGATTTTCTGTCATGAATATTTCACCCTGGGCAGCTGATTGCTCCTGTTGCTCGCCTCACTCTGCCTGATGTTTTGGAGATGCGTTTGGGTTGGTGAGTTTTCCTTATTCACGTCCGTGTTGGGTTTTTCCGCTTTGTGTGATGGGCGTTCTTATGCCTCCTCCCTGAGCACACAGCCCCAGCGGTTATGAGGGTTAATATCTGGGACGTGCCTGGTGCGGAACCAGCGCTGCAGACGTGGCTGAGTCCAGCTGAAGTCCCCGGGGTGTGGGACACCATGCACGCTTCGGGTTCAGCAACGGTCCCAAGTGCCCTCCCCCAGGTGGACCAGTTTACACTCCTGCGGGCGCGGTGTGAGCTCTCCACCTTGTCAACACCCGATCGAGTCAGACCTGCGCATTTCTGCGCAGCTGATGGGAGCGCATTTGACTTTGCATACTCTTGGTTGCTAGTGAGGTAGAAGATGTTCTCATGTATTTATTAGTCATTTGAATTTAAATTTGGGCCCGTTTACTTCCTTTTTCATATGTACGACTTCTTGATCTCTTCTGAATACGAATCGTGTTGTCACTTCTGGTTTCTGAATTGCAAGATAGACGGTTGGAAGTTGTATCGCTTTGTCAATCATACCGCAGTGGACAAACCTCACCCGTGTAAGTGAGAAATGTGTCTTCCTCCTTTTGGTGGATTAAAAAATATATAATTGCAATAATTCCAGTTTTGAGCTGCCAAAATAACACTTCTCCCCTCGTCCTAAAGGAATGCGTAATCTTATTAAAAATGGACACAAGTTCTTAACATCCTTTACCCTAAAATCGGATGCACCGTAACTGTCCCTTCACGAATTCTTCTCTCCTCTGGCCGTCGACATCTGTTTGTTCACTCTCTCATGGCTGTCACTTGCACACGCTTAAGATAATGGTCACAAAGTACATGTTTGCCACCAAGAAAGTAGAGCAAAAGAAGTCAGTGGCAGCCCTGCCGATGCTGCGTGAGAAGGGATCGTGCCCGCCTGGGAGGGGTCCCTGATCAAGCACAAGCCACCTGTGCAACCGCAAGGGCGACCTCATCTCCTGACATGTGCACACCTTCTAAACCAGTCCTCGGAAGTGCAAGGAAATGCCTCAGGGTGGAAAGCGGGCATCAAAGAACACCTTCTCATGACTCCAGAGGGTGTGTCTGGGATACGACCAGCCAACTCACGATAACAGAATGTTCCTTTGGAGCATCAGGGCTGAAATGATTACGGTAGATGGAGTTGTGGACGGAGACGACGAAGAGATCCCTATTTCCTCGTGTGCAAAACAGGAACAATGTGAGACCAATCTTAGGAATGTTCCGGTGGCTAGAGGGTTAATATTTGGGATGTGGCTGGTGCAGAGCCAGCACTGTAATAAATATCCCTTAGAGAAAGCAAGCAAGCTCTGGAGAACTTTATTATTACCCAGTAATAAAGAGCTGCCTCCTTAACCCAAGTCATTGATACTGTACTTGGCTAAAAGGATCACTGTAAGCTTCTGTAGGGATTATGTCACGTTCATGTGCATACTGAACATATAGTAGCCACTCAATTAAATGTTTCACTGGATTAAGTAATGTGCTTCCCCAAAGGAGGGCAGGATCAAGTTCTCCTATCTTTCCCATTGAGACTCAAGACTGTTCCGTGTGTCTTTGAGGAAGCAGATCAATAACTGTATCCCTAGTTCCATAGGCGTAAAGAACCCAGGAGGAATCGTGAGTGACTTTGAAGATAAGCATTCTGTGCGTGCTGGAAGATAATTGTATTACAGAGCTCATAAGCCTCTCTCCCGACACGGAGGCCTCGAGACTGGGCTAAACGATGCCTCGGAGCTCAGCACGACTGTCACAACAAAACTCAATTAAGGCATCCAGCTGCAGGCCAGGCTGGACAGTAAATTAATTTTTAATCCATGGACGTCACGCACTTTTCAGCATGATGGACGTGCCACAGCCCGGCGGCTGCCAATCCAACAGGAAATAAAAGACATAATCACATTCACCATGTGTGTGCCCGCTCCTCCCCAGCCCGGGCGCGAGTGCCGCCCTGGGGCTCCAGGCAGCTGGCAGGGTTTGTTGGACCCCACTCAAGGTCAAGAACCCTGGCGACCGGGACTCACGCTGTTCAGCTAGTGATCTTAATGGTTGCTAGTGGTTCTTCTCGGTAGTTAAATCGCATAGTGCCTGAACCTTGGCGGTCAGAGGGCTACCCAAGCCTAATTCCCAAACTGGCTCACCATTTCAGCGAAGGGTTTGATGAGGACCCACCCGGAGAGGAGTCTGGCATTGCAGAAAATGTCTGAGTCAGGGTCTGGCAGGAAATGAAGGGCCCACTCACCTGGCGTTTGGGAGAGCCTACAGGGGACCATTTATAGGTGTGTGGGAATGATTAGGAGAATCGGTAAGAGGCGATGCGGCCAGGGTCTGGTGACAGCAGGAAGCTGTTATCATCCGGAAACGCCAAGGGGGAGAAGCAGTGATGGGACAGCTTGGCTGACTCCTGGAGCCGAGGTCGGGGGGGTCCGACAGAAGCTGTGGGCACGGAGAGGGGAAACCATTGCCAGGACGGCGGAAAGCAGAGCAGGCTCAGAGGACTAAGTACTCTGACCTTTCTCCCTGGCCACGCACACTGATGGCCTGCCCGTGCCTCCTCTGGCTGAATCCAGTCGGATGGATGGACGCCTAATGGTGAGGAAGCCAGCGGAGTGATGGCGCCCATGGAGGTCAGCCCCCCACTCTAGGGCATGAGGCGGGGTGGAGGACGGAATGGGAGTGGAGAACCATCTACAGAGTAGGTGATATACCTGAGCGAAACGAGGGCCTTATTACCGTCAGCAGATCCTATTTTCCAGAAATGGCCATAAAAACATCTCCCATTCTACCTGCTCTTTTGCAGTGTGACCCCTCCCTTCACACCCAGAGCTGAAGTCCGTTTCTCCAGCCCTGGAATCTCGGGGGACCCTGTGGCTGCTTTAACAGAATAGAGAGGTCGTGCTGATTTGGGAGTGGCGTGTCTAACTAGCTCAATAGCTTCTAGTTCCTGGAAGTAAGAAGTGCACCTCCTCTGAGTGCACCGTGCTGTAGAGGGGCAAGCCAAGTGGAAGAGAGACGGACAGACAGACCGAGGACCACCACGGCACGGGCGCGGGAGAGGGAGTGCAGCCTCTTCGCCCACCAGCTGTATTCCTGATGCCACGTGGGACAGAGGTGAACCACCCACCTGTCTGAGCCCTTCCAAAAGATCCTGAGCAAAAAAGATGGTTGCGCTGGGTCAGTTTTGGAGTCCTCAGTGACGCAGCAGCAGATTCTAGAAGCTACTCAGGGGATCCGTGGAGTGGGAGTGAAGCACACGTGAGAAAAGCATTATTTAAGCAGTCTTCTCCTTGTGCTTATTTAGTTTGATGGCTTTGCTCGCAAGGCATGAACAAAAGCACATTTTCATTGAAATATGTCGTTCCTGTCTAATGTATATATTTACAGTCAACATATAACATTACTACAACATACATCATTAAGAAGCATACGGTAAAAAAACAAGCTCCTTTTCTGCTTCCATGGATTTTAAGGAAATGTTTACTCGTCTTCCAGTTAAAATGAACTCCCTTTAGTTTTTTATTTCCCAAACTTTTAAATTCCTTTCTTGAAATCAGGTGTGATTTCACTACTTTTACTTTTAAAAATAATTGTGAGGCAATAAACTATCCATATTTGAATTGCAAGTGTTGACATGTTTGTACACCCATGAAATCATCACCACAACAAGAAAGTGGAGGGAGTTTCTTTCTATCATCACTTTGCTAAGAGTTGTTTTCAGAAATGGATTCTGTAATTTCTCACAAGCTTTTTTGGGTGTCTGTTGAGATGATCATATGACTTTTCTTTGTATTGTATTTTCTTGCATCGACTGATTTTTAGATGTTAAATTAACTTTGCATTCCTGAGACAAAGTCTGTGCTACCCTTTTTAGATAAGTTGTTGGATTCAATTTGCTAAAATTTTGTTGATAATTTTTGTGCTTATGAGATGTAGCATCCTGTAGTTTTCTTGTAATGTCCTTGTCTGGGTTAGTATCAGGGTAATGCTGGCCTCAGAGAATGAGCTGGGGTAGTGTTTCCTCCTCTTCAATTTTTTGGGAAGACTTTGTGCAGAATTGGGATTATTTTGTCCTTAAATGTTTGTTAGAATTCCCTGGTGAAACTATCTTTGACTGGAGTTTTCTTTGTGGGAAACCTTTTACTACAAATTACATTTCTTTAATAAATGTAGAGCTATTCAAGTGATGTATTTCTTCTTGAGTGGACTTTGGTCATTTGTGTCAGATTGCAGAGAGCAGGGGACATGATGATGATTTTCCCGATGGCACAGAAATATCAGGGGTGATGCTAGGGGCTCCTAAAATGTGTGTCCATATTTCATTTCACAAATGTTTATTGAGCACTTACTATGTTCCAGGCCCTGCTTGAAACACTGGGACTACAGCAACAAACAAAACAGAAAAGTCAATCGTTCTAGCCTTCTGCACTTTGTGACTGGTGTGTTCACTCTTCACAGTTTGCCTACAATGGGAGGGGATGCTATGGATAGTGGTCATAAATGTGAGCCCTGTCGTCTGGGTTCAAACTCCAGCCTTGGAACTTCTGGGCTGTGTGTCCCTGGGCAAGGTTCTGTGTGCCGGTTCCTCGCCTGTGAAATGAGAGCTAATCATGCCCCCTACTGGATTTTGTGAGTATTACATGAGAAAATGCAAGTAACGCCCTTGGTATAACTGGCATACAGTAAGTGCTCAATAAATGTGGATGTCGTCTTTATGAACAGATTTGCAGAGATCTGTTTACTGCTGTACTGCCTGCTTGCTTCCACGTGGCTGTGAATTTAAAGAATAAACCAGCTGACTAGTTAGAACTGTGTCCAAACTAAAGAGTCAGGAGGTGCTGAGTGAGGGTCTGACGTGGGCTTCTAGGAAGCAAACTGCACGAAGTCAGGGACACAGTTTTGCAACGTCTGCTCTGGTGACTCAGAGGTCTTTCTAGTCGACTTTTTGTCCAGTACGGTGTGTTCAGACAGGCAAGGTTAATGCTGAAGCAGATTTTCAGAAAGAAGAGGTGTCACGTGGTATAAATATCAGATTCTGTTGTGTTGGTAAATGCCACCAATTTCCGTGTTGTGCATGTAGAGTCCTTTTGTTCCAAAGCCCCCCGCGCACTTTATTTCTAGAACGAAAGTCTTCTCCACAGACCTGTCGAAGACGTTTCCTCTACTCTCTGGCCACCAGGGGTTTGCCCACGTTGGCACCAGGGAGTCCTGTCTTGCAGCCAAAATCTCGAGGTGACATTTTCCCTTCCTCATCTTTGGTGAATGAACAGGTGCACCTGCTGCTAACACGAGGCTCTTGCCATTTCCGAAGCAACTGCCGCTGTTAACTCTTCAAGGCAATTGGAAGTGTTTGCCAAAAAGTGTATTTTTTTTTTTTTTTTCTGTACGCGGGCCTCTCACCGCTGTGGCCTCTCCCGTTGCGGAGCACAGGCTCCGGACGCGCAGGCTCAGCGGCCACGGCTCACGGGCCCAGCCGCTCCGCGGCACGTGGGATCCTCCCGGACCGGGGCACGAACCCGCGTCCCCTGCATCGGCAGGCGGACTCTCAACCACTGCGCCACCAGGGAAGCCCCCCAAAATGTAATTTTAATAGACTGAGTTTAGCTGAAGGGTACAGATGAGGCTTGGGGAGGGTTTGCTGTGAGAAGCTGTGTGTGATGGTCGTGAGTGCAGCTCTGGAGCCGGGCTTCCTGGGGTCAAGTCCAGGCTTTGTCCCCAATGAGCTGTGGGTCTTTGGGCGTCACTGTGCTTTCAGTTGGTCATATGTGGTACCAGCTAGTGACTATCTCACAGGGTAGTTACAGGCGTAAAGGCATTGATAATACAGGTAAAGAAAGCATTCACACAGTGCCTGGAAGTGTACACAGTTTAATAGACCTGAGCTGTGGTCATTATTGTAATTGTTGTTGCTATATATCATTTTGTTACTTACTGGGGACAGTAGTTTGCTCAGGACGCCGTCAGGACATTCCAAACTGAGATGGAAGATGATTTTCAGTTAAAATTAAATCCAAAATATCTCTGGGAGTTTGATACTTTAGAACAGCGGGTTTTCAGACTTTTGGACTGTGAATTATGGAAGAAATATACAAGGAGATGCAGTATTCACGTGTGCAAACGCGCGCACACACACACACACGCGCATACACACGCACACCCCTTAAAAGACAAGTTTCATGAAAGCATACCTGCCTTTCCAAGTACAGTTCAGTCTGGGACCTTCTATTCCATTCCATCCTGTTTTATTCTCTTCTGCTTTGTTTACAAAATACTGGCCATGACCCACTAAACGGATGTGAGTTGTGACCCGCATTTTATAGGACACGTCCCTAGAAAGAGGCCCGTCCAAGAGATCTGTCGACTGGTGGTGGATTAGGATTGGGCTCAGGCATCCCTGCACAGCCTGGCCAGCAGTTAACCTGCCACTTTAGGCAAAGACCCTCCGGTAAGCTGAGACTCACTCCACCTGGGAAAGCTGAAGAGAGGAAGATCGGAGCGACTCCCATTTGAGCATCTACAATAGATGACTCTGCCCCACCACAGTGTTACGGGAATGAAAAGAAATTATGGGTGTCAAGGGTTTTATGGCTAAAGACACAGCCTTCTGGCATTACAAATCATCTTAGCAGCAGTATCACGGAGATAGAGTGCGGAGCCAGAAGAAATTTCTCAAGCAAGCTACCGTAAGAGAACACTTGAAACCTTAAAAGTCGCTTAAAAATGATACAAATGAACTTATTTACAAAACAGAAACAGACTCAGAGATGTAAAGAACGAACTTGTGGTTATGGGGGGAGGGGTGGGGGGAGGGATAGATTGGGATTTGGGGGTCGACATGTACGCGCTGCTGTATTTAAAATAGGTAACCGACAAGGGCCTGCTGTACAGCACAGGGAACTCTGCTCGATACTCTGCAATAATCTAAGTGGGAAGAGAGTTTGAAAAGAATAGATAGATGCATGGAATCACTTTGCTGTACACCTGAAACTAACACAATATTGTCTTTTTACATTTATTTTTTATACAGCACGTTCTTGTTAGTTATCTCTTTTATGCATGTAAGTGTCTACATGTCAATCCCAATCTCCCAGTTCATCCCAGCACCACCCCCTCCCCGCCCCGACTTGACTTAACCCCCTGGGTGTTCGTACGTTTGTTCTCTACATCTGAAAGAATTTTTAACTTTTAAAAATTCATTTATTTACTTTTTGGCTGCGTCGGGTCTTCGTTGCCGCGCGCGGGCTTTCTTTAGTTGCGGCGAGCGGGGGCTACTCTTCGTTGCGGTGCGCGGGCTTCTCATTGCGGTGGCTTCTCTAGTTGCGGAGCACGGGCTCTAGGCGCGCGGGCTTCGGTAGTTGCGGCTCGCGGGCTCTAGAGCGCAGGCTCAGTAGTTGTGGCTCACATGGGCTTAGTTGCTCCGTGGTATGTGGTATCTTCCCGGACCGGGGCTCGAACCCGCGTCCCCTGCGTCGGCAGGCGGACTCTCAACCACTGTGCCACCAGGGAAATCCCCGTAATGTTTTAAGATAAAGATAATAGCTAACATTTTAAAACTGAGAGAACTCACATAAAAGTCAGGATTTCCAAGTGCTGCCGAAAAATCAGAAAATGTGCCCTGCAAGACGTGCCCTGTAGAGTGTCCCTGGGAGCACACAGCCAGCCACCTAGCCTCCAGGGCATCTAAGCTCTCCTCTCCTCATCCTCACCAAGGGCATACTTTCTGGCCTCTTCCCCACTGCAGTTGCAGAAGCAGACTATTGCATGGGCCATGTTCTTAGGCAGTCCCGGGAGTGATAAGCCCCGTCTCTTAACCCAGAGATGCACATGTGTTTATAATGCATCTCCAGGGTGCCCGGCACTCTGCCTGCCGTCAGGTATGCCGTGGGGGACAAAGGACACGCAACCATTGTCGCCACCATCTTCCCCCTGAGCGGCGGCAGGGATGCCGCGCTGGTGTGTGAATGTGGAAGGTGCTGGAGGGACGAGGGCAGAGGCTGCCGAGAGAGTCAGTAAAGAGCCCGCGTGAACCTTCTTAGGGAGGGGAGACGTTCAGTGGTTTCAAAACGCACACACACACACACGGTTACTATGTAACGGGAATGTTCATTAGCTCAACTGCCATCATCTCACAGTCTATATGTGCATTAAAGCATCAGTTGTGCACCTTAAATACATACAATTTTATTATCAATAATACCTTAAAAATATTTTTTTAAAATTGAAGTATAGTTTGTTTTACAAATTTCTATAAATTTTTTTTGAATTTTAATTTACATTTTTATACAGCAGGTTCTTATTAGTCATCCATTTTATACATATTAGTGTGTATATGTCAATCCCAATCTCCCAATTCATACCACCACCACCACCACCCCTGCCGCTTTCCCCCCTTGGTGTCCATACGTTTGTTCTCTACATCTGTGTCTCTATTTCTGCCCCGCAAACCAGTTCATCTGTACCATTTTTCTAGGTTCCACTACATGCGTTAATATGCGATATTTGTTTTTCTCTTTCTGACTTCACTCTGTATGACAGTCTCTAGATCCATCCATGTCTCTGCAAATGACCCAATTTCGTTCCTTTTTATGGAACGAAATGAGTAATTTTCCATTGTATATATGTACCACATCTTCTTTATCCATTCGTCTGTCAATGGGCATTTAGGTTGCATTAGGTTGCTTCCATGACCTGGCTATTGTAAATAGTGCTGCAGTGAACATTGGGGTGCATGTGTCTTTTTGAATTATGGTTTTCTCTGGGTATATGCCCAGTAGTGGGATTGCTGGATCATATGGTAATTCTATTTTTAGTTTTTTAAGGAACCTCCATACTGTTCTCCACAGTGGCTGTATCAATTTACATTCCCACCAACAGTGCAAGAGGGTTCCCTTTTCTCCACACCCTCTCCAGCATTTGTTGTTTGTAGATTTTTTGATGATGGCCATTCTAACTGGTGTGAGGTGATACCTCATTGTAGTTTTGATTTGCATTTCTCTAATAATGAGTGATGCTGAGCAGCTTTTCATGTCCTCCTTGGCCATCTATATGTCTTCTTTGGACAAATGTCTGTTTAGGTCTTCTGCCCATTTTTGGATTGGGTTGTTTGTTTTTTTAATATTGAGCGGCATGAGCTGTTTACATATTTTGGAGATTAATCCTTTGTCTGTTGATTCATTTGCAAATATTTTCTCCCATTCTGAGGGTTGTCTTTTCATCTTGTTTATGGTTTCCTTTGCTGTGCAAGGCTTTTAAGTTTCATTAGGTCCATTGGTTTATTTTTGTTTTTATTTCCATTACTCTAGGAGGTGGATCAAAAAAGATCTTGCTGTGATTTATGTCAAGGAGTGTTCTTCCTATGTTTTCCTCTAAGAGTTTTATAGTGTCCAGTCTTACATTTAGGTCTCTAATCCATTTTGAGTTTATTTTTGTGTGTGGTGTTAGGGAGTGTTCTAATTTCATTCTTCTACATGTAGCTGTCCAGTTTTCCCAACACCACTTATTGAAGAGACTGTCTTTTCTCCACTGTATATCCTTGCCTCCTTTGTCATAGATTAGTTGACCATAGGTGCATGGGTTTATCTCTGGGCTTTCTATCCTGTTCCATTGATCTATGTTTCTGTGTTTGTGCCATACCATATTGTCTTGATTACTGTAGCTTTGTAGTAGAGTCTGAAGTCAGGGAGTCTGATTCCTCCAGCTCTGTTTTTTTTTTCCCCCTCAAGACTGCTTTGGCTATTTGGAGTCTTTTCTGTCTCCATACAAATTTTAAGATTTTTTTGTTCTAGTTCTGTAAAAAATGCCACTGGTAATTTGATAGGGATTGCATTGAATCTGTAGATTGCTTTGAGTACTATAGTCATTTTCACAATGTTGACTCTTCCAATCCAAGAACATGGTATATCTCTCCATCTGTTGGTATCATCTTTAATTTCTTTCATCAGTGTCTTGTAGTTTTCTGCATACAGGTCTTTTGTCTCCCTAAGTAGGTTTATTCCTAGGTATTTTATTCTTTTTGTTGCAGTGGTAAATGGGAGTGTTTCCTTAATTTCTCTTTCAGATTTTTCATCATCAGTGTATAGGAATGCAGGGGATTTCTGTGCATTAATTTTGTATCCTGGGGCTTCCCTGGTGGCGCAGTGGTTGAGAATCCGCCTGCCAATGCAGGGGACACGGGTTCGTGCCCCGGTCTGGGAAGATCCCACATGCCGCGGAGCGGCTGGGCCCGTGAGCCATGGCCGCTGAGCCTGCGCGTCCGGAGCCTGTGCTTCGCAACGGGAGAGGCCACAACAGTGAGAGGCCCGCATATCACACACACACAAAAAAATTTCTATCCTGCAACTTTACCAGATTCATTGATTAGCTCTAGTAGTCTGGTGGCATCTTTAGGATTCTCTATGTATACTATCATGTCATCTGCAAACAATGAAAGTTTTACTTCTTCTTTTCCAATTTGTATTCCTTTTATTTCTTTTTCTTCTCTGATTGCTGTGGCTAGGACTTCCAAAACTGTGTTGAATAATACTGGTGAGAGTGGACATCCTTGTCTTGTTCCTGATCTTAGAGGAAATGCTTTCAGTTTTCCACCATTGAGAATGATGTTTGCTGTGGGTTTGCATTATATGGCCTTTATTATGTTGAGGTAGGTTCCCTCTATGCCCACTTCCTGGAGAGTTTTTATCATAAATGGGTGTTGAATTTTGTCAGAAGTTTTTTCTGCATCTATTGAGATGATCATATGGTTTTTCTCCTTCAGTTTGTTAATATGGTATATCACATTGATTGATTTGCATATATTGAAGAATCCTTGCATCCCTGGGATAAATCCCACTTGATCATGGTGTATGATCCTTTTAATGTGTTGTTGGATTCTGTTTGCTAGTATTTTGTTGAGGATTTTTGCATCTATCTTCATCAGTGATATTGGTCTGTAATTTTCTTTTTTTGTAATATCTTTGTCTGGTTTTGGTATCAGGGTGATGGTGGCCTCATAGAATGAGTATGGGAGTGTTCCTTCCTCCACGATTTTTTGGAAGAGTTTGAGAAGGATGGGTGTTAGCTCTTCTCTAAATGTTTGATAGAATTCATCTGTGAGGCCATCTGGCCCTGGACTTTGGTTTGTTGGAAGATTTAAAATCACAGTTTCAATTTCAGTGCTTGTGATTGGTCTGTTCATATTTTCTATTTCTTCCTCGTTCAGTCTTGGAAGGTTATACCTTTCTAAGAATTTGTCCATTTCTTCCAGGTTGTCCATTTTATTGGCATAGAGTTGCTTGTAGTAGTCTCTTAAGATGCCTTGTATTTCTGCCGTGTCTGTTGTAACTTCTTTTTCATTTCTAATTTTTTGATTTGAGTCCTCCTCTCTTTTTCTTGATGAGTCTGGCTAATGGTTTATCAATTTTGTTTATCTTCTCAAAGAACCATGTTTTAGCTTTATTGGTCTGTGCTATTGTTTCCTTTGTTTCTATTTCATTTATTTCTGCTCTGATCTTTATGATTTCTTTCCTTCTGCAACTTTGGGTTTTGTTTGTTCTTCTTTCTCTAGTTCCTTTAGTTGTAAGGTTCGATTGTTTATTTGAGATGTTTCTTGTTTCTTGAGGTAGGCTTGTATAGCTATAAACTTCCCTCTTAGAACTGCTTTTGCTGCACCCCATAGGTTTTGGATCATCGTGTTTTTATTGTCATTTGTCTCTAGGTATTTTTTGATTTCCTCTTTGATTTCTTCTGTGATCTCTTGGTTATTTAGTAACATATTGTTTAGCGTCCATGTGTTTGTGTTTTTTACATTTTTTCCCTATAATTCACTTCTAATCTCATAGCATTTTGGTCAGAAAAGATGCTTGATATGATTTCAATTTTCTTAAATTTGCTGAGGCTTGATTTGTGACCCAAGGTGTGATCTATTCTGAAGAATGTTCTGTGCTCCCTTGAGAAGAAAGTGTAATCTGCTGTTTTTGGATGGAATGTCCTATAAATATCAATGAAATCTATCTGGTCTATTGTGTCATTTAAAGCTTGTGTTTCCTTATTAATTTTCTGTCTGGATGATCTGCCCATTGGTGTAAGTGACGTGTTAAAGTCCTCCACTATTATTGTGTTACTGTCGATTTCCTCTTTTATATCTGTTAGCAGTTGCCTTATGTATTGAGGTGCTCCTATGTTGGGTGCATATACATTTATAATTGTTCTATCTTCTCTTTGGATTGATCCCTTGATCATTATGTAGTGCCCTCCTTGTGTCTTGTAACATTCTTTATTTTAAAGTCTATTTATCTGATAGGAGTATTGCTACTCCAGTTTTCTTTTGATTTCCATTTGCATGGAATATCTTTTTCTGTCCCCTCACTTTCAGTCTGCATGTGTCCCTAGGTCTGAAGTGGGTCTCTTGTAGACAGCATATATATGGGTCTTTTTTGTGTGTCCATTCAGCAAGCCTGTGTCTTTTGGTTGAAGCATTTAATCCATTCATGTTTAAGGTAATTATCAATATGTATGTTCCTATGACCATTTTCTGAATTGTTTTGGATTTGTTATTGTAGGTCCTTTTCTCCTCTTGTGTTTCCCACTTAGAGAAGTTCCTTTAGCATTTGTTGTAGAGCTGGTTTGGTGGTGCTGAATTCTCTTAGCTTTTACTTGTCTGTAAAGCTTTTGATTTTTCCATCAAATCTGAATGAGATCCTTGCCGGGTAGAGTAATCTTGGTTGTAGGTTCTTCCCTTTCATCACTTGAAGTATATCATGCTGCTGCCTTCTGGCTTGTAGAGTTTCTGCTGAGAAATCAGCTGTTAACCTTATGGTGTTCCCTTGTATTTATTTGTCATTTTTCCCTTGCTGCTTTCAATAATTTTTCTTTGTCTTTAATTTTTGCCAATTTGATTATTATGTGTCTCAGCGTGTTTCTCCTTGGGTTTATCCAGTATGGGACTCTCTGTGCTTCCTGGACTTGGGTGGCTATTTCCTTTCTCCTGTTTGTTAGGGAAGTTTTAGACTATAATCTCTTCAAATATTTTCTCAGGTCTTTTCTCTCTCTTTTCTCCATCTGGGACCCCTATAACGTGAATGTTGTTGCATTTAATGTTGTCCCAGAGGTCTCTTAGGCTGTCTTCATTTCTTTTCACTCTTTTCTCTTTATTCTGTTCCACAGCAGTGAATTCCACCCTTCTGTCTTCCAGGTCACTTGTCCTTTCTTCTGCCTCAGTTATTCTGTTATTGATTCCTTCTACTGTAGTTTTCATTTCAGTTATTGTATTGTTCATCTCTGTTTGTTTGTTCTTTAATTCTTCTAGGTCTTTGTTAAACATTTCTTGCATCTTCTCGATCTTTGCCTCCATTCTTTTTCCGAGGTCCTGGATCATCTTCACTATCATTACTCTGAATTCTTTTTCTGGAAGGTTTCCTATCTCCACTTCATTTAGTTGTTTTCCTGGGGTTTTATCTTGTTCCTTCATCTGGTACATAGCCCTCTGCCTTTTCATCTTGTCTCTCTTTCTGTGAATGTGATTTTTGTTCCACAGGCTGCAGGATTGTAGTTCTTCTTGCTTCTGCTGTCTGCCCTCTGGTGGATGAGGCTATCCAAGAGTCTTGTGCAAGTTTCCTGATGGGAGGGACTGGTGGTGGGTAGAGCTGACTGTTGCTCTAGTGGGCAGAGCTCAGTAAAACTTTAATCCACTTGACTGCTGTTGGTTGGGGCTGGGTTCCCTCCCTGTTGGTTGTTTGGTCTGAGGCGACCCAGCACTGGAGCCTACCTGGCTCTTTGGTGGGGCTAATGGCAGACCCTGGGAGGGCTCATGCCAAGGAGTACTTCCCAGAACTTCTGCTGCCAGTGTCCTTGTCCCCGCAGTGAGCCACAGCCACCCCCCACCTCTGCAGGAGATCCTCCAACACTAGCAGGTAGGTCTGGTTCAGTCTCCTATGGGGTCATTGCTCCTCCCCTGGGTCCTGCTGCGCACACTACTCTGTGTGTGTCCTCCAAGAGTGGAGTCTCTGTTTCCCCAGTCCTGTCGAAGTCCTGCAATCCTATCCCGCTAGCCTTCAAAGTCTGATTCGCTAGGAATTCCTCCTCCCGTTGCCGGACCCTCAGGTTGGGAACCTGACGTGGGGCTCAGCACCTTCACTCCAGTGGGTGGACTCCGTGGTATAAGTGTTCTCCAGTCTGTGAGTCACCCACCCAGCAGTTACGGGATTTGATTTTACTGTGATTGCGCCCCTGCTCCCGTCTCATTGTGGCTTCTCCTTTGTCTTTGGATGTGGGGTATTGTTTCGGTGAGTTCCAGTGTCTTCCTGTCAGTGATTGTCCAGCAGCTCTTTGTGATTCCGGTGTTCTCACAAGAGGGAGTGGGGTAACGTCCTCCTACTCCGCCGTCTTGGTTTAGGGCCAAAGTATAGTTGATTTATAATGTTTCAGGTGTACAGTAGAGTGATTCAGTTCTACATATATATGTATTCTTTTTCACATTCTTTCCTATTATAAGTTATTATGAGATAGTGAATCTAGTTCCCTGTGTTTATGTCTTTTATAGATAGCAGTGTGTATATGTTAATCCCAAACTCCCAATTTATCCCTCCCCCGATCAATTATACTTTGAAAAGTCTAAAGAAACACACACAGAGTCTCCTCGGGAGGTAACCCTTGGGTTTAGGCATCAGGGACGGGTGGGAATCAACCAGGGAGAAACAGAAAGAATATTCCAGGAAGAAGGAACAGCACAGGAGTGAACAGCTGCCCTCAAGGAACTGAGACCATTTGAAGGATTTGGAGTCTTTCCTAACTGAAGCGGGGGCCCTGGGAGGATTTTAAGCAGAAGAACAGGGTGACTGGATTTGGGCGTTTGCAGTTCTCTAATGGCTACAGAATAAAGAATGAAACCGGGGGGCAGTAGTGAAGCT
Organism: Kogia breviceps; assembly: GCF_026419965.1. Classification (NCBI taxonomy): domain Eukaryota; kingdom Metazoa; phylum Chordata; class Mammalia; order Artiodactyla; family Physeteridae; genus Kogia; species Kogia breviceps. The sequence goes on along the minus strand of NC_081324.1, from coordinate 88,200,767 downwards.
GCTGGTTGCCGAGGAGGAGGTGCGGACTGGGAGTTTGGGGTCAGCAGATGCAAACTAGTACATGTAGGATGGATAAACAACAAGGTCCTCCCGTAGAGCACAGGGAACTATATTCAATATCCTGTGATAAACCATCATGGAAAAGAATATGAAAAAGAAGGTATATACATGTATAACTGAATCACTTTGCTGTACAGTGGAAATTAACACAGCATTGTAAATCAAGTATATTTCAATAAAATAAATTTAAAAAAAAGAGTAGAAGCCACCGTTGCCTGCTCTCCGGGCAACACTGCAGCCATCATCTTTTACCTGCACGCAGGCTCTCGTGTTACTGAATTCCTGCCCCGTAAATCCTTCTCACAAACGCAGCCCGACGGGTCCAAGCATGGGCCGCAGTGTCCCTGTTCTGTGCCCCCTCCGTGACTGCCCGGTGAAACCATGCCAGAGGGCAGAGGTTGAGTGAGAACAGAGGGAATTCTGCCGCCTTCCATGCTCTTTGTTAACAATCTCCCTGGCCCCGGGACTCAGGGGAAAATGTAGTTTCCAGATAACTCACACGGGGCTGGGTAGTAACAGCTGGGGCCAAAGAAGCTTGCTGTGACTCAGCTGCACGGTGGGGTTAGGATGTTACTAGCCGAGAGGTCACTGGCCCAGCCAGTTGCTAGCACGCGCTGGCCATTCAGCCGTGGGGTGGTCACGCCACAGCTCTACATTCCCACGTGTCTGTCGGAAGAGATGCTGTTGACGCCCATGCGCACATCCTTGGTCCAGCCCCAAGTTCACCTGCAGACACGGTGGACAGTTCACAGCGAGGCCTCCACCCCAAGCACGGCCCTCTCCCTGCTTCTCTGGCCCGTGGGGACCTGCCCAGCAGGGGCAGAGCAGCCACGAAAGGCTGAGGCTCAACACCTCTGTACAGTCGCCAGATGAACAACAGGATGCCCAGTTCAATTCGAATTTCGGGATAATCAGGAATTTTTTGTGTATCTGTAATGGGTTGAATGGTGTCTTCTGCAAATATATGTCCCTGCCCTGATCACTAGAGCCTGTTAACGTGACCTTTGGAAAAAGGGTCTTTGCAGATGTAGCTAAGTTATGGAGCTCTCGACGGGATCATCTTGGAATGTCTGGGTGGGCCCTATATCCACGGAGAGTGTCCTTTCAAGAGACCAAGAGGAGGCCACGTGAAGACCGAGGCAGAGACTGGAACAGGGGCTGGAGGAAGCGAGGAAGGATCCTGCCCCGGAGCCTCTGGAGGGAGCACAGCCCTGCTACCATGCCTGGCCTCCAGGCCTGTAGGAGAATAAATGTCTGTTTTTTTCAGCCACCAAGTTAGGGGTCATTTGTATGGCAACCCCAGGCCGTCTCAGAGAAGTGACCAGCGATCTTGGGCTATCGCGGGGTTTTTATTCTCAGGTGTCCTTCAAAATACTTTGGTTGTGGGGTCTCTGAGGTTCTCTTTTCCCCACTTTTCTAGCCTCTAGAAGCGTTGGCAGACTGAGGACCCAACCCTGCCAGCCACCTGTGCTTGTTAATAAAGCTTTATTGAAACACAGCCGCACCCACTCACTTGCCATCCCCCAGAGCTGCCCCTGCTTTGCCGTGGTGGTGGTGGCGCTGAGCCCTTGTGCCGGAGACAGCCCAGCTTGCAAGACCTAAAAATATACGCACTCCGCGGCTTTTTACAGAAGATGTTTTGCTGATCCTGCTTTCTCTGGGGGAATGGACTTTCTCTGATTCCAGCTCACACGTACCCTGCCCACGTGAGAGCCTGCAAAATCAGTGTGCGGATGGCGGTGGTCTGTCTTTCTATTCGCCTCCTAGTTTTTAAAGTGAGTTTCTGCTTCTGGACTCGGGACCCAGGACAATTAGGCTTAATCAGTTTCTTTAGGAAGAGAAACAAGCCGACCCAATGAAGTGGAGCCGAAGGCACAACCCCCGAGGGACATCCCCTCGCTGGAGACGGGAGCGTGGGCTGTTGTCTGTGAATGCTGGGTGCTGGCCTCCACGCTGCATCCTCCCCCAGCCCAGCTCTGCTCTAGGTGACCCCCTGCTTCCCCACAAGAGGCTCAGGGAGTGCGCCCTCAGCTGGGGGAGGATGGCTCTGCTCGTAAAATGGAAGATGGAGTCTTTACAATTCTAGCCTTTTCTGGATGATCGTTAACAATTGCATGGCTTAAAAGGTATCAGAGACCGCCCAGAGGGTGAAATTCTCTGGCTGTTTCCGGCAAGGGCGGTCTCCAAAGGGACACACACCGGGTCTGTGTTCAGGAGAAATGCGAGCAGCTCCGCCTACAAACTCAGACGTGAACCGTTTATTCTTCTAACTTCAACTGCTATCCTTCTTGAGTTGCAAGATTTTCAGCTTTGTCTCTAGCCATGATATGCATGCTTTGTCCTGATGAGCGGGGGCTGCAGAAAAAGCCCTGGAGGAGACTGGAAGTCTTACTGGTGCTTTGCCGGAATTATTTTTCCTGCAGGGGCCCTGACGGTGAAGCAGAGAGAGAGGGGCTGAGCGCCGCAGGACCTTGTTGGTTCGGGGCTGCCTGGCCTCCGTGCTTTCTCACCGGGTCTCCAGGGAAGATGGTGGCTAATTAGGAGCAATTAAGCATGTTGTCGGCTGGGGGTGGACTTGAGCTTCAGCCGAGGTTGTAGGGATGTCGTGCTTCAGGGTGGGTTTCTGTCTCCGGGGCATTCAGTGATGCGCTGAGCTCTCATCACAGAGGCAGTTTTCACTGGATTATTTAACGGTGAGCTTCCCTTTGTCCATTGGCATATGGGGGGTTGCCTTCCTGGTGTAGAAGCTTCTACAGGAAACCTCTTTTCGTGGGTCTCCTGTAAGGACTTATATCTTTATATGCTTAAGAGCAGAGGCCCCTAAACACACATCTGTGCCCGCAGGACCTCAACCCACTGGTGCCAGCACCCTCCCCCCCGCCCCGCCCCGCTCCAGAGACTGCGATTTAGCTGGTCTGGGATGTAGCTCAGGCTCTGGCCGTCTGAAAATGTCTCGCAGTGATTCCAGCATGCCGGTGAGGCCGGGGGCCGTGGCTTGCAGGCAGCCTGCTTTTCTCAGAGCCTGAGTTTCTTCACGGAGTGAATGGAGGCGCCCGGGGCACTCGGACCAGCCTCACCCTTCAGGTACCTCTCGCCCAGACCTCGCCCTGCTGCCGGGCAGCAGGACCCTCTTCGTTTTCCTTGGTCCCCTGGAGCCCCTGGTGACAGGGGTGCCCTGGCCAGTGGGGTCGGCGTCCCGGCTGTGTCCCTCGTTCGCTGGAGGCTGTTGTTTGGAATTTCCATGCTTCCGTTTTGTCCTCTGAAAAGAGGAGCAGTGATTGGACCTTCCTGGTAGGTTCTTACGAGGAGTGAAGGAGGCAAAGCACGGGCACTTCCGGCACATGTGTAAAAGCTCTCAGCGAGCGGTGGCTGTTTTTCGTTACCATTATTTTCTCACCGTATTTCTCCTTTTTATTACTAACTTCTCAGCTTGGCTGATAGTTATAGGTGGAGGAAATAATGACGGTTAGAAATATTTGTCATAGGAATAAAGACGCAGACGTAGAGCATGGACTTGAGGACAGGGGGAGGGGGAAGGGTGAGCTGGGACAAAGTGAGAGAGTGGCACGGACACATATTCACTACCAAATGTAGAATAGATAGCTAGTGGGAAGCGGCCGCACAGCACAGGGAGAGCAGCTCGGTGCTCTGTGACCACCTAGAGGGGTGGGATAGGGAAGGTGGGAGGGAGGGAGACGCAAGAGGGAGGGATATGGGGATATATGTATATGTATAACTGATTCATTTTGTAGTAAAGGAGAAACTAACACACTATTGTAAAACAGTTATACTCAAATAAAGATGTTTAAAAAAAAATAGATAGCTAGTGGGAAGCAGCCGCATAGCACAGGGAGAGCAGCTCGGTGCTCTGTGACCACCTAGGGGGGTGGGACAGGGAGGGTGGGAGGGAGGGAGACGCAAGAGGGAGGGATATGGGGACATGTGTATACGTATAGCTGATTCACTTTGTTATACAGCAGCAACTAACACACCACTGTAAAGCAATTATGCTCCAATAAAGATGTGGGGAAAAAATTTGTCATGAGGTGAAGGGTTGGCTACTGAGTTTTTAGAGATTTTAAAGCATCAGAGGATACAAAGGGGAGGCACTCTTGTCAGAGTACACGTGGCAATCAATCACCCTGCTCAGAAAACGGGGACCCACACGCCTTCCTGGGGGAGGAGTGAGCGCCGAGGTGACACCGCGCATTCTGGAATACGGCTGCCTGGGTCCGATTCTTCTTTCCACCTACCTGCCGAGTGACAGTGGGCAGCTCTCTTCCACCAGGGTTTCTCAAACTGGAGGGTGCACGGGGCCGCCTGGGGGGCCGGTCAAACCCCAGGCGGCTGCCCCCATCCCAGGCTCTGACTCCTTGGTCCAGGCGGGGCTAAGCGCCTTGCATGTTGAGCAAGTTCCCGGCGATGCTGCCGGTGGTGGTCGGGGAACCCCACTCTGAAAACTGCTGCTTGAAACCGTCTACACTTCAGCGGCCTTGTCGGTAACACGGGGTTAACGACAGTATCGAGCGTGTGCAGAGGGCTCCCCGCGGCGCCTGGCATATGGTGCGTGTTCAGGAAATGTTGTTTGTTATTATTGCACGTGAGAGCTTGATATTTGAAACTGTTTTCTTTTGAAGTCGGCAGCGCAAGAAAAGACCATTCCATAAAGGGATTTGGACTCGGGCACCTGTCAACGTGAATTGCAGAGCATATGCAGTTAGCTTCTTTCCCCAGACCTCACACTGAAATAAATGCCAGGTGGACTAAAGATCTGATGTCACAAAATAAAACCCCAAACCTATAAAAATGCTGAAGGAATTGATAGGGACACTTTTCCAGGGAGGACGGTGAATGCTGGAGTCTTGTAACAGGAGGAAAAGGAGCTGGGTGGGCTCCGTGCCGTCGGCCCCCTGCCACCTGTGGGGAAAGCTGGGGAGACCACAGGATCTGCCTTCTAGAAGCTTCTGGAGAGATGAACTGTAGGGTTATGAAATAGCAGGCTACAGCCCAAGGCAGCACGTAGGGTGCCTGTTGAGGGTGGAGGAGCGCACAGGAAGGCGAGCTCGTGCGCTGGGGCTTTAAGGATGCCTGGGGAGGACGGTGAGGTCCGGTCCATATGCAGATGCCGCACAGGGCATCTCAGGTGGAATGCCAGGGGTGTTCATGTGGATGCCCAGCTCACCCCAGTTTCCCCCGAGACTTACCAGCTGCAGCCCCGAAGCCAGGGTCCACCCCTCGTCGCAGGCCAGCCGGAACGGTCGGTCAGCGCTGTCCGTGGGCAGGGCCTGGCCCGCGCAGCTGGCGTGTGCGGTGTTTGTCAGCGAGCCGTGTGGCTAAGGCGGGGCTGACCGGGAGCTGGACTCACCAGGAATTACCTGCCTGTGTTGCAGGAGCAGAAAGGCACGCTCTCCGTCTGGTTTAGGGGCTGACCCCTTCCTCTAGCCGGGATCTCAGAGGACCCTGGTTGGAGGCGTGAGGAGCTTTTTCTGCAGAAGGAGAAGTGATTCCTTGGGTTCATAAAGGAGTGCTTCTCGCTGAGCGCTATTAACATTTCCTTTAAGGAAAGTGAGTCTGTTTGTACTCATTTCAGCAGGAGAAAAACGCCACAGGACCAAGAAGCGCGTGTGCGCGCGTGTGGAATCTTTTGTTTAAGGGGATCACGGAACGTTGGTGGGGTGAGTAGGGCCAGTGGCCCCTGTGAGGGTCTTGCCTGCTTCCTTGCTGTTACTGGCTGGAGCGGGATTATTAAGGGAAAGTCCCGGAGATGAGAGTATTGATGTTTCGACTCCTGGTTAGCAAGTCTGATCTACGTTCAGTCGCCAACTTTCGCAGCGGAGGGCTTGGGACACAAGGCCGAGCTCCCGAGCATTTAACCCAGGATGCTCTACACAAAGCCTGGAAGAGGTTAACACCAGGAGGAATATCCCCGACTTTGCCCTTGCAAACCCCGCCTTCCTGGGACTTGTAGGTACCAAAGGAGAATTTTAATCATCTTTGGGACGCCGCTTCCATCAAAACGTACATCGCATACGTTCTGTGGGCTCAAGTTGCGTGGTTGCCTCGGTGGACGCCGGGGGAAACTTCATGGAGCTCACTGTTTCCTTTGGGAATGAAACCGGAAACTCATATGTTACACTGGTGGCAGGACAATAGATGTACTCAGGTGACAAAATGACCACACTGTGAAGTGAGGCGGCCCCGATGCTTTAGGTAACATCAGTCCCGTGCACTTGAATGGCTTTCTCTTCCGGTCTCCTGCAACCTTCCTGATTCTGCAGGTGACAACGTCTCGGGCTGGTGCTGAAGCGTCATTACCGCCTCGCCCACGAGAGTCAATCTCCTTTCGGCTCTGGTGTGAAGGGCAGGTGTTGGGTGCAGTGACTGGGACAGACCAGGGGTTTAGCTAAGACCTGATAATCTTCAGTTTTTCTTGTATTTATTTTCATGGTTACCATTTAGAGTAAAGGCTACTTGTTCTTCATTTCAGTGTACTGAAATCAAGTCTCCTGGAAAGTGAGTTTATTTGAGGAAGTGTTCGTAGAAAGTGAATTGACCTAAATACAAAAGATTTCCAAATGAACAGCACAGGTGGCATGGGATATGGCACGGATAGGGAAGGGTGAGCTGCCTGCCTGCGGGCTAGGAAACACTGGTGTGGAGCTCAGGGCTCGCGAAGGGGCGGGAGGCTGGGGGGTGTGGAAGGAAGGCTTCTTGGAGGAGGTGGGACTTGAGTGGGGTTGTGGAGATTGGAGAGGAGTCGGAATGGTGGGCTAGAAAGGAGGAGGGACATTTCAGGCGGCGGCTGGGGGAACAGTGGGTGCAAAGCCTTGGCGATAGGAATGGTGCTGGAATGTTCTGAGGGCTGCGCTTCTGCCTGGGAGGCACCTGCAGGCTTGTGTGGGAGGGAAGCAGTGGAGAGATGGTTCGTGCCTGCAAGGGTGCTGTGGGCAGCTGCCAGCCGTCTGGGTGTGACAGCAAGTGGAGGACATCACTTCCCCCTGACTCTCTCCATCTGAGTGTACAGATTCCCCTCGGGGCTGGACAAAGCTATGAAACCCAGTGATTTTGTAAGAGACGGTCTATTGCATATCCCCTGGTGGATCACTGAAAGGGCTTGTGGTCATTTAAAAAATGACTTTCAAAATAACTTTAAGCTGCTTAAACACATTTCAGAAAGACTGAGGAAATCGATAAATAGAAAAGCAATTAGCCGGTCTCCCACTCTCTACTTTGGTCCATTTTTTCTTGGTCTTTTCTTATTGACACTTTTTATTGTCTCGGGGTTGCAAGCTCTAACGCCTAGACGGCCGGGTCAAGGGAAATGAGTGAATCAGGCAAAACGCGGGAGAATTGGTACAGGTGCAGACACAGCAGGGATGGGTCTTCCCCACAGAATTTTGTGAGCTCAGTGTTGCTACATCTTTTGGATCCCAGGACCCATACTCAGGGCAACAGCTGCAGTGGAAGACGAGATGGGTGGTTCTCCCAGGCCGGGAGAGGAAAGCACAGCCTGGCCCAGCCCAACCAGATGGGCCCAGAGAGGCCAACATGGGGCCAGCGCTGGCCACGTGGGTTCCTCCAGCTTTTCCGGAGACGGTGCAAGAGGGTCTGGGCCGTCCTTCGCTTCTCTCCGTGCTCGTCTCTGTCCAAACGCTCTGCCCACCCAGCCTCAGCCACTCGTTCAGGCTTTTTTCGACACAAAGATCTTTGCTTCCAGGCATGGCACCTGCCCGACTGCAGTGGAAACACGCCGTTTTGCAATCTCTCTCCTGGTGTGATTCATTTAGGACTCGGGGCTTCAATCGATGGCATGTGGAGAGTGCATATGCCTCTTGGCTCCGCAGCAGGGCTCCTAGGCGCTCGCAGCAGCTGGTGCTAAAGAGCTCCAACCGTCATCCTGCCCTCTGCCAGCTCCGTCTTAATCCCGGTCTCACTTTGGTTTCCATGCCCAGAGAGATGCACATTTATCTACCACTTGGCCGGGGAGACGAGAACAGTTTGGTTTGATTCTCTTTTTGGGGTGATTTCTTTGGTCCTGGATAGGAGCAAAAGCACACACAGGGACCCGTCTGCTTCCCCCTGGAGAGGAGGGGCTGCTCAAGGCTGGGATGCCACCCTCTGAGCCACTCCCGTGGGCCGGCTGCTTAAGGCTCTGAGGGTTGCGGCCAACCTGCTGAGACCTCAGACACATGGCGGGTGGAAGCCGCCCCCCAGAGCATCTCACACATTCAGTAGCGAGCCACTTATTTCCTCGGTGAAACTCCCATGGCCCTGGACAGGAGACTATGCATTTTCTCCTTTCCTTCCCTTCGCCTCCCTCCCTCCTTCCTTCCTTCTCTCCTTCCTTCCCTTTTTTGTCTTTGCTTTGGCCCTGTAGCTTTAAACTATACATTTAAAGATACAGGACTGTCAGAGACATGTCTCCACACTCAGGATAACCATTTCACGCCCTCCCTTCCTCCCTCTCATCCCCAATTCTGTCTCCATCCAAACATCCAGGGGGTTCTGGTAAGCCATCTCCTTGGGGAAGAAATCCCACCCACCCCAAAACTCTGGTGTGTCGTGTTTGCCCACTTCCATGGTGCAAATGCTCCCACTGGGACAGTTTTCGAGTTACTGGGTGACCTCAGTGAGCACGGAGCTGGGAAGAGGTGCGCAGCCTCGGGGCTCGGGAGCCTGGCGTCACTCCTCTTTGATCCGTCCTCCGTCGCCTGTACACTGCCTTGTTTCTCCAGCACTCATCACTACCCGGCCTGCTTCGTCGACTTGCCCTGTGTCTCTCCCCTCCATGAGAACAGGGGCTTTTGTGTGTTTTGCTCGTTGCAGGATGCACAGTGCCTAGAACAGTGTCCGACTGTTGCAGGCATTCCAGGAATGGGAAAGAACTATTAACCATAAATAATATAAGGTAGCATTGTTTGGAACAGTAAAAAAAAAAAAAAAACACAAAAACACAACCCTGGAAATATCTTGCATTTTGATTGATAGGGGACCTGGCTTTACCTTGTTTGAAATTTCACATGTGTGCTGCTGCTGAGAGATTCACATAGTTGGCATCTAATCCTGTATCAGCCTGAGAAGTTTCGATCGTGCTGCAGTAACAAACCTTCCCCAACTTCGGATGCTTGTTTCTTGCTCAAGCTGCATGGCTGTCCTGGGATGGGAGGGCCCTGCTCACGGTGGTCCCTCAGGGACACGGGCTGCTCTGGCAGCCACCGTCTGGACCGTTGCTGGCTGCCCTGCAGAGGCATGCAAGCCTGGAGCGTCGGGCTCCAGTGGTTGATTCCCCTGGTCCAGAACGTGGCACCTGTTACTCCTACTCACAGCTAATTGGCCAGAACTGGTCACGTGATCCCACCCAGCACAGGGGTCCAGGAAGTTCAGTCTTCCCTGTGAGCGGAAGAGGACTGAGTTGTAAGGTGGGGCTGCTCATGGCTTCCAGGTACCCCCTCTGGTGTCCAGGAGGAAAGGCACAGACCTCCTGTCACACCTTCCTGAGGTCCCCAGCAGTTTGAATCCCCGTGTGCCAATGAGGGTGCAGCTTATGAAACCTCTTTCTCACCTGGACTCCAAAAATGCAAATCTGCCCCTGGGGCAGGGCTTAGGGACCCTCAGTCTGAACCCAGAGAGCTGCACCTGGAAGGGCGCCTTGCACGTGGGGCCGTGCATCGCCGTGCATCGCCGTGCACCGCCGTGCACATGGGGAATTTTGTTTGTGTAAGAAGTAAAACGACGGCCATAACAGAAATTCTCTAGGAGGGAGTAATCTGCCCCAGGATTCCCCTAGCTCTTTCGGGAACAGGACGAGATGAGAATCAGACTCCCCGGTGTGAGCATTTTCTTCCGGCGGCGGCGGGGGGACGTGCGTCCCTCCCTGTCCGTGTTTCTGGGGAGTCGGTAGCTCACGCACTTGGATGTTCCCTCCCGCGGAGGGAGGTTCGCCCTTGTTTCCCAAACGCTGCTTCTTGCGCGCGTATACGTCTCCAACCTGGAACGATGTGGCGTATATGTCGGGATTTTATCTTCATCCATTTGATGGATTTCCCCCCTCATTTTGGTGATGTCCCTGTTACTTATGTTTAACTAGAAATCCTTTTGAAGGGAGAAAAATTAAGCTTGACCTTATTATCGGAGCGTCACCTGAGCATGGTGATACTCCGTTTGAATGAAAACTCACGAGGAGACGGCAAGCTTCGATCTCTGCTTGCCATTTTCATTCCCTTCAGAAATGGCAAAAGCCCTTTTTCTCCTTTCCTTCTGAATCCCATCCCGTTCCTGCAGAGTCGTGGGCAGAGAGGCTGGAGAGAGAGCCGGGGGCGACTCGAGCTGAAGGGGGGTTTCTGCACCGAACTGTGGGCTCTGAGTCCGGGAACAGCCCCAGAGGGGTTTCACAATTACCCACATCTCAAGCTGAGCAGAGTTGGGCTGCGTGCCTCTTGCTTCCAGTGTTTCTCTGCCTGCACCACCTCCACTGCGCTGCTCTGTCCACATCCTCAGCTGCTCCCATCACCAGGGGCCAGAAATAGTCACCTGCCCCCAGCAGACACCCCCAGTCTTCCCTCCTCCTGCCCTGTGCTAGAGCCAGGTCTCCAGATTTCAAAGAAAAGGGCAAGGGAGCAAAGGGTGAAAAAATTATTTTAAGACCCATTGCTGATGGCTGATCAGACTCAGATCCTGCAAATAATTAATTTATTTATATGGCTCATGTTATTAGCTCACCTAGATCTTCAGTAAACACACACACACAGATTTATCTTTGAAATCACTATACCAAAAATAAAGAAGATTGTTATGTTTAAAATTAAATTAATTTTATTTAATTTTATTTTTTAAATTTTATTTTTAATTGAAGTATAGTTGATTTACAATGGTTCAGGTGTACAGCAAAGTGATTCAGTTATATGTGTATATATATATATGATTTATATATAATTTAATTCATATATGTGATTCTTTTCCATTATGGGCTATTACAAGATATTGAATATAGTTCCCCGTGCTATACAGTACTTCCTTGTTATTTATCTATTTTTATATTATTTGGTTATAGACTATTTTAATAACATTTATTATTTATTTATAATAAATAATATAATTATTTATTGTTTTAAATATATATTTAGTTATATAATATTTTAATATTGTTTATTCTATTTATCTATTTTATATAGAGTAGCGTGTATCTGTTCATCCCAAACTCCCAATTTATCTCTCCCCTACTTTCCCCTTTGGTGACCACAAGTTCGTTTTCTATGTCTGTGAGTCTATTAAAGATAAAAGAAAGTATTTACCTCTGATCCTACCCCAAATCAATAACTGATCAATCAATTTTGCTTTCTCATCTCCTCTATAAGTTTTTTCATATAGATGTGAAAATACATACATACATATATACACACATACTTTTCCTGGTCCTGGCAGAGCCGTCAGCCCACAGCACCGCAGTTCTGCTCTGCCGCTTTCCTAAGCGTTGGCACCTGCCCGCTTTTCGCGCTCGGTGTGGAAGGCGCTGGGCTCCTTTACTGCCTCTGCTGGATGGTGGTTAACGTCAGCCCGTGAGAAGGTGAGCGTCCGAGTCGCTGCAGCTGCTGTGGACGGTTCCCCTGCGCCGGATGGAGCAGGACATCTCTGCAGCGGAAGTTTGGATTTCTCGCCGCTTTGCTGTCACGCCCCTCCCACCCCAGTCCCACCGCGAGCTCCTGCCGCACTTCGGATCGAACTTCTCGGGTGTCAGACAAAGCCCCTCCGGCTGCTTACCGAGCCCGTGGAAAATGACTGCGGTCCAGTTCTGTTTCCGATGGCATTTTTCTCTCGGTCTCTGCTGCGTATTCAACTCTGAGGTCCCGGAGGGCAGGCGCTTTGCCTCGTTTCCCCCCATTTTTGTGTTCCGAACACCTGCAGCAGTGCCAACAATAAGTATGTGCTAAATTAGTAATTTTTCTACCTCCTGAAAAAACCCGGACACTGACTACTGCTAACCCTGACTATTCCCATTTAAATTGCTGCTGTTATTTTTCTTATGGGACTTTTGTTGATTTCTCCTAGTAATCATCGTCACGATGAGTGTGTGACGAGTGCTCAGATAGGGCCAGATGTGTCTCACTGAATTACTAGAACTCTCTGTGGTAGGAACCAGGCCAGGGAGAAGTGAGCGTGTGAACGGGTTAGACGCCTTTCCGACGGTCGCTCACAGATCACCTGTAGGAGCTGGCACTTCCCTTCAAGCCTCTCTCGAATTCCAGGGCCCCATCTCTTAATTATCACATGATATCGTTCCTTGTTTGATGTTTCTTCAGGTGTTGACCTGTCAGCATTTTTCTCCTTCCTGGTGTTTATTCCAATAAGAGGTTTACAAGTTCAGGTTTTCGTGAGTCACATAGGGGGGCAAAGAATAAGGTGAGTCTTCTGTCCAGCAAACCTGTGCACCCTCTTCCTTAGCATCTGGGTTTTAGAAACTACTGAGATAGGTCATTTGGAGGCCAGCGTGATGGTGTTCTCTCGCCGTAAAGTTGTGTGTGAAACGAACTCGCGTGCGGCAAAGTTGGTTTTTAACCAGTTCATTGTTTCCGTAAACCCTTCAGTAGATACCTTCTGATCCAAGCATCAGCCCGGTCACGTCCAGTTTCCAGAGACTGGATTTGTGTCCGCGCTGGGATCCCCTGCTGCAGGGTCTGTGCCTTAGCCCTGACTTGTGCAAGAGCATCAGGGGTGCAGTGAGTCTTTGGGGGCTGCACAAGGACCAAGGAGAGGGAGCCCTGGAATTCTGTTAGTTAGGTGGTTGGAGGAGATGCTTTATTCTCCAAGCCAGTGGAGGTTTACTCTTCTCCTGAAGGTTCCCTCTGTCATGTCTTTAGGTATGAGGTGCCTGCCCTTTAGGTAATGATCCAGGTCACTGGGCCTCACTAGTGACATGAGAAGAGCCAGGTGAGACTGTGGCAGGTGTCCGCAGGGTCTGCGTACCCTAGGCTAGCAGAGCACTGACCGCCTCTTCGGTGTTCCCAGTGCATCATTTCATCTGATATGAAGAATATTTTATGCGCGGAGCTGAGACAGCTATAAAACACAGGGGCGCCTGCCCAAGCTGCTGCGTAGGGTTTGCAAAGGAGGTAGATGTTCCCGTCACCAACAACTGGCTTGGATGTTTGGACTGGCTGTGTAAGGAGGGTCGATGGCATTTTAGAAATCAACCCCAAGACCGTCTCACCCTGCTGTCCAGAAATAGTTTTATACCTGTGCAAACGCCTGCTTAGCATGCAGGTAACTCTGCCCACAGAAGAGGATCCGGCTGGAAGAGAGAGCTTACAAAGTAGTTGGTGTTAAGTCATTTCCATAAGACGTGTCTATGGGGTCAGGGAACTGGAAGGGTTTTCCACAGATGTTTCAAAGCAGAGCATTTAGCTTTAAGCACCTGGGAAGAAACGTGCATATCAAGTTAGCCAGAGGGTCTGTTGGTGTGACAGCTGCTCTGACTGTGATGGGGTCTCGGGAGCCCGTCTCTGTTCTTCTGAGTTTCCCACAGGGCAGCCTGTCACCTTCACCTGGTATGAAAAGTTAGGATCAGAGGGTGGAGGGTTGAGCTTACAACAGTTCCCCGCGCTCAGGGACAGGCCCTGAGTCTGTGTAGGGACCAGGAGACCCGTCCACTTGCTGGAGCAGATCTGATCAGAAACACCACCGATCCGTGCCTGGCCATGAGATTTGGGCTCCTGGGAATTTACGGTTCAGAGCGGAAGGTTTCGGGGTACTGAAGCAAGGAGCCGCTGCCCTCTGGGGAGAAGGTTCTTGAGCTCCTCTTGCTGGGTGCCCTGAGATATCCTGGGCTTGTCCTCTGGCAAGGTTGGCTGCTGAACTTGGCTTTGGGTGTTTCCAGACCCCACCGTCCCAGCTGACGGTAGCCCGAGGCTATTTCTGTTGCCTGCAGAGGAAGAACCTTGACTGATGTGCAAGGGAGGGAGATGTTAGATTTCAAATGATGAGGAATTCTTTTGGAGGGTCCACGGCATACATAGGACGGCAGTTCTGTGACAGCAGTTCCTATTTTCCTTCCTTGACCTATGGCAGGTGATCTTGACAAGATGGCACCAAGGCACGGAGAAGAGGGACTGAGGCTTATTTGAAAGACACCGTTGTATCCCTAGGGGTGGAGTCAGGAGACGGAGACCACACCGGTTATTTCAACAGAGAGAATTTTGTATGTGTATACACGTCCGCGAGCAGAGCTGTTAATCAGGTATTAGAGAACGACAGAGGCAGAAAGGAGGGTGCTGAGTGGCTAATATTATTAACCTCCAGAGGCATATGGTGCATGGGACCCAGAGCCTCAAGCGAGGGCTGCTGGCTGCTGTTGGTCCCCCAGGGGACGTAATGGCGGGGGAACTCCACGCAGGCACCAGCTGCTGCTCTTGGAACAACCTGCCCCCCTTTCCGGTTAAGTGCCAGGGCAGGGGCAGCAGTGACGGGAAACCTAAGGGCCGATGCCCTTCTCCTTCCTCCATCTCCATCCTTCCCGTCTCCCTAGCGCCCCCTCCTGGCGGAGTCCGACAGGGAGCAGAGGAGACAGGGTGGGCCTGAGTGCCAGCCCCCCCCCCCCGCAAGGACACCAGAATGCACAGCGCTGTCAGTCGTCGTACAGTGGCGTCATAAACCCCCATTTATAGGAAAAGAAACAAACTGATAAATGTCCACATACTTTATTAGTAGTGACAGATTGATTGTAGGACGGTTGACGTTGCCTTATAATCATACCCCTGTGTGCCAGACCCCCTGCCCGAAAACCTCAGGTCTAGAAACACGTCTTTGTGTGTCTCTAAGTCACGGTTGTGTCTTACGAATCTACAGGATGTAATTATATGGATATGAATGCATTCTCATTATAACATTTTCAACGGTTTAGATATTGCAAAAGATCCCTTTGTTATAAAGAATTTTTGTTCTCCTGGAAGTTTGTGTTTCAGACTTTTCCACAGTGTGAACCACTGTTTACATAAGCAAGTTAACTCTGGTCACAGCTCTTTTACTTTTTAATTTTTAAAATTCAAGTAGAGCTGATTTTCAATGTTGTGTCAGTTTCAGCTGTACAGCAAGGGGCTTCTGAAAAAGAATATCAATGTTTCAGATGCTTTTCATCTATAGGTGATTACAAGATACTGAAGACCGTTCTCTGTGCTCTTCAATAGTAGGTCCTCGTTGCTTATCTCTTTTTTTTTTTTTTTTTTTTTTTTTTCGGTATGCGGGCCTCTCACTGTTGTGGCCTCTCCCGTTGCGGAGCACAGGCTCCGGACGCACAGGCTCAGCGGCCATGGCTCACGGGCTTAGTTGCTCCGCGGCATGTGGGATCTTCCCGGACCAGGGCACGAACCCGTGTCTCCTGCATCGGCAGGCGGATTCTCAACCACTGCGCCACCAGGGAAGCCCTGCTTATCTCTTTTATACACAGTAGTGTGCACCTGTTAGCACCAAACTCCTGATTTAGCCCCCACCCCTTTTCCATCTGGTGACCATAAGATTGTTTTCTCTGTCTGTGGTCACAAGTCTTTATACCAGCTTTTCTCACTCCATTTAGTCTCTTTATACGCCCCCTCCCAACTCTTTCTGCCCTAAAAGTACTTTCTGTTCTCTCCTGTTCTATACACTTAACCCCACCCTAACTACCCAAGTTGTAAGTGTAGCTGTGGGTGTAGGTAGTTCACAGATGTGACTCGACCGGTGGCAGGTTCCACCACACGGCGCTCGGCAGGAACCTGTGTTTGACAAACTGCTGGATAGAAAGTGCATTGTCTCCAGTACAACTTTTCAGCTGTTTCCCACTCCTTGTTGAGAGTCAAAGCAGTATTACTTACAAGCCCATCGAATATGGCAGTGGATCAGTTCCTCCTCCCCATCTGCCCAGCAGAGTTGGGGTGTTGTGTGGTTACAACCTGGAGATACCTGGTTTCTATTTATTTCATTATTCTTCCTTTTTAAAATTAATTAATTTATTATCTATTATTTATTTTTGGCTGCATTGGGTCTTCATTGCTGTGTGCGGGCTTTCCCTAGTTGCGGCGAGCGGGGGCTACTCTTTATTGCATTGCGTGGGCTTCACGTTGCGGTGGCTTCTCTTGTTGCGGAGCATGGGCTGTAGGCGTGTGGGCTTCGGTAGTTGTGGCACACAGGCTCAGTAGTTGTGGCACACAGGCTTAGTTGCTCCGCGGCATATGGGATCTTCCCGGACCAGGGCTCGAACCCTTGCCCCCTGCATTGGCAGGTGGATTCTTAACCACTGTGCCACCACAGAAGTCCCTGACTATTCTTCTTGTGTTAACTTTTGTGCTGCTGTGTGAACAAGTGTGGCTCCAATAAATAAAAAGCTCTACAGAGTGAGGCCCCATACATGTTTTGGAGCCAAAAAAATTCAGAGACAGGAGGAAATGGGTGTGCTTTGTAGCTGAGACATCAGCAGAAACACTGAGTTATCCTACAGATATCAATAAATTGAGGTATGGCTTGCTGCTTTTCTGAGATGAGAAAGGCCGGTCATCTCCATGTTTATCTATTTAATTTACAACAATTTATTGAGCTGCTGTTCTTTTCCAGGCCCTGCTGTAGTTGCTGGGATCCTTTGAAAACCAAGCAGAGCAAAGTGCCTCTCCCACAGAACTCACGTTCTACTGGGGACAGACAGAAAACAATAATACATAATCAAAAAGCAAGAGAGTGGACTTGCTGACTCATGTGATAATTCTGTGTTTATGAACCTCCAAACTTCTTCCACAGTAGCTGTACTGCTTCCCAGGCCTGCTAGCAATTTCTGCACATTCTCACTGACACTTGTAATTTTCCTTTTTTTTTTTTTTAAAGCCATCTCAGTGGGTGTGAAGTGGTGTCTCCTTGTGGTTTTGATTTGCATTTCTCTAATGACTAAGGATGTCGAGCATCTTCTTAGATGCTTGTCGGCCATTTATTGGACCATATGCCACCAAGTTGTTTATGTTACAAGGGTTAATTTTATTTTTTGTGAATCTCACCTCAATTAAAAAAAAAAAACCTTTAAGGGCTTCCCTGGTGGCGCAGTGGTTGAGAGTCCGCCTGCCGATGCAGGGGACACGGGTTCGTGCCCCGGTCCGGGAAGATCCCACGTGCCACGGAGCAGCTGGGCCCGTGAGCCATGGCCGCTGAGCCTGCGGTCCGGAGCCTGTGCTCTGCAAAGGAAGAGGCCACAACAGTGAGAGGCCCGCGTACTGCAAGAAAAAATAAAACATAAAAAAATTAATAAAACCTTTAAAAGAAGTAAAAGATGTTGCATACTTTAATGGGAAATGTTTTGGGAAAAAATATAGTGTCTAGGGGACCAGGGACATGAGATGGGAAGGAGCTGGCTGGAAGGAATTTGGAGATTTTTGAAAAGATGGCAAGGTGGCCTTAGCAAAGAGATAAAATATGAGCAAAGACTGGAAGGGCAAAGGAGTTAGCCAAATAGATTTCTGGGAGAACAGCTTCCCAGGTAGGAAGGACAGCCAGTGCAAAGGCCCTGAGGCAGGGACTGCCTGGCATGTTTTAGGAACAGCAGGCACAGCTAAAGCAGAATGAGCAGGGAGGACGGGGGGATGTAGCAGGAAATGAGGTCCAAGAACTCAGATCACACAGACATTTGTAGGCCTTGGAGGAGTTTGGCTTTTTTTTTAGAATTAAATGGAAAACCTCACTACAAGTAACTCAATTTCATTTCTTTTTATGGCTGAGTAATATTCCATTGTATATATGTGGTGGATGGACCTAGAGACTGTCATACAGAGTGAAGTAAGTCAGAAAGAGAAAAACAAATACCGTATGCTAACACATATATATGGAATCTAAAAGAAAATGGTTCTGAAGAACCTAGGGGCAGGACAGGAATAAAGAGGCAGACGTAGAGAATGGACTTGAAGAAACAGGGGTGGGGAAGTGTAAGCTGGGACAAAGTGAGAGAGTGGCCTGGAGATATATCCACTACCAAATGTAAACTAGATAGCTAGTGGGAAGCAGCCGCATAGCACAGGGAGATCAGCTCGGTGCTTTGTGACCACCTAGAGGGGTGGGATAGGGAGGGTGGGAGGGAGATGCAAGAGGGAGGAGATATGGGGATACATGTATACGTATAGCTGACTCACTTTGTTATAAAGTAGAAACTAACACGACATTGTAAAGCAATGATGTAAAAAAAAAAAAAAAGAAAGAAATGGAAAACTACTGCAGGGTTTTGAATGGAAAAATGATGTAAGCTGACTTACAGTTTCAAAGGAGTCCTAGCAGCTGTGTAGGTGGAGGGAGAGATGGTATTACGATAATGCGGGAGAGATGCTGGTTGTATATACACCCCAATTACTACTCAGTTTGCGTATGGGATGATTTAACCATGGGTTTGAAGCAGCTGACCTGGTTTAACTAATATCATGGACAAAATAATTGCTCTCATATAGCGTCCTGGCTGCAGTAAGGTAGACTTGTTTACCCTTTCAGAGGATATGAGCATTTACTGTAAAAGCTCGCGACACAGATTCAAGTATGTTACCATTTTTCTATTTTTTTCCCTGTGTACCTCCTCTGCTCATTCCTTTGAATGACTTCATTAGTAACTGGAGATGAATCCCAAACCTTCTCCTATTAACTTTTGATCTGGAAATTCAACCCCATTGACATTGAGACACACATTTGATCTTTCCTTGCGTTTTGCATTTGAACCGATTTAGCTCCCTCATGTTGAAGCTAGTTATTGGACTTGCAGCCTGAGGTGTCACCCAGATATCCTGTTGAGAAAAAGCCTCGGTGCGAGCCTAGGAAAGTGTTCCAAGCGTCTGGCGGTTCACTTCTTTGCGGAGGAAAAACGGACCCTGGTTTAAAGGGCGCTGGAAATATTACAGAATCCACTGGGTGGGTCCTTTCGTGTCACTTGCACCTAAGACTTTTAAGTGCTGTTTGAGAAGCCCTCTTAGATTGAGAACGGAATACGAGGTGACAGTTTTTCAACGCATGCCTTTTGTGCCGCCTGAGTGGGTTTACAGCTGCTAGTTTAGTCCTGGGTTAGACAGAAAGATCAGATCAGCCGAGTCCAGAGCGGACTCCACCAGCTATCAGCCACAGCAAGTCACACTGTCAGAGATTTCTGTTTAGATTTTATTAAACGCACAGCGAGTTACTCCTGGCCCAGTGATTTTCCTCTGCCTTTCAAATTTCCTGCACTGGTGCAGGAGCCCAGTGGAATTCTGACAAGCTGTCAGACCCAGGCGATTCCTACGGAACTGACACGACACCTGGTTGCTTATTAACATCCGTTCCCCCCCCCCCCCCGCCCCGCACTCATTCCTGCCAAACCGCTTTCCAGGTGGCTCACATGCTCTCAGTCTGTGCACCCACGCTGCAGCCAGGGTCCATCTCCCCTGCTTTCAGAGCAGCCCAAGTCCTCACGAGGGGGTGGTCCTGATGGGGGAGGTGGTACAACGGCGGCCCTTAAGGGTGAGGAGATACTTGCAGGTAGCTTCTAGAAAAGGTTTTCCTCTCTCCTGAGCGAGCTTCAAGAGGTACCCCTCCCCTTGCTTCCCCTGGACGCTGTTACACAAAGATGTCCTGCTGAACCCATCTTGATTGCAGCTGAGGGCGGATTGGACGCCTGGGAGCGAGGAGAAGGAGGCTGTCACAGGGTGGGACCCTGGATCAGGTCAGCCCTGACGGCTGCTCCATCTTCGACTTGCTGCTGCGAGAGCTCACGATCCTCCTTTTCGATTAAGCTGGTTTAAATTGGTTTTCTGTTTCTTGTTGGTGAAACCCCACGCTCTCAAGGATTTTGTCGAATTATTGTTCCTTGTGGATAAAGCACTTGCTGTTTCTTGGAGGGTAGCTTTGAAGGAATTTGATAAAATTCAGTGTTTGGATAGACACAGGTGTTTCATTTGCTGAGTATAAGGACATACTGGGCTGAAAGAGGAGAAGTAAAATTTAACAGGGTTTACAAACTTGGGATGTGTGTGCTCTGCCTGTGTCTTCTTTCACGCTTCATTTCACAGATAAAGGTACCACCACTTTCGTAGAGTTTGATAGTTTTCAGTTGTCTTCTTTTGTACTTTTTTATATGTAACTTTAAAATTTTCCTACAATGAACATGTATTACTATAAAATCAGAAAAAGGTATTAGTAAAAGATAAATTCAGATAAGTTGAAGACACTTTCCAATCTCTGGAGAATGGAAAATCATGTTCTCAAGTCTAACAGGCATATAAAGCAAGAGGTCGTGAGGGGAAGTCTTAGGTTTAAAATGAATACAGGATCAACACCTTCCTAGTATTGCTTCCACCGTTTTCTGAAACTTTTTATTATATTTGGTGAGTGTTCATCCCTTAACTGAAAAATGAGATGTGAGATGTATAGTTCGGAGATACCCAATGTCCACTTATATTTAGTGGTCAGCTGCGAATTATAAAAATCTGTTTTCTGCATTCGGTTTGCTGGAAAAATCACAACCGATGACACAGGAAGGACCAGCCCCAGGGATCTCTGTATCAAGGAAGTAAAGGCTTCAAAATGCCTGCGATAGGGCTTCCCCGGTGGCGCAGTGGTTGAGAGCCCGCCCGCCGATGCGGGGGACGCGGGTTCGTGCCCCGGTCCGGGAAGATCCCACGTGCCGCGGAGCGGCTGGGCCCGTGAGCCGTGGCCGCTGCGCCTGCGCATCCGGAGCCTGCGCTCCGCAACGAGAGAGGCCGCGACGGTGAGAGGCCCGCATATCAAAAAAAAAAAAAAAATGCCTGTGATAAAGAGGAAAATGATTATTAGGTTTGGGGTTATTAGATTTATAATTACCTATTATTTTACCTACGATTAGGTTTATTCCTGTTGGTCGGGAACTATTGATTCCATACTTTTGACCACATTGACCTAGTTCTGGCCTCCCTAAATATGCTCAGTTAACCCCTGGATTGCGATCTCAGAGACATTAACGAAGGTGTAAAATACACCAGACGATGGGAGAACAAGCGCCTTTGTATATTCGTTCGCCAGGGCCGCCATAACACACAGCACTGTAAACGGGGGGCTCTAATAACAGCAACTTTCCCTCTCACGGTTCTGGAGGCTAGAAGTCCAAGGTCAAGGCGTTGGCAGGTTTGGTTCCTTTGAGGACCAAGAGGGGGAATGTGGCCCACCCCCTCTCCTAGCTTCCGGAGGGCTGCGGTCCATACGCCATCCTCATTCTCTGTCTACAGAGTCACGTGATGCTCTCCCTGCGTCCGTGTCTGTGTCCAAATTTCCCCTTTTATAAGGACACCAGTCATGCTGGAGGAGGGTGAACCCTACCCCAGAATGACCCCATCATAGCCCAACTAATTATATCAGCAATGGCCCTATTTCCAAATTGAGTCACATTCTGAGGTTCTGAAGATTAGGAAGGATTTCAGCCTATGAATGTTCGGGGCTGTACAATTCAATCCATAGGAAGGAAGTGTCAGTGTGGGCTTTTAGGCCCAGAGCAGGGAAAGCGATGAGATATTTCTGGCAGAGTCTAAAAGGTCGATTTATACCAGTTGAACACTCCTTTTGGAGGCAGGTTTACGTGTGGTGTAGGGCAATGTAGTTTATGAGTTGCTCTCAGGCGTCACTGAGATGGACCCAGGACGGGACAGGTTTGGCGATGAAAAGAACGACTGTCGCTGTAGGTGTCTGGTTCTCAGAGCGGGGCAGGGGCAGCCGGTTCTGCCCCCAGAGGACATTTGGCCTGCTGAGTGGCGGTGGGGTGCGACCGGCGTCTAGTGGCTAAAAGCCAGGGAGGCTGGTGAAGCCGTGCACCCGCGCGGCGCCCAGGGGTCCCTCCCAGCGAAGAATCATCCCGCCCCCAATGCCAGTCACGCTGAGGCTGAGCCACACTGGGTTAGCTGCCCCTCCCTCAAAAGAAATCTGCCATGAACTTAAAAAGGGAGATGAAGGTAAGGGAGAGACTGGATCTGGAACATATGAGTTCTTTTACACATTCACTGAGCATGACAGCACAGAAATGCCACCTCAGCCTCAATCATGGTCTCCTTTTAGGACAACTTTCTAGCCCATCTCTGAGAGGTACAACGCCCACGTCCTGTATTAACAAAGCCTCAGACATTGCACTGTGTTTTGTCTGAGTTCCCGTGCTGCCGTGTATACCAGCTGTTTGCCCCAAAGCCAATTACCCCCCTCTCCAAGCCTCAGTTTCCCTCTCCATAAAGTGGGCGCAGTGATCACGGTAAGAGCTAACGTTTCACGTGTGTTTACCGTGCCGTACGTGCTCTGCATAGATTTCCACACGTGGATGATCAGCTCCACGTACGGAACAACTCCACGTGCACAAGTCCCCGGGGCAAGTATCCTTTTTTATTTTACACTTGAAGCATCTGAGGTGTAGAGCAGGTAGGTAGCTCGCTCGAGGTCCTCTAGTTGGAAAGGGGTGGAGTTGGTGAGCGTCTCTAGACAGGTGAATGGATAGAGAAGATGTATGTGTACCGAGGAATAGCATTCAGCCACGAGAAAGGAGGAAATCCTGCCATCTGCAGCGTAACGGACCTTGAGGACATCACGCTAAGAGAGAGAACCAGAGAAAGACAAATACTGTATGATACCACTTATACGCGGAACGTGAAAAAGCCAGATTCATAGAAACAGAGAGAAGAAAGGCAGTTGTCAGGGGCTGGAGGGGTGGGGATGGGTGACAGCGGTCCAAGGAACAAACTTCCAGCTGCAAGAGGTGAGTCCGTTCCGAGAATCTAAGGTACAGCACGGCGATCAGAGTTAACAATACTGCGTTACATAGACTTGAAAGTTGCTGCGAGAGCAGGTCTTAAATGTTCTCCTCACACACACAGATGCTAACTATGTGAGGAGATGGAGGTGTGAACTAACCTTATTTAGTAATCATTTCACTTTATCTCTACATGTATCAAATCATCGTTGTACACCTTAAACTTACACAGTGTTACCTGTCAGTTACATCTCAATAAACCTGGGGCCAGGGAAAGAAAGCAGTGGAGGTGAAATGTACGTCCTCGCTAGTTTCAGGGTAGTGAGACTTCCAAGCCGGAGTCCTGGGTCGCCGCACCCTGCAGCCTCAGAGCCGTGAAGACCCGAGGTCTCGTGTCAATCAGGATCCCACAGCCGTGCGGAGTGCACGGTCTGCCCTTGGCTGATGGGAGCTGTGGTTGTTAAGGGAAGTCTGGGTTTACTTGACCATTTCAGTATCATGACCAAGTGGATAAATTATTTGAAAAAAATATAGTGCGGGTGGTAAAATGTAACAGCATTTCAGCAAGGGAAAGTATTGACCCAGAAGGTGGCTAGAAATGCAGAATCACAGGCTCCTTCCTACCGCCAGTACATCAGCATCTTCTCTTTCACAAAGCGGCTCCGTGGCCCCTTGGGATTTGGGAGGGGCTCCTGTCAAGCCACCTGCCCCTTGCTCTTGAACCCAGAGCAGTGAGTTAAGGTAGGGCTGACTTCACCGCTGCCCTGTCCCTCCTCTCTCAGACTCTCCATCCTGAGGTTGACAGGACGTACTTCTGCTTGGGTCCCCGGAGCCGGCTCTGACTCTTAGGCCACAAACGTGCTTGATGAGCACGGGGCCTCCGTAGGCCGCGGGTGGCCAGTGGCGGCTCTCCGTCTGTTGCCATCGCTGGAGGGAAGGGAGTTCGTGCCCTTTATCTCAGGCAGCGGGAGAGCACAGCTCCACCCCAGCAGCTGTGTTTGTTTGCAGGGAGAGGTGTGTTTGTCAGGTGATCACAACACATTATGATCCCCTACGGTGGAGGTGTTTATTTTCAGACTTATCTGGGGTGCTAATGGCTCCCTTGTCGTTAGTGAGCTATTCTCTGTGAGACAATGAGAGAGAATGATTCCGGTGGGTTTGGCCAGCTGAAAAAACACTCAAGAATGGCCCCAGGAAAATGGACTGTGCTGTAGATTTGTTTGTTTCATTCCTGGGTGAGCAGAATCAAATCGTCAGCACCCTAATGATAGGGACAATAGGCTAATAGTGAGTGAGTGTGTACTCTGTCCAGGCCCTTCTGAGCTCTGTCTTTGGTACATACGTGTACCTGTTTGCTTAGTTATCTATCACAGCGACCCCTTGACATAGGTGACATTGTCACCCGCACTTTTCAGAGGAGGAAATGGAGTCACGGGGGCTAAAGAGGTGGCTCAGAGCTGCTGCCACATGGGCAGGGCGAGGGCAGACGGAGAGCAAGGTCACGGCACTGACCACACACAGCTCCAGGGACACGACGGAATTTGAAATTTAGCTTTTTTTCTATCAGTGTCTCAAGATGGCCACATTAGTCACCTCTTGCTGTGTAATAAATCATCCCAAAGTCAGTGGCTTTGGACCACACACACTGTCTCACAGTTCCTGAGGGGCAGGAATCCAGGCTCAGCTCAGCTGGGTCTCTGGCTCAGGGTCTATCATGAGTTTGCAGTCAAGCTGCCTGCTGGGGCAGCAGGTATCTCACTGGGGTGACATCCTCTGCCCAGCTCACTCGCCTGGCCGGGGGCAGGTCAGGAGATCACCCCCAGCTCACTCACCTGGCCGGGGGCAGGTCAGGAGATCACCCCCAGCTCACTCGCCTGGCCGGGGGCAGGTCAGGAGATCACCCCCAGCTCACTCACCTGGCCGGGGGCAGGTCAGGAGATCACCCCCAGCTCACTCGCCTGGCCAGGGGCAGGTCAGGAGATCACCTCTAGCTCACTCGCCTGGCCTTGGGCAGGTCAGGAGATCACCCCCAGCTCACTCGCCTGGCCGGGGGCAGGTCAGGAGATCACCCCCAGCTCACTCGCCTGGCCGGGGGCAGGTCAGGAGATCACCTCTAGCTCACTCGCCTGGCCAGGGGCAGGTCAGGAGACCACCCCCAGCTCACTCGCCTGGCCGTGGGCAGGTCAGGAGATCACCCCCAGCTCACTCGCCTGGCCAGGGGCAGGTCAGGAGACCACCCCCAGCTCACTCTCCCGGCCGCTGCAGGCTTAGCTCCTTGCTGGCTCTTGGACGCAGACATCTACGTAGGCCTCCCCACAAAGCCGCTCGCCACGTGACAGCTGCTTCTCCCCAGAGTGAGGGACGCAGGCGAGAGAGAGAGCCAGAGATGCGCTACGGTCCTTTCGTGACCTACTCTTGGCAGTGGCGTATATGCCATCAGCAGTGCGAGTGGTGAATAAGTGGGGACCGTGGACACAATTTTGGACAGAAAACCCATAGAGAGTTACTGAGCTACCTCCTCCCACTTTAAAGACCCCAGGCGACGGGGAGATGGGAGCGAAGGAAGAGGTCCGGTGGCCCGGGAGCCACGGCGATGGGGACCCGGTGAGGAGCGCTTGCTGCGCTGTGTCTGAGGCCAGATGTGTATGAGTGTGGGACTGGGGGGTGGGATCATAGACACCACAGGGGCCACAGCTTTCCGACCTTCGAACTTTAAGCCAAACTCTTAAGTTGTGCACCCAGACCCGGCCTCACTGCACACGTTTTCAGGACCTGCCTCTTTCCGAGGCACTTTTATAGAGGATCTTTAATCGGCCGTGGAATGGCTTGGGTGGAGGACACCATTTATTCCACCAGCTCTGGCTGGGAGGGAGTGGGTCTTCCAGCACTGATTGGCTGGTCCTCTTGGGGCCCGGGTGCGTGACCCCCCACCACCCAGGGAACTCTCGCGCCCCGGCAGCACTGACCCCACCCTGGAGGACCAGCTGCTGACGAGGATGGAAAGGTTTCTGTTAAAAGAGCGATAGTGAAAACAAACATTTTTGCTGCCTGAGTGGCCCAGACTCAGGGCTGAGAGGAATCCTGCCTTTCTGGCGACCAAGTCTGTCCCCACTTGACCAGTTAAAAATGCGCCTGGCTGTAACACGGAAAGCCAGGGACGGAGCCCGGGAGGTCATTTCTTCCTGTGTCCTCATGATCGGCTGATCCAAACTCCCTGGCAGTAGAAGATGCTCTTCGGTTGGTCTCCCCGCGGGTGCTTCCCGCCGCCGGCAAGCTTGAGTCTTTGCTGGGAAGACAGCCGTGTGGAGGCAGCTAGGAGGGCAGGCTTGGCATCAGGCTGCCCCGTTTATACCCAACCACCCCCTGCTCGCGTGTGACATGGCGTGAGGGACCCTCTCCCTGTGCCTTGGTTTCCCCACTCATAAAATAGGGGTAACGGTAGTGCCCACCTTATGGTGTTTGGTGACTTAACAGAGATACAGATAAAAGGCTTAGAACGGCACCTGCTTAGGGGTTCAGTGCTTGTGAGTTATTGTTTCGGTCTCTCCAGTTGGACAGGGGGTAGACAGGAGGGCTGACGTCTCTTCCACAGTCAGAGAGAAAGAATCCATTGAAAATATTCTATCATCTGTCTATCTATCTGTCTGTCATCTATCATTTATATCTATCTGTCCATCATCTGTCTATCTGCGTATCTGTCTCTCTTGTGGGAGGGTTAGATAATAAAGTAGGCATTTTCTTGTTTTAAGGAAGGATAAATACATTCCGTCCCATATTCCCTGATCCAGACATTCTTCCACTCCGATCTGGCTTCGCCACACTCACCGATCGATGCAGTTTACCGCCTGTGGTGCTTTTCTCCTGGCTTTTGTACCCAGACCCACAAACCTCCCGGCCTGCGCGTTCTCAGACAGGCTGGTGGCGCGTGCGCCCGCGTGCTGGGGCTGCCACAACGGAGAGGGTGGACTGAACGGAAATTTACTTTCACACCGTCGGGAGAGCAGGTGTCTGAGACCACGGTGTCTGTCAGTGCGGCAGGCTCCTTCCCGAGGAGGTTGAGAAGGGGCTTCTCCTGGCTTCCGGGGGCGGCTGGCAAAATCCTTGGTTCACGGAGGCGTCACCCCGCGCTCTGCTTTCACGTTCCCGTGGCGCTCTCCCTGGTGTGCGTCGATGTTCAGGTTTTCCCTTTCGTAAGGACGGCAGGCGTATTGCATCTGGCCCACCCTTCTCCAGGATGACCTCATCTTAACTAATGACATCTGCAAGGACACCATTTTAAAATAGGGTCGCATTCTCAGTTTCTGGGCGCTAGGACTTGAGCATATGAATTTTGGGGATACACAATTCAAACAATAACAGGGTAAAGCCATTTCCTTCGGATTAGGACACTGAGACGCAAAGAGGTGATACGTCTTTTAAGCCCTGGCCCTTGAGATCCAGTAATGGCCGGTCACACCCGACGGTCTCGTGCTCTGTGTTCTGCCCTCCTGACCTCCTGGCCCACTTCCAGTCCTCTCCGTCCCATCCCACGACCCCAGGAGCTGATCCTGTGCACTGCCCCACCTGGGCCCCCGGCCCTGGACCTTCCAGGTGGGTTCGTCCAAAGAGAAGAACCACCCTGAGATTGAAGGGCGGTGGGGGAGAGAGGTCGGGGGTTTCCTCCCCTCCCCTCCCCTCCCCGGGTGCCGTATTTCCGGCTGGGCTGCACCCTACCCTCATGGCTCCAGCCTGTCCCCTTGTCCCTTCAGGCACAGGGCCGGCGACGGCCTCCCACGGTGCCTGAGCACGGCCGCGGTCCCTGACCCTCCCTTGTGGGACATTCACCCTACCCACACCCTTCTAAACAGTTCCTTCCTTACCTCTTCAAAATCCCAGCTGGAGGAGCCATTTGTTTCCAGAGAGCACCCCGATGGATACCACTTCCTAGGTTCCCATCGCTTGTGTTAGACACATGGTAAAAGAAAAGTGACGCAAAGAGCTAGAATGGATTACAAGTGTCTGGGGCTGCTTGGAAAGCCCTTGATCTGTTGGCTGTGAATTTATCCTGTGCAGGCAATGAAAGGAAGAGGTCATGGCTGCATTGTTTCTTATTCTTAATGAAGATCTGGCCAAACAGAGTGCATATATACGCCACCGGGGCGGTCCTGCCGTGGTGTGATTGCAGCACGCACATGTGCACACAGCCCAAAGAACCCTACTTTTTAAAAATAGAATCCCTTGAAGCCAGGAACCAAAGTACGGCAGGCCTTGAACCCTAGTCAGAACCGAACACAGTGCCGTCAATTCTGTTCATTTTCTCTCCTCCTTTCCAAAGTACAAGGGGGCACAGAAACTCACCTGCGGTGCCTTGCGGTTGCCATGACAACCGCGGCGGTACCTGTGGGTGCTGCTTCCTCTCTGCGCGCCGCAGAGAGCCCCTCTGAGCCTGGCCCGTTGAAATGTCTTTCTGTGAGCCGGCCCGCACAGTGGCCTTTTATGACTATCGCTCACGATGGCACCAGATGATTATTAAGTTTCTCCAGACACGGAGCATCATTCTCAAGATCTCCAACAATCTCCCTCCTCTGGTTTATGTGGCTTGGCTTTGCATGAGCAGCTTTGTGTCTTTGCTGTTTTATATAGAAATCCTTCCAAGGTCAAAGTCATAGTAACATCATAAAACGCCCCCCGTGAATCAGTGGTGAGGCTGCTGCTGGGATAGTGGTCCTCCCTCCGCCCCACCCCCCGAAGATCGATCCCCTGTTCAACTTTAAGCCATTCAAATTGTTTTCTGGGGAAATAGATATATATTTGCACTTTACTTAGTTGCCACACCGTGTATTTCTCTGTGACTGTAATCATGTCTTTGCCATCAAATGAAATGCAGTGGTGTGTGCTCAGAGCTGTTTTTATGATGCTTGAGTTCATTAAATGGAATAAACTTCAGAGGCTCCAATATAAATATTAAAGGTCATCTGTGTCCAAGACAGTGAGGGATGTAGAATGTGAAACCCTTTCTGTTCCTGATTTTGTCTAACGGCTGCCATAACCGGAGGCTGAAATGGGCTTTTGGAATTTTATTTTTTTCCTGCTAGTCCTTTATGCTGAATCTTTCAACAGAAGCACTTTCCTGATTTATCTTATCAGAGGCAGGAGGAGCCAAGTGCAGGGTAGTGGTTGAGCGCCCAGCTCTGGAGCAAGAGTACCTCCTGGGGTTCAAGTCCCTGCTTTACCTTTGCCTCCCTGGGGCCTCAGGCGAGCCACCTCACCCGCCGCGCCTCAGTCTTCGCTCTACACGATGGCGAGGTGATGGCACCTCCTTCCTATGGTCATTGTGAGCCTTGAGTAAATCGGTGTTTCTAACATGGTCAGAACAGCACACGGTAAATGAATCTAAATGTTTGTCCAGTGAATAAGATACATATTTAAGAGTGCTGTTCACACGGGGGAAGCTGTACCCAGAGGAAAGACCAGTGAGGACACAAGGGAGAAGGGGGCCACCTGCAAGCCAGGGAGAGTGGACTCAGAAGATACCTAACCTATGGACCCCTTGATCTTGAACTTCCAGCCTCCAGAGCTATGAGAAAATACATTCTGTTGTTTAAGCCACCCAGTCTGTGGTAATTTTGTTACGGCAGTCCTAGCAAACTCATATTGTTGCTGTGTAAGAATACTGTAGAAGTGAAATTTTTAAAAAAGAATGCTATTCAGTAGTGCTTTCACTAACAACTTCCCTCGTTTCCAGTTTTATTCTTCAGCCTAGGAACTGTCGTTGAGTCGTGAGAGTGATGTTAACATGGTCACGTTAAGAGGACTGTGTATTGTATCCATTTTCCATAACCGCAAACATGAGGTTTCATATCTAGTTTATATCCTTTCTCTACCAGGTGGTTTTTTTTTTTTTAATCTCAGGAGAGTCACTAAAGATACTTGAATGATGGAACAGAATGATATTATCTTCTAGTGTTTTCTCTGACCACTTGCTATGTCCTAGGCATTGTAGCAAGTGTTTAATCTGGATTATGATTTTTTTTAGGGCCCAGAAAAGGCCTAGGAGTTGGGTAAGAATTGAGGAAACTAGAGCTGACAGCAGTTGTGACTGATCCAATATTGCACAGCTAGTAGGAGCTGGAGCGGGGGTTTGGGATCGGGACTGCTGTATCTGCTGTCCTTTGTCATTACACGTGTTTTCTCTTTTTTGGCCTACCTGCAACTCTCTTCTCCCCAAGATCAATGGGTTAACAGATTGTCACCTGTTCCTACACTAAACTTGGAACACAGCTGGTCCACAATAACTGTGTGATATTTTCAGTATTCTTAGATCCCACCACCAATGAAGTGAATTTAAGTATCGTTTCCTCACAGCTTCTCCATCTTGGTGTAGAGTTTGGGGGAGAGACAGGTTTTAGTTCAGGTTCCAGAACTACCAATTGGTAACTTTATGACCTTGGTCAAATTATTTAACCCCTAGCATTCAAATTCCACATATTAAAATTGGGCTAATAATACCTGTCTTATAAGATTGTCATTAGTGTTAAAGAGAAAACATTGGGAAAATGTTCAGCACAGAAGCTGACACACAGAGGCATTTAGTAAGTGTTAATCAGTATCATATTAACGCTAGTTAGATTTTATCAAATGCCTCTTTGGTGTGGATCTAGCCAGACATATGTTGTCCTTTCCCTCTGCGCTTTCCTCAAATCTACTCAGAGATAACTGCTGTTACAGAATGGAATGGCCTTGGCCATCTTCGAATCAGCACCTTGGACAGTGCACAAGCGTCCGTCAAGTTTGGGGTGCAGTTTTCTAATCAGTTGCAATGATCAGTGCGGACCAAAGACAGACTTTATGCTTTTTTAATCACTGAGTTGTCTACTGACTCTTATATGAAACAGGCAGAATCAACAAGTTGATTTGTTATGAAAATATGACCTTGCTATATTAATTCCTAGTGTCAGGATTAATGATGCCCTTTTCCTTATCAACTCACCAACAGCTTTTAAAATGTCATGTTTTAGTAAGTATTATTTTGGAAAAGAATACTCTAGTTATCTTTATTGCCATTATTATTTCCCCTTACATTTTAGACACAAATCTTGTCCTAATTTACTGCAGTTGTGTAATTCTCTCAGAAAATATATTAATATGCTAATTTTATTTCATGAATTTATTTACTTATCAAGTCCCTTTTGGAAAGAAGAGGTACTTTGTGTCAAAGGTAGCTCTGCATATGTGATTGTCACATTAAATAATTTTTTTAAAGTGAGACTTTGCACACTGCCCCCTCCCCCATCCCCACTAACCAAAACATTTCAGAGAATGTGGACTTAATGGGTTCTCCACTAAAACACATGAATCAGTTCTTATGTCTGCATTTATTAGAGGCTGTGTTACTGATTTTTATGTCACTGCCATGAATTAGCATCCTACCAGTGAACACATCTTACAGGTGTTGAAGCAATTATTAGCACAAGCAGCCTATTATCCGGTTCAACCCATGCCTTGGAAACTCCTTTAACAAGGGTTTAATGATTCATGTAATTAATGTAGGATCTGAAATTACTGGATGTGCTTCTGTCATTTGAAACTTTTTCTTTTAAGCCTGTATTTCATAATTTACTGCTAACATTAAATGAAACTACTAGACCGTTTGGTATTTGGTGAGGGGGGTTAATGTATGAATAATAAAATCCTGTAGGATAACTGGAAGGTCCCTTTGTGGAAAAGAATTACCTTTAACTGGAAATCTTACTTGAAGCATCCTCTAGGTCTTTGCAACACTGGAGGGACCCACTAGAATGCTTACATATTGGAGTTCTTGCTCGATTTTCTCTGATCCCTTTCTTCCCTGACTATATTCATGATTTTTTCTTCTGGTCAAGAATACCTATTTCAGTGAATTGGACATAGACAACTATAGTCACTAGGCCTGACATCACTCCTACAATTCACCATTAGACTAGCAGACTTTGCCAAAGCAATAAAAGAAGAAAACTAATTAAGAAATAGAAGAATTGGCAAGTAAGAACAAAATTATCATTTTTTTGCATTTTATTATTTTAAAAATAAGTAAGCAAAACTCATTTATTTTTTAAATTAAATACAAAATCTGAGTGCCTATGGACATGTACACATGAACACAGATGGGAGAGATGAAGTGAGAAATATTGTGTATTAATTAAATCATGCGAAATATTTTGTGGGGTCCCGGGGAAATGACACAATCATATAAATTCTCTTTCTGGCATTGAAGCGCCTCTCTGGTCTGATTCCAGCCTATTCCCACCTATCTCTACAAATGTGACTTGCCAGGCCAACTGGCAGAGGCTCTATTTCCCAGGTAGAGTTCCACACCTGGAGGTCCCACTCAGGTCATCCTCTTTTTGTAATTCCTGATCCATTCAATTCCGTGTAAGCCCTTAGCATCTTCATTCATTCATATTCACTCCCTCATGCAATAAAAATTGACTCAGTGATTATTGTGTGTCAGGTGATGTGGCAATCAGAAGTGAAAGGCACGTTGTAAACACCACCGTCTGGGAGGTCACAATACAGCAAGCCATCGTTTTACCATGTGCACCCATGCTTTTTCCCATTGAACATATTACATCCACTTTTCATCTCAGTAATTTTGTAATAAGTCATGTGCAACCTTGTAATGTCAGTTATGTTCTATTAACATCAGTTTTAAACATTTCCTGTATTTCTGGACTCTGTTTTTCCGAGTAGACTATAAAGTTCTTCTGGACAGAGGCTACTTCTTGTACATCTTTTAGAGTTTCCTACCGAACTTAATACCTTGCCTTAGGTGTTTATTTGTTAAATCATAGCCTAATTGGCAGAGAACAACCCATGTTCTGTCCAGCATTTTATGGTTTAATTTTTAAAACCTTTTAATTTTGGAACAAGTTGAAACTCACATAGACAATGCAAAATTAGTACAGAGAGTTCCTGTGTCCTTTTTAAAAAATTTCATTTTATTGAAGTATAGTTGATTTACAATGTTGTGTCCATTTGTGCTGCATCCTGTGTCCTCTTTACCCATCTAACTCCAATGATTACATCATTCATAACCACCAAACACTTATCAAAACCAGGAAACTGACATCTCAATACAATGTTCCCAGAACGCTGTTTTTGGTTTTTTTGGGGGGGCCGGGGGAAGGAAGCTTTCTGAACATCTTAACTTTTCTCTCTGCATGTCTTTTACATTGAAACTTTCAGGGGATTGAGGTGGAAGTCCCTAGGAATCGGAGACAGGGAAGCAGAACACATGTAGGCATGATATCAAGTGGCAGTTGAGGCAGAAGACATTCCCTCCTCCTGGCACAAGACAAACATGCATACTTATCTCCTTTCTCTTACTTTAGCCCGTGTGTAAATTATAGCTATGCTTGGTTTTGTGGAGTATTTGAATTACTCTGCCAGTGCATGCTGTTTCATCTCTTCATTGTAGCAATAGATAAATAAGGCCAAGTTCTCACATGATTCCCCCCGAATGGGCATCAGGTGTCTGCTTAGTCCGTCTATCAGAGGGAGTTTTCATTTAGATTTGAGGATGCTGACTGTTGGTTCAGCTTTACAGAAAATGACACAATACTTATGAGCCTAGGGTGACATGTTTGAATTGGCCAGTCCTCCGCCAAATGGAGAGCACATTGATAAAATGTACTCTGTCAGCACTTCTTACCAGTTTCCTAGGATAGTGTAATTAATTAATTAAAGGGGAAATGAAATTGTTAGCACAGATGTAGAAGTTTTCTCAGAGATACTTTTGCAGACTCATTGGTACCCAGTCAATTTTGCAAAAGTCCTTTGAGAGATGTCTCACCACGCAGCTGCCACCCAAGAGGGGTCTTACCTGATCCAAACCAAGTCCTACAGGTAAGATGGATGTAAACAGCATCCTTCCCAAGAAACACCAGAGATGGAATCTTATGGGAAGTTTCATGGAAGTGGTAAAAAGAGCATTTGAAAACATTCTGTCGTCGAATTGACGGGAGATCAAAATCTTAGCTTCAGCTATGGAGTGAAAGTAGTTCATACCAGGAAGAGGTGGCAAAAAAGGAAACCAGAAATTATGGAGATAAGGAAGGGATCTCAGCTCTCTGCCTCAGCTCGTTGCCCCTACTTTGTTCTTTGTATCTTTCACGTTTCAGAATCACGTCTGTGACTCACGTTCAAATTCTTCATTTCATGACGCAAGTGAAACCAGTCATGGATTTCTCTTCTTCTGTTACTTCCGTGGTTTTTAGTCTTGGATGGTTTTTGGACAGTGGCCAGTTATTGGAGGGTGACCAGGGCCACTCATAGTGGCCAGTACTTACGAGATGATTATCCTGAGCCCCCGGCAGGAAGGTCTGGGCACCATCAACAGCAGAGTAAACAGTTATTTAGTAGAAGGAAGGAGATCTAAGAGAGGCATTGGGTCTTTCTCAGTGGAAACCTCCTGCTTAGCAACTGAAATGGGTATTTCTGAAACAGAGTGAGTTTCTTCTATCTGTCTTCACTGGGAAGAAAATCAAGAGAATCCTTGGGAGCAGGAAGCGGCTTGGGCAGTTTTCTGTGATCGTGTTTTCCCGAAGCTCCCCCTGGCATCGGGAAAGTTAGTGAGAGCCAGTTGAGGACAGCTAATGATGTGGCCACATCTTGAATCCTCCCCGTTTCGGGCTTGACGTGAGAAAGTGAATCAGGCTTTTCCTTTCCCTCCTGCAGCAGCGAGCGATGTGATCTCACACACCTTGCTGCCAGGCCACGAGTGCTTCTGTTGGGTTTCATTATGTCCCAAGGCCTCCCCGGGGAAAACTGTTGGAAAGCAATTTCTGCGGCCAGTGTTAGCGTGGAATGTAGACCTTTGATTAACATCATGCTAAGTCTGCTAACAGGGTGATAAAATGTGATGGTGAGAAAACCATCTGCCTTTGGTCTCTGTGTTACAACTGAAGTTCATACTAATAAATCAGGGGTGGGTGTTTCTAAACAGTCTACACCACTGTGGTCGAGAGTTTTTTCCCCCCATTATTTGGCTGGAAAACCAACTATACTAAGTAATAAGAAAGAAACTCAAGGCTTTGAGAAGTCTTTACATAGGAATGTACACAGGCTTAAAAATGATTTTAATTGTCTTCAATATAAAGAGCCTTGACCATCCCGAGTTTTGCTCTATAAGAGGAAAACAGAAACATCTTCATTCAAAGAATGTAATAGAGAAGACACACAAAGAATATAATAGAAAATTATGCAGACACGGGAAATAATTTCCAAGTCTGCATTTCATTTTCATAATCTCTGTGGAAGTAGGGGTATAGGGAGATGCTTTCATAATATGAGAAAGATAACAGCACAAGTGTGATAATAAGTAACCACTGGTCCTCTCACCATCCTCAGGGTCGGGGAGACAGTAGAAAGTAGTGGGAAATGGGGCAAATCAAAGGGGGGACATCCCATCTCGCAGGGCTGGCCTCCTCACGCCTTCAATCCACCACGGGTGCCAGCGCTTCTGATTTTTCAGGAGAAGACAGAAATTCAGATTGTGTATGTGAATTGTTTTGATTTGTGAAGGACTGGCAAATAACAAGGGGTGGGGAGGGATTAACTAGGAGATTGGGATGGACATATACACACTACTGTATATAAAATAGATCACTCACAAGGACCTAATGTAGAGCACAGGGAACTGTACTCAATACTCTGTAATGAACTATATGGGGGAAGAATCTAAAAAAAGAGTGGATACATGTAGATGTATAACTGAGTCACCTTGCTGTACAGCAGAAACTAACACAACATTGTAAATCAACTCTACTCCAATAAAAATTGTTTTAAAAAGATCAAACAAACAAACAAACAAATAAAAAATGCTGTGTGGACTAAGTCTTATTCAGCCACGGGGCTGCCAGTTGACCAGCGTTATTATCATAGACGGAGGCAACTTAGCTTTGCCCTCAAAGGAGGTTGCCCTTGAGGCAAAAGAAAAAGATGCTCATGGTTTCTGAATCTTCCGCCGAAGAAAGAAAGTCGATGGAAAGAAACAAGGAGTGATTTCTACAAGCACCCAGGGATGTCCTGGGAGGGAACTAGACTCTATTCCAGGAGGAGGTGTCCTTCCAAAGCCGTCCTGCTTCTGTGCTGCTTATTTATTTCTTTACACAAGCTTGGTGAAACTTTCTTCTTCCAACCAAGACACGGTGCTGAGAATGGGACTGAGTCCTTTTTGATGAATCCCAAATTCTGTGGCTTTTTGTTTTTTCACAATGTCGTAAACTATAGAAGGATGACGGCACAGGACGTTAACATTTTAACACCTGTATACAGGAATGAAAGCATCCATGTTCTCACATGCCTGCCCTGGGGATAAGGCGACATTCATTGCTGATACAGAGACGGGGGCTCGTGAGCTTCAAAGAAGGCTTTTTCGGAGGGGTTTTAGTATACGATATGTCCCTTTTCTGCCACTGATGCGATGTTTGACGGTAATTCTGCATCGGGCTCGCTCCCCTGACACCCTCCTATCCCGTCTGTCAAATAGGAATACAACAGGAAACTCGAATGTGAGGCACAAATATAATTTTACGTTTTCCAGTAGCCACATTATGGAAAGTAAAAAGAAACAGGTGAGATGAATTTGAATAATATATTTTTATTTAACCCAACATATTTCAATAGTATCACTTCCATATGAAATCAATATAGAACAGTTAATACTTTATTTTACGTTCTGTTCAGTATTAAGTCTTGAAAATCTGGATGTACTTTCAGCTCAGAGCACATCTCAGGTGGAACCAACCTCATTTCAATGCTCAATAGCCATGGACCGCTAGAGGCCACCGCCCCAGACAGCAAAGATCTGATGTGATTTGGATACGTACTGGAGTCTCCTGTGCTCACCATTCTTTTGGGTCCCAGAGTCTTTAAGAGAAGTTTTGCCTTTAAGGACCTTGCAGTCTTGTTTTTCTTTGAAATTTACAAATGAAACAGTTGGAAGATGATGTTTAATAGATAAAATGTAGTCCCAAGAATTCTATCCTGCCAGACACACTTCCCCCAAAATATGTTCCCAAGACACATACACATTCAGGAGCTAGAACCTGATGCACTAGGTCACAGTTGGGTCACTGCCAGTGTCATGACTCTGAGATCCAGGGGCCCGTTTTGGCCAGACCATTGTTCTGTCCCTGCTGTCACCCTTCCAGACCATGGAGCCAGCAGGCAGAGCCAGCCTTATGTATACAGGCTACAGATATGACAAATTATGTTTTAGGAGACTATTTTATGACCTATGGAAATACTTGTAACATTTGAAGTTTTGAAACAATGCATGCAGTATGGTCTTAACTTTGTAAAAAAAAAAAAAAAAAGATATAAATATTTAGATAATCTGAGAGAAAGTACAACATAATGTGAAGAGTGGTATCTCCAATACCACTGAAAATGCACCTGGTGTTTCTTTTCTGTAGTTTCTAGATTTCATAAATCCTTTGTAATGAAGTTATTATTTTCAAAAGAAAAATTGTATGTCATATACAAAACCATATTAATATATTATATATTTATATATGTTAAAATGTGTATTCATTGCCTCTGCTCTCTAGCTTAATATCTACAGGTCTTCAAAGAAAATAATTTCTTCATTTGGAAACATGTGGGACTTATCTGAATCGAACAGTAACATCCCTGTGTGTGTATGTCATACTTTATCACGGTCAGAATGCTGTCACAGACCTTGTATCATTCAGGGCCGGCAGCCCTTCTGAGGGTTTCAGCCACAGGAAGCTGACGAAGCAGACATCACTTTCTCTGTAGCTTTAGCGCCTGGGTCCTGGTCCGCCTCTGCTGGCTGGTTCCCAGCACAGACTGATTGGTCGGAGCCCTTTCTCGGTCGGTGTGTGTGATTCGCCTGGTGCCTGTGGGGCCGTGCTTTGAGGCTCAAGCTGGCGGCAAGGACCTTCCCTGGCCAGGCTGCCTGACGTCTTTTGGCCAAGGGTAGTGGCTCGAACGGTGTCCTCAAAAATTCGTGTCCACCAGAACCTGTGAATAGGACCGTACGTATTTGGAGCTATAGGGTCTTTGCCGATGTAATTAGTTACGGTGAGGTCACACTAGATCAGGGTGGGCCCTACTCCAATCACTGTGTCCTTATTAAACGGGCACAGAGGTACACAGGAGAAAACACGACAGTGACCATCGAGGCGGAGAGGGAACCAGCTCTAAGCCAAGGATTGCCACAGAGGGCTGGAGGATTCTTCCCTGGAGCCTTCAGGGGGAGCGTGGTCCTGACGACACCTTGCTTTGGGACTTGCGGCGTCCAGAGCTGTGAGAGAATACACTTCTGTTGCTTTAAGCCACCCAGTTGACGGTGGTGCTCTGTTCCGGATGCTGTGCTAATATTCCAGAGGAGCGGCTGTGCCTCCTGGGCCGGACCAAATGATGCGCTGGGTTTGCCCTGCGGCTGCTCCCAGACCAGCAGGTGCCTCTAAGTGTCAATACAGGAGCTTTCATATAGGACATTTATGATACAATGTTGCAAAGCTAGCAGAACCGAAAAGGAGAGCCGAGTTAACCCACGGATTCGTGACTGCAGAAAGCAGCCAGCACTCCTGAGCCGGGGGGGACAAAAGGAAGGCGGTGGGGTCACTGGGAGGGTGGAGGAGGGGCTGCCTCAGCGTCCGGCACCCTAGAACATGGGCTGCTACTGTGCTGGGACCACCAGGGTGGTGCCGTGGAGCCAGTGCTCAGATTTCCTAGGGGATGTTGAGGATGCTGGAATGGCCGCTGCTGTTGCTGGAAGGAACTTGGAGTCGGGAAGCAGAAAGAGGCCCTCCCCTCTCCTCCCCCCTCCCCCTCCCCCTCCCCTCCCCTCCCCCCTCCCCCTCCCCTCCCCTCCCCTCCCCCTCCCCCTCCCCTCCCCTCCCCCCTCCCCCTCCCCTCCCCTCCCCCTCCCCCTCCCCTCCCCTCCCCTCCCCCTCCCCCTCCCCTCCCCTCCCCTCCCCCTCCCCCTCCCCTCCCCTCCCCCTCCCCTCCCTCTCCTCCGCCCCCTCCCCCGACCCTACCCCACTCCCACCTTCCAGTTCCAACCGGGGAGTCTGGGAAACGTGGTTTCCGCCTTCCAGCCTGAGCCTTGCAGTGCTACACAGGGCAGAGTACTGAAGACCGAGCATGGGGTCCAGAGGCTGTAGGAAGACAGCCAGACATACTCTCATTTCATCCTCAAAACCCTGAGAGATGGCGTCAGCTCCATTTTACGTGTGAAGAAATGATGCCTCCACTGGTCCACGCCCTCCCCCAGATATGTGACGGCTCCAGGTCCAAACACCAAGTCCCCAGCTCCACAGGGATGCTGTTTTAATGGATCAATGAAGAATAATGGCCCGGCAGACCATGGTTTTCCATTCTTCTAAAGCATCGTTTTAAATCAGTTTTGCTCCTACTTACGAGAGAAAGGCTGTTTTTCCCGTTTACAGTTAAAAAGTCCCACTGGAAACCTGGAGTCCCAGTGGATGAAACTCATTGTTTCTGAGACCAAATAGCATTAGTCCAGTGAGATGCTCTGTAGCCACAAGGCAGCTACGGCGAGCAGGGATCTAGCTGGCACTGGCACCTGGTGGTCACCTACCTCTGACTGCGGGTTTTAGAATGTGAGTGTCACACAGAGTGAATCCTTTCCGACAACAGGATTATTCCTTTAGTAATTCTTTGAGGCCATGGAGTTCAGAAACTCTTCTTCACCCACCACCCTCTTTTCTCCAATTCTGTTTGCTGTTTTCTTTTTCTGCAACATCGTCATGTGTGTTTTCAAAAGCAAGGGGTGCAGCCGATACCCTGTGATAAAAATTGATGTCAGGCTCAGGTAGAGAATTGATGGACTTGGTTTGAAGATTAGAGACTTTGCTTCACGGCAAATGTGCGTATGCTGAGGTCACCACCCATCCTCCAGCCCCTGGTCACTGCCTCGCTCATCATCCTTAACCCAACCCACCCTCTTCTCTCTGGCCAGCTGCACTAGCCTCCAGCAGGTCTGCCTGGTCCCTCCCTTATCCCTCCACAACCCATTCTTCCCCGTTCATGCTCTTCTAGGTGATCCTTCCAAGACCTGTGCTATATCTTGCCACTCTCCAGCTCTCAACGCTTCAGAGCTTTCCATCAACCTTTGAAGAAAACCCCGGCTCTTGCCATGGTCTGCACCTGGCTGCCCGGCCATCTACACATTCTCTACTCTCTGTCCGGTGCTGCTCTTGGGGACCCTGCACTTGCTGTCACCGATGCCGAAAACGCGGCCTTTCTGCGCACGTGTGGAATCAAGTCTTGGAGACAGAGTTCTGGGTGAAGTAGAGGAGAGTAGCTTTATAGCTTTGCCGGGCAAAGGCGGACACAGCAGGCTTGTGACCCTCAAACACTGTGCGTCCCAAGCCAGGAGAATCTGGTGAGGAGTTTTGTAGCAAGCTGATAAGGATGAGGGTGTGTGTAGGGCCTGCGCTCCTTTAATCTGGCCTCAGGGGGTCTCCTGATGAGCTTCTCTGGCTCCTTTAATCTGGGCTCAGGTGGTTTCTTGCCGAGCTTCTCAAGGGTATCAAACTGTGATCTTCTCTGGAATGAAGAATGCTAACGTCTTCCATTTGTTGGGGGTTTTAGTTCTGTAAAAGGGCTCAGAGATACTGTTCTGTGTATCCCTCGAGGCGAACCGGGACCCTGCCCCAAGGCTGCACCGTTGTCTCCTGACGGCTCCTCCCCCGTCTCCGCACCCCCTCCCTCGCCCAACTAGCAACTGTTTGAAGGGCTTCCGAGCCCAGGAGCCCACAGGGCCCTGTTCTGTTTCCTCACCTCTGCCCTGCACGTCCTTCCCCGACACGTCCGCCTTTTTGCTCCCTCACTGCTTTCCGGTCTCTGCTTAGATGCCCCCTTCTCAGGGCCACTTGCCCTGATCGCATTTTTCTAGAAATCGCTTCATTTATTTCCTTCCTTATCTCCCTATGTAGTATTCATAGCATACGTGAATATGCTGTATAGTTAGTTGACCCTTGGACAGCATGAGTTTGAACTGTGTGGATATGGAGGGACCACGCGTGAGGAGGAGCAGCTACAGGTTTTACACGTGGATTTTCCACGGCGCGAGGGTCGGCGTCGCTGCCCCCTGTGTTGTTCAAGGCTCAACCGCCTAGAGAAGCAAGAAGGAAGCAAGCAAACGACGAACAAGTGTGTATATGTTTACAAAAATCTCTACCATTACAGAGCTGTGGGGAGAATGTACACATATCCTCTCCTCACCGTTTCGGAGCCTCTGGTGTCCTGGGCCGCCCTCCCCGGACACGCAGCATCTCTGAGTCACAGATCACCCCGTCCTGCGCTGCACGACGGAATCGCTTCTGAAAAAACATTCATCTTGTAAATGAATTAGCATGACTGTTCCAGTAAACCTTTATTCGCGAAAACAGGAGGCAAAGCTGGGTTTGGCTTGTGGGCCACGCTTGGCTGATGCCCGGGCTAGGAAGCCACGGAAAGTAACTGACCGCCGGCCCCAGGGGGCCTGCAGAGCCACACGCGCGTCCTGCTCTTTTATCACCCTCGGGCTCACCCTGCCCGGCCCCCTCCCTCCTTGTTTGGTACTGCATCGTGGTCCCCCCAACCCAAACATGATCGCCTGGCAATGGGACAGAAGAAGAATGGGAGGGGGAAGCCAGGTTCGTCACCCCCTTGACTTGAGGGCACGTGAAGTCAGTTGCGTTCTTGGCTGCCTGGCCCGGCAGTGGACCTGTAATGCTCATGACTCAGAGTCTCTACTGAGGCAAATCCGGTGAAATCTATTTTAGGAAAAGTGCGCAGACGTTGCAAGGCTCCAGTGTGTAGACTCCGGCCGCAGGGCAGCACGGAGGGGACGCTTGCACAGCAGCGCGTACTGACGCGAGTGCAGGCTCGGTCTTCTGCAGGGGTCGGGTGGGAGGCCCGTGTGGAGGAGGGGCGCGGAAGGCACGATGGAGCTTCCGCCTCTGGCACGGATCAGCTGTGTGAGCGTCCTCAAGTCACCTGACCTCTCTGAGCTGCAGCTTCCTGAGGAGCTCAAGGATGAGTAAAGCACACTTAGGACCCAAGACAAAAACGCATTGAGGTTTATGGCTAATTGTGACCATGTGGAAACGCAGACCCGAGTTTGCCAGGTTTTCTGATTTTTCACCGGAAAGTGTAAATCTTCATTTTTCAGTAATAATGAATTTTCTATTTTAAACTGTTGATGACCGTTTAGATAACTTGGGCCGCATAAAACATTGTGGGGCGAGTCCAGTCATATGGTGCCGTTTTGAATAATCTCCCTTGTAAAACACTGAGAACTTTCTAGACCTCTTTTCCCTCCACACTGAAGGATTCTACAGGCATACGTTTTGCTTTTCTCAGCTCTTGGAGTCTAGTGATCCT
Source organism: Kogia breviceps (assembly GCF_026419965.1). NCBI lineage: Eukaryota > Metazoa > Chordata > Mammalia > Artiodactyla > Physeteridae > Kogia > Kogia breviceps. Next base: position 88,158,616 of record NC_081324.1, on the reverse strand, counting down.
GCATGAATGAAAATGGAAGCAGCAGGTCTGTTGACGGTCCCATCTCGGGAGAGAGCAAACATGCTTGAAGCTAGCGAGGCTCTCACCTTGGGTCCAGCCTCAGCAAAAGGGGAACTTTTGAAGAGTGATCTGGATTTAGCTCTAAGCGCTGACGTGGACCCTCTCATGACATCTCCACGCCAGCAAGAGACGCAATCTCGTTTCCTCCATCAGAAGAAATCAGGGTGCCTCCTCTGTTCCCCGAGGCTGAGGAATTTGTGACAGGAGAAGATCTTCCTTTGCAATTTGAGATGCGCTGTGTGTGTTGTACAGCCTGGGTTGAGAATTCTGCACAGGGACACTAGAAACTTAACAGTTGCTCTCTTTCTAATGTGTAGCAGGATCTTTCACCTGGACTGTTTATTTCAGTCTTCCCAGAGACCTTGCAAGGGTATGGATTGTGAGGTTCATTTCTACAGGGGAAGGGAGGGAGAAGCAGAGAAGTTAGGTAATTTGCTGACAGCAACACAGCTGGCCATTGGGTGAGCTGGGGGCCCTCCAAGGTCGAGTCTCGGTCTGCCTTTTCTGAATCTCCACGAACCTCATACTTGGGACCCAACACCTTCTTCCCAGCCCAGCACCCTCCATCCTGCATCGCCAGTGGCGAAGTGGGATTCATGGAAGATAAGTCTACTCAGAAGTGTCAGCTACAGGGCCAGCGGGCAAAGTCTGGGGACAAGGTCAGGTGGCTCTCCTATCAGCCCAGGAGTATTCCAGGCACCCGCTCCAGCATTTGCAAATATGCAGCCGCAGCTGACGTCGCGTCCAGGTTCAAGGTCGCCTCGGTGGTGTCCCAGCGTTCTGTTCCAGGAGCCCACTCAGGACCCAACGTGGCCTTTAGTCATCCTGCCTCCGCAGCCTACTCGGACTTCTGAGAGTTTCTCAGAATCTTAGAATAGCCCCGGTTTGGGGGTTTCTCACGATTAGACTGGGGTTGTCGGTCTTTGGAGAAAGTGCCACAGAGGTGAAGTGCCCGTCTCGTCTCGTCACATCATATTATGATGTCAGTGTGATGATGGTGTCCTCCCCGGTGATGTTGACCTTGATCTCTTGGCTAAGGTGGTGTCGGCCAGGTTTCTCCACTGCGAAGTTGCTCTTCTTCTCTAAACATATTCTGGTCTCTGGAAGCAAGTTGCTAAGTCCAGTCCATACTCAAGAGGAGGGTAATCAAGCTCTATAATTTTACTTGATTTTAGTGAACTTTAAAATTAAACAGCCAGATGTGTCTGGTGGCTACTATATTGAATTCCAGTCGTGGAGGTGGCCTGGGGGATAGACTATTGCCAAAGCCAGCCAATCCATAAATGCCCCCAATAAATGAAAGTCTGGATACAGCCATGTAATCGGAGGGTTGATTTTGAATGTTTAAAAAATTTTGTTGAAGCATAGTTGATTTACGATGCTGTGTGAATTTGTTCTGTACAGCAAAGTGAATCAGTTATATATATATATTCTTTTTCATATTCTTTTCCATTATGGTTTGTCACGGGATTTCGAATATAGTCCCCTGTGCTCTACAACAGGAACTTGTTTTATATCCATCCTATAGATGAGAGTTTGCCTCTGCTCACCCCAAACTCCCAGCCCTCCCCTCCCCTCCCCTCCCCCTTGGCAACCATAAGTCTGTGCTCTATGTCTGTGAGTCTGCTTTTGTTTTGTAGGTATGTTGATTTGTGTTGTATTTTAGACGCCACATATAAGTGATATCATATGGTACTTGTCTTTCTCTGTCTGACTTACTTCACTTAGTATGATCATCTGTAGGTCCATCCACATTGCTGCAAATGGCATTATTTTGTCCTTTTGATGGCTGAGTAGTATTCCATTGTGTATATGTACCACATCTTCTTTATGCATTCATCTGTCGATGGACATTCATGTTGCTTCCATGTCTTGGCTCTTGTAAATAGTGCTGCTGTGAACACTGGGGTGCGTGTATCTTTTTGAATTAGAGTTTTGTCCAGATGTATGCCCAGGAGTGGGACTGCTGGGTCATATGGCAACTCTATTTTTAGTTTTTTGAGGAACAGCCATACCATTTTCCACAGTGACTGCACCAATTTACATTCTTACCAACAGTGTAGGAAGGTTCCGTTGATTGTGAATTTTTTGATGCTTAAAAAGGATTCTCAAACCCTTTTGGGAACCGCTCCCAGAGGAGGATTCATAAAATCAAAAAAGAGTTTGGTTTTCCTTTTTGAGCTTCTATTTGGGGATAAATTGAGTCAATCATTATTAAGTATAGGGACTAAAAGTGTCAACCTATTCTGGGATCACCTGCATTTCAGAAGGCAATAACCACGGGATGATGTTTATTTGACCAAAAATAATGTCTGTGGGTGAGAACCTCCCTGCAGCTCCACAAGCCAGTCTCCCTCCCTCCCCTCTCTTCCCCTCCCCACTTCTCCCTCTCCCTCTTGCTCACATACACCCCTACCTCTGTCAATTACTTTTATTCTATTTACATAGCGTTAGCAAGGAGGCAAAACAATTAGTGGTTACCTTTTGGGAGAATCTTGACTGGGAGGAGACAGGAGAGAAATTTGGGGGGCTGTTGAGAAGTTCTATGTTGTGATCTGGGCTATGATTGCGCTGATGTGCGCACTTTCTAAAAATTAGCAGGGCTTCCCCGGTGGCACAGTGGTTGAGAGCCCGCCTGCCGATGCAGGGGACGCGGGTTTGTGCCCCAGTCCGGGAGGATCCCACGTGCCGCAGAGCGGCTGGGCCCGTGAGCCGTGGCCGCTGACCCGGCGCGTCCGGAGCCTGTGCTCCGCAACAGGAGAGGCCACAACAGTGAGAGGCCCGTGTACCTCCAAAAAAAAAAAAAATTCCATCTGTAAATGAAACATAGTCCCTTTATTTCTTACTCACATCAAATTATTTTAAGAAATATGAGAGGGCTTCCCTGGCAGCACAGTGGTTGGGAGTCCACCTGCCGATTCAGGGGACACGGGTTCGTGCCCCGGTCCGGGAAGATCCCACGTGCCGCAGAGAGGCTGGGCCCGTGAGCCGTGGCCTCTGAGCCTGCGCGTCCGGAGCCTGTGCTCTGCAGCAGGAGAGGCCACAGCGGTGAGAGGCCTGCGTACTGCAAAAAAACAAAAAACAAAACAAAACAATTAATAGAGCTGTTTGTGTACTTCTGTGTATGTGTTTTTACTTCCATCTAAAAGGTTAATGAGGGACTTCCCTGGTGGTCCAGTGGTGAAGAATCTGCCTTCAAATGCAGGGCACACAGGTTAGACCCCTGGTCGGGGAACTAGGACCCCACGTGCCGTGGGGCAGCTAGGCCCTCGCGCCACAACTGCCGAGCCTGCGCGCCTCAATGAGAGAGCCTGTGCGCCACAAAGTACAGAGCCCACCTGCCGCGGAGCCCGTGGGCCACAACTAGAAGGAGGAAGTCTTCACACCACGAGCGGAGAGAAGCTCGCACGCCCCGAGGAAGAGCCAGAGCCTCAACCAGTACCTGGCGTACCTGCAGCTAAGATCCAACGCGGCCAAAAAAATAAATAAACAGAGAAAGAAGGAAAGAAAGAAGAAAAAGTTTTAAATAAAGAAAAGAAAGTGAATGAAGTGCCCATCAGTAGACGGATGGGTAAAGAAGATGTGGTATATGTACGATGGAACACGACTCCGCTGTAAAAAGGATGAAACCTTCCCATCTGTGGCAACGGGGATGGACCTGGAGGGTATTATGCTAAGTGAAGGAAGTCAGACAGGGGAAGACAAGTACCATCCATACGATCTCACTTACATGTAGAATCTAAAAAGCAAAACAAATGAGACAAACAGAACAGAACCAGACTCATAGATGCAGAGAGCAGACAGGGGGTCGCCAGAAGGGAGGTGGTTTGGGGGCCACAGAGGAAGTAGGTGAGGGAGATTAGGAGGCACAAACATCCAGTATAAGGGAAATATGTCACAAGGGTGTAATGTACACATAGGGAGCAGAGTCAGTGATACCGTGAGAACTTTGTATGGTGACAATGGTGACTCGTCCTGTTGCAGTGATTATTTCATTATGTATAAAGATATCAAATCACTACGCTATACATCTGAGACTAATATGATATTGCATGTTAACTATAACTCAGTAAAAACAAAACCAAACAAAAAGTTAAAGATACCTGAAACATCCAGGGACTTCCCTGGCGATCCAGTGGTTAAGACTCGGCGCTTCCACTGCAGGGGACACGGGTTCAATCCCTGGTCGGGGAACTAAGATTCTGCGTCTTGTGTGTCGTGCGGCACGGCCAAAAATATATATATGTCTGAAACATCCAGGTAGAGAAGGAATTTGGTCTGTTTTCTATGACGTTTGATGTACCATGATGTGGACAGAAAACTCAAATTTGGACCTAAACTCAAATACGTATTTTCTAACAGCTGGAGGTCTCTGAGTCATAAGGCAAAGCCAGTCACCGGTCAGTCGGAGTGAGATAGGTCTTTGGGGGAGACACTTGGTGTTACTGAGCGAGTGGCTGCCCCGTTTGCCCAAGGCTACAGCCTGACTCTGCCTGGTTGGGCCAGTTTGCAGCACGACTGTTTCCATTTGCTTGTATAACTCAAAGTTTCCATGATCAAGAATTTGGAATGTGTTGAAGGAAAGACTAGGTTGTCAGGAGTGTAAGATGCTGGAGCCCTTGAAGGACTGTTGCCATTTTGTAACAATATTGTAACAATATGGTTACTGATAAACTATCTCTTGAAAAAGCAAACGCTTTTTTAAAAGGCACATAAATATTTCTTTATCGCCATGTTATTTGTGGAAGGATCCTAGGGGGCTCATCCTTTACATGAACAAATTTCTAACTGACCGCTTGTCCTTCCAATTCGTAGCTGGCAAGCTCAGTGCTCAAATGTGATGTTCAGTCACTGGGTAAAATCCTCTATGTGATTCCCTGGTTATACATTTTTCTATATATTGTTCTCTCTCTCTTTTTTAAAAAAATTCTTAACCACCCTATTGCATAAATATTTTATTACAGGCATCTTTAAATTCTTTTCGTAGAGTAGGCGGAAGATGGTTTTAAAACTCTTACGCGTCGTGTGTGCTGCACAAGCCTGTGGAAGCGTTGTGTTTTATGCCAGCGTTCGGTTCCAAAGTCAGCAGCTTATGCCGAAGTCATGTATAGAAAAAGTGATCCCGAAGGTCCCTTCGGCAGGAGCCATACTGGAGATGAACCTAACAGGTCTCAGCTTTTCCCTCTAGCGCCGGGGGTAGCGGTGGCGGGGGTGGGGGGAACTGCTGCTTATTGATTGAGGACCAGATGCGGTGTTGTTTGCATCTAGGGGACCAGTTGTCCCAAGTGGGTCTCAATGCGGGAGATACTTCCAACGGGAAAGGCTTATGGAGAAAGGGCTGGGGAATAACCTTTCTTCTCTCGCAGCGCTTCAGGCTCTGTTGCTGGAGGAATTGATGACAGTTTTCAAAAGTTGAGGTTAAATTCATACAACATAAAATTAGCAATTTTATAGTAAACAGTGGCATTTAAGCACGTTCACAGCGTTGTAAAAGCACCACCTCTAGCTGGTTCTAAAACATTCTCACCAGCCCAGAGGGAAACCCCGGGTCCGTTGAGCAAAATCACCCCCGCTTCACCCCGCCCCCCAGCCGCTGGCAACCACAAGTGTGCTTTCTGTCTTTATGGACTTACCTATTTTTGATATTTCTTATCAGATGTACACAGTATGTAACATTTTCGCGTCTGGCTTCTCTCACTGAGCTTGACGTGTTCAAGGTTCACCTTGTAGTGTGTGTCTGTGCTCCATTCGTTTTTATGGCTGAATGACGTGCCCTTGTGTGGAGAGACCACATTCTGTTCATGTGTCCCTCAGTTCATGGACATCTGTCCGAGTGTTTCCCACATTCTGGCCATTGTGAATAGTGCTGCCGTGAACGTTTACGTACAAGGATTTGTTTGGACCCCTTGTTTTCAGTTCTTTTGGGTGTATATCTAAGAGTGGAATCACGGGGTCGTAAAAGGTAATTCTGTTTAACCCTTTCGAGGAAACATCCAATTCTTCTCCACAGCGGCTGCACCATTTTATGTCCCCACCAGCCATGTAGGGGAGTTCCAACTTTTCTACGTTTTAGCTGTCCTCTCTTCCTCTCCCCTTGCTCCCCTACCCTTGTTAATCCCGTGTCGAATGACTCTCCTAGGTCCAATCCCACCGTTTTTGGTAGAGCAGAGCTGTCTTGGGGGCCAGCCTGTGTACCGACAATAGTGACCAGTGGGAACCAAGCATACGTTTCGCTGTCGCTTATTTTTAACCATTAGAAGGACCGAGCACACATAGTAAGTACACGTAAACTGATGAAATACAACCGCTGAGAGACGCCTTCTTTAAAATACGCGTGTTTGTCTGGGTCACGAGCTTAGCATTACAACCTGCTTGGTGTGTTATCTTTTTCCATTTCAGCTCGTCTTTAACCTATGTTAGACAAACAGCTTTTAAATAGCACGGTGTGCTTTTCCGTAATTGCATTATTGGCACGTGTACGATGGCTGAATATGAAACAGGTCAAGGAATAGCGCGTTCCAATTCCAAGGGCACATTTGTGGGTTTTTTTCTGAATACAGACGGGGACTTAGAGATTTGGGTTTCTCTCTCCCTGCCCTGAACCCCAGAGCATCACAGGAAAACAGCGGCAGTCCCTTTATTTACACAGCGGTCTTTCACATTCAAATTGCCCTTTACAGAGCGCAAAGTGTGCTTGTGTGCATCATCTCATTTAAATAGCCAGGAATGCTCAGAGGGTTTGCCCAGAATCACACTCGGTAAATGTTAGAATTAGGTCTCAAACCCAGGTCTTCTGAGTCCCGGTGTTCCTCCAAAGCATGTGATGACTTAGTCGCTGTCCTGGGCCCTGACCACAAGGGGCGGGAGTGGGGCTCAGCCACGGTCCAGACCCTGAACAGGACCAAAGCAGGTTCCTCCCCCTTTCCTCCCGGCTCTCTCACCCCAGGCACTCCATGCCCTCCTGGTCCTCGGCTTTCCTTTCTCTCCTCCGCGTACTCCATCCTCCCTGCCCGTGCCTTTAGGCTAGAGCCACTCGGGAAGACTTTTCAAGAAGAAAAGTATTATGAAGCACATCCCGGTGTTGACTTTAATGATTTTTACTCTATGTTATTATAATTGGTAATTATATCACTCTTACACAATATGATTCTACGAGACTCGCACATTATAACCACATACTCTTTATTATATTTGAACATAGTATGATTATATATTTATAATTCATAATGTAATTACACGTGCACAGTGAGAAAACTGGTTTCTAAAATTTTTACAGCTTTTCTAAACCATACGGCCGACACAAATGAACAGGTTGGAAAGAAACACATGAGAGAAGCCAGTAAAGTTCAAAATTCAAACTTATTGTCATTTAATGTGTCGGATGATATTATTTTATTTAAACTGAATTTTCCTCTGTAAGTAAAGATGGTGCCCTTTACTTAACTTTACTAAGGCAGATGGTGACGCAGCTGCCTGAAAGTCGATTCAACATTCCTACCGCTGATCTCTTTCAAACTCCTGCAAAATCTTTGATTCTTAAGCACGTGTGAAGGCATGTGGCTTGCACTTGGTATGAAAGCACCCTTTACCTACGTTAGCCTTTGTTATCTTTTCGTTACCTTGGGGCAATCAAGATGGTAATTCTTCAAGTCAGTGCAGACACACACACACACACACACACACACACACGGGCATTGAAATTCAGTAGAGTGGTGAGGAGGCAAGGGATATGCTTATATTTATTCCTTTTAGATTTCATGGAAATAAAAAATACCAAAATTTTCTTTTCATAGACCACCCCCCAAGACTGTATCTTCAGCCCCCAGCCTGAGGAACACTGTCCCAGGTCTGCCAGGACACCCACGCCTCCCAGCTGGAGGCATTTCTGAGCCCACTGGCAGCTCCCAGGACCAGGAAAGCCGCAGGACCTTGCTCTTCGGAAGGAGAGTTGGGGGCGACGGGGGTGCAGGGGGCACGCGGTCCAGTGCTCGGGAGCTGCCCGCCCGCTGCGTGGAGGTTACCCGTTCAGGTCACTTAACCCTTGGTGCCTTCGTTTCCTCGTATACCAAGGGGGGAGAGTAGTGTCCACCTCACAGAGAGGGTGTAAGAATCGGGTGAGCTTTTGAAAAGAAAACCAAGAAAGCGACGAGCTTCGATCAGCTCCTGGCCCAGAGCAGGAGCTCCGTGCCTTGCAGCCGCGATGTCGCTGAACGTGCGTCCGTCTCCCCTCACGTGGCCTCGTCCCCAGAGCGCTCTGTGCTCGTCTCCTGCCCTCGCTCCTTCCCAGTGGGGCCTGCTGCTCGCATGGAGCGTCACCCCCTGCAGCCTTAGCCGGGTTTCCCGCCAGTGCCCCTGCTTGCGCCACCCACCGCCACCCACTTACCTGCGGGAGGAGCGGGAGCCACTGGGTTTTGTTGCTACCACCGCTGCCGCCAGAGCCTCGGCCTCTCCTCCGCCTCCCCGCGGCCACCCGCGCCCCTCGGAGGCTCATCTGGGTCTCGCTGCTCCTGTTGGCGCAGCATCCTTCCAAGAACTATCGACTCTCGGTTTCTGGACCTCTCCCGTCTGTCGTACGGTGACCTCTGCGATTCCACCCTCAGCACCTCTCTTTGTATTTTTATTCTTGTTTTATTTTTGAAAACTTTTAAAAACTTACAAGTGTTTTGGTTGCGGTAGAGTTGCTTTACAATGTTTCAGGTGTACAGCAAAGTGACTCAGTTATGCATATATATATGTATCTATTCCTTTTCCGAGTCTTTGCCATTATAGGTTATTGTAAGATAGTGAGCGTGGTTCCCTGTGCGCTGCGGCAGGTCCTTGTTATTTATCTGTTTTACCTGTAGAGCAGTGTGTATCGGCTAACCCCCAATCCCTAATTCATCCCTCCCCCACTTTCCCCTTTGGTAACCGTAAGTCTGTTTTCTATGTCTGTAAGTCTATTTCTGTTTTGTAAATAAGTTCATTCGTATCATTTTTTAATAGATTCCACACATAAGTGCTATTCTATGAGATTTGTCTTTCTCTGTCTGACTTACTTCACTTAGTGTGATCGTCTCTAGGTCCATCCACGTAGCTGCAGATGGCATGATTTCCTTCTTTTCTATGGCTGAGGAATATTCCATGGCATATACGTGCCACGTCTTCTTTATCCACTCATCCGTCCACGGCCACTGAGGTTGCTTCCATGTCTTGGCCATTGTGAATAGTGCCGCTATGAACACAGGGGTGCGCGTATCTTTTTGAACTACAGCTTTCTCTGGATATGTGCCCAGGAGTGGGATTGCTGGGTCATGTGGTAGCTCTATTTTTAGTCTTTTGAGGAACCTCCATAGCGGCTGCACCAGTTGACGTTCCCATCAAGCGTGTAGGAGGGCTCCCTCTCAGCACCTCTCTTGAAGGTCATGGGGGGCGTCTTCAATGCTGCACCCACTGAGACCGTGTCTACCTTACGGTCCTCACCTGGCTTGGGCGGCACTTGGTGCCCAGACGTCCTCAAGTCTGTGCTTCCTTAGCGTATGGGACGTCACCCTCCTCTTCTCCCATCACGGCTGCCCAGCCCTTTGCAGGAGCCTCTTCTCCTGCCCATTGTAACATCTGTGCTTCTCTCGCTCTGTCCCGGGTCCTCCCTTTTGTCGCACGGGCAGACGGCACTCACTCCCACGGCTCAGGCTTCAGGGGTAACTGGTCCCGGGTGTCCTCAGCTCAGCACCGGAGCTCTCTGATCAGCTTCTGGGAGCTGGTCCTAACCTCCAAATGTTCATCTACAAAGTGGAAATAAGAACTGTGCCCTTTTCCATCTGTGGTGGCGGACACCTAGTTTCAACAGACTGTGTGTTTGGATCCCTGCCGGGTAGACCCTGCCTCACGCATCCACTGTCTGGCGGATCCTAAGCCTCTTGCTTGGATGCTTTCGGTGTAAAGCGTCCAAGACTCAATCTGCTTCCATCACGATGCTGAGAATCTCCCCAGGACGGGAAAAGCTGTCCTGTTTCCGAAGAAGTGAACGGATACACATAGGCTGCTTTTCCTCTCTTAACAATCGTTATCGCAGGTCAAGAAGACTGAGCTCCAAGGGTTGATTTCCTACAGCTGGTGCTGGGAAAGTCCTTCGTTATCTCAGTCCTAGGGATGCGTGAGTCACCGGCTTCGCGTCTCCAGGCGGTGGGCGTGGGCTGTCAGCTTCAGTTCCCGGGCCCTCAGATGTGGTCAGTAGTCAACAGTGTCAAACCCCCAGCACACGGGGACCCAGTGCGGCACAGGTCACACCATAGCGGGGAGGCGCGCGCGCACACCTGGGACCTGGGCGCTGGCGTGGCCGGCCGCCTTTCCCCAGGCTGTGAAAACCCTCGTTACTCAGCGGGAGTGTCAGATTATATTAAGTCCACACCATCCTCCTCCTCCTCCTTCTCCTGTGAATTGTCATAGCTTGTGCACCCGCGCCTGTTGGCGAGTCTCATTTTGTCGTGTTGCAACTAAAAGCCCACCTCTTTGGGGGGCCTTCTGGTCTCAAGCATGCGGCCAGTACGTAAGGTGTTCCATCTCTTGCGTGGCAGCCCTGCTCTGGCGGCACTGAGTAACCCAGAAGGGCTAGATTTAACTGGAGCGGTGACAGCTTCCCCGGGCGGGCAGCTCTGGTCCTGCACGGTGTCAATGATGAAAGCTTCCAGGGTGAGTCTTGTTGCTTTTCGGCACTCACAGGGCTGGGAGCGTGAGCAGCGGGGCGTCTTCTGAATCTCCCCCTAAGCGACGCGGGACGCATGTCTGGGGAGCACCCGTGCTCTGTTTCTCCAAAGGGCGGGAGGACCGATGTCTGCCGTCACCGCCACACTGGGGGCGAGACCACATGCGTCCCCTGCCCCCCGCTCACCTCTGGGCTTCCTCAGGGGGAATCGACAAGTCTGGATCAATGAGGTGCTATAATCTGGCAAAGAAACCACACAGTCCGTGTGGCTTAAGTGGCATCTTCACCCTTCGTTGGGCTTTTACCTGGACGTGTTGATGGCTGAGTGGGTTCTTTCAGCATCACTGTAGGAGGGGCTTTGCCTTCTGCTACGGAGTTTTCTGTGGGGCGGAGGATTGTTCCTCTGGGGGTGAGTTTGCTTTTCAGCAGCTCCTTCCGTTCCTAGCTCCTCTCGGTTGGGGAGCCAGTACAGTAGGCTGTACCCCAGTTGTGGATTCATGCGTGGACTGATTTGGGGAAGCGATGGCCACGTGTCCCCCCTTTTGCCTGGTGACACTGTGGATCGGTGCTTCCTGGACTGGATTTAGATCCTGGGCTCTTTTTCTTGTGAAGACTGATTTTATCAGGTTAAGCAGCTGACCTTGAATCACTGAGATGGAATATAGGTAAAATAGAGGAATGTCACTTTTCTACAACCACTGTAAAACTGGATCAAAGAGTTAGCACCGCTTCTCTTCCCGACGTCCCCTTGTCGCAGCCCACTTTTCTCGTGAGGTGCCTTGCCTCCTCACCACTCTACCGAATTTCAGTGCCTGTGTGTGTGTGTGTGTGTGTGTGTGTGTGTGTGTCTGCACTGCAGAGTGAGGTGACGGTAGGAGCTGACCGGGTGCATATGGCAGAACGCGGAAGGCGTGGAGAGTGACGGTGGTGCCTCCGGTGGGGAAAGGGACCCCTGCCTGAGCTGCCGCCGTGCGCAGCGAGGACCGTCTCGTTTAATCCCCCCAGGGGCTGCCTGGGTAGACGCTTTTACATCCTTCCGTCTTCGAGAGTGTGGAGATATCGGACAACCTGCCAGAGGTCACAGGACTCACACACAGAGGAGCTCGAGTTTGTATTTAGCCAGTGTGACCCCAGAACTGACATTCTAACCCTCTTTAAAGTTTCTCCTCTAACTCCCCGAGACACGGCCCCCGTAGTTCACCTTGGGGCATCCAAGCCCTCCAAGGTCAGGAGTCAGGTGTCTCGATCAGTGCACCCGTCCCTATGATCGCTGGTGATTCTCACACGTGGGACAGCTCAGCACGTCTCCAGGTTCAAGGAGCTGGCAGGGGACTCCCCTGTAATTGCTTGACTTAAGAAAGACGACCATGAATTTATGCCACTGGGGACATCTCAGAGGAGGGCAGCGCTCTCCCGCAGGTTGGGGATCATCGTTTCCAGAACCGGAGCCCACGGGTGAGGCGCGTGGAGACCGCTTCCTTGTGCTTCATCCCCACGGAAACCTGGGAGACGCCGCGGAGAGGAGGAGACCGCGACGGCGGTGGCCAGGGGGAAGGGGGCTTGACTGAAATACGGGACCTGAAAACAGCCAGGAGGAGCCTTTCCTCTTGTGGGAGGTGTTCAAAGCCGTGTGATTCCTGCCCCTTTCCTATCGTGGGTGTGAATGAGCCCCAATTCAGGACTCTCACCGTATTGCAGAGGAGATGCCCAGGTCAGTTCAGACGTGAGCACTCCCCAGATAGTGACGCGCTTAGGAGGCGAACAGAGAAGACGCTTGTGTTCGAGCAAACCAGAGAACTGCAGACCTGACTGCTGGTGGCCATTGCTGCCGCTTTCCGCAGGGGGCCGCTAAGCGTCCCCATTGCTTCTTCCTTGCGCTTTTCCAGTGGATGTGCCGTCCCTATATTTTACCTGTATTCCGTCCCCAGCCCGCTCACCGATGTCATTGTCAGGCTGCTGTGTCATTTTTACTTCTTCTGGAGTCAGTTCACCCTGGCCGCTGACTTTGTTAAACCTCTTTAGTAGTGTGACTTTTCTTGCTGTGTTTTGGACTTTCTATTTCCAGACTCACCTTGCGTGGGGAGAGTTCAGCCCCCAATCTGTGTCTCCCTGGGCTCATTCCCACCCACCCCGTCTCACTTCCTTGTCGTCCCGCCCCACCCCGCGGGTGCCCCCGGTTTTAGTACTTGTAGCTCAGGCTTCCTGCACAGGTGACATCACTGAGCCAGGGGGTCTGAGTCCTCTGCCTCTCCAGGGGATTACCTTCCGTGAGCTAGAGCTCTGGGCAGCCCTCTTTGCGGGTTGGGGACTTGACCTCAGTCTCAGGTCAGGTGGCGACCTTTGCTCAGGTCTCTAGCCTCAAGTGGGTCGCTTCCAGTCCTGCGTAGCAAGAAGAATTGGGGTCCTAATCCTCTCTGCCCAGTTCTGGACTCAGAGGCTGGCGGGGGTCCTGGGACTTCCACCACCGCGTGTGTTCCAGCCATCCACAGTCCTTGTAGACTTCTATCTTCTTTTGGAGCAAGACAATTAAATACCGTTTAGTATGGCAATGTGTTTGGAGCAGTGTTTGTGAGGAAAGGGGGCGGCTCAAAGCTTGACATAAACTCCAGCTGGAGAGCAGTTCTGTTGCCTCTTTCGGACACAGACGTGTAACGCAGCTCAGCACACCACGGATCGGATGTGAACGATCTTCTGGCCACATCACGACACGCCTTATAGATATTATTTTTACCATCTACTTGTAACATCATCGTAAAGTATCATTCCTCCCGTTTTATAGAGTAGGAAACCTGTGGCTCGGAAAGAAAGCGGTCCAATACCCCGAGTCCCGTGACTCGCAGAGCCCCACCCAACCCAGGTCTAACTTCAGATCAGAACCCATCCCAGCTGTGTTCCACATGTCTCTGCAAGTTGGGGCTTCATCTCACGATGCCCTTTCCTTTTGCTCTAGGAAAACGCGCTGAAGGATGCTGCCCAGGGAGACCACCGCCTGAGACCCCACCATGCAGGCCTTCCCGCAAGGGCCCGGCATCTGGACAAGGTAACCGGCAGCCGCTGCGGACAGGCCACCGGGAGGGGGGCCGTCAGGCGGGGCCCGGGGAAGGCGGAGAGGGAGGACTCACGGCAGTGCCCCCAGAGGAGGGTGGCCGGGTGGCCGGGTCCCGCCTCTTATATGCCATCACGCGGCCACTGCACGAAGCGCTTGGGAAACGGCTCGTTCGCCGTCTGCCAGGTATCCCTACTCAGACGTCTCTTCGGTCGCACCGGGGCCGGAACAAAACTTCCCGTGTCCGACCCCCAAACCGTCGCCTCTCCTAGTTCTCTCACCCCAGTGACTGGCCGTCGCCCAGCCGCTCAGGCCAGGACGCCGGGAGCGGCCCCGGGTTCTCCCTGTGCTCGCTCCTGCACCCCACGCTGAACAGCCCATCCCACCGTGTCCCCCCAGCGCGGGCCGCCGTTCTCTCTGTCCTTCCTGACATCCTGCAGCCATTTTCCGGCAGGATCAAGAGTGATCTGGAGGGGCTTCCCTGGTGGCGCAGTGGTTGAGAATCCGCCTGCCGATGCAGGAGACACGGGTTCGTGCCCCGGTCCGGGAAGATCCCACGTGCCGCGGAGCGGCTGGGCCCGTGAGCCGTGGCCGCTGCGCCTGCGCGTCCGGAGCCTGTGCTCCGCAACGGGAGAGGCCACGACAGTGAGAGGCCCGCATACCGCAAAAAAAAAAAAAAAAAAAAAAAAAAAAGAGTGATCTGGTGATTCAAACCAGACCGTGTTCCTCCTCTGAGCAAACTTCCTCCCCACGTAAGAATGCAGCTCCTCGCCACGGCCCACATCTTGCTCTGCCTTGTCACCTGCCTCCCGACCTTTGATTCCTGAAGTTCTGTCCACCCTGAACTTCTTTTTGCTCCTCTGACCGCCAAGCCTGCCCGGGCAGGCGATGACTTTCCCCGCTTAGAGCCCTACTCCCTTCTTTTCCACCGGCCGCCGGCTTCTCGCTCTTCATGTGTCAGCCGAAGAGGCACCTCTTCAGCTAGACCTTCCCTGATTCCCACCTGTGTCCCCCCACTCCTCCTCCTTTTAACCATGTGGCTTCACCTGGCTTTTGTCTTCTTGTGTCTCTTATTACTTGGTCGATCATGTGTCTTCACTAATTTGTGTGTCTGTCCCCGCCCCCGTAGGAATGTCACCTCCCAGGTAGCAGAGGTCTTTGCCTTCATATTCATCACCGTATCCCCAGCGCCTGATATAACAGGACACAGAGTGGCTGCTCAGAGTAAATATTAGTGAATGATTGGTTGGTGGTTTGGAGTCGCTAATTTCACAGATTTACCAAAGCCTATTTCAGTTTACTATCAAAGTTAGAGCTTTCTTGATTTCACACTTATTTTCCTGCCTTCCTGTTTGGGCTTTTTTTTTCTTTTTTTTCTTTCTTTCTTTCTTTTTCCCCCCAAAAGTTGTGCTGTTCAGAAAATAGCAAGTGTTGGTGGGAATGTAAAATGGTGCAGGGACTGCGGAGAACAGGACGGCAGAGCCTTAACAAGTTAAAAATGGAATCGCACCGTGCACCAGCAATTCCACTTCCGGAGATGCGCCCAAGAGAATTAAAAGCTGGATTGGGAAGCAGTATTTGTCCACCCCTGTTCATAGCAGCACTATTCACAATAGCCCAAATGTGGAAGCCACCCGTGTCCATCTACAAATGAATGGATAACAGAAGGTGATGTATACGTACAATGGACTATTTATTACTCAGCCTTTAAAGGCAGGAAATGCTGAGAAGGTGCAGCAACACGGGTGAACCTTGGGGACATTATGCTCAGTGAAAAAAGCCAGTCACAGAAGGTCAAACACTGTAGGATCCCACTTATATAAAGTCCCTAGAGCAGTCAGATGCCTAGAGAAAGCAGGATGGTGGGTGGCGGGGCTGCAGGAGGGGGATGGGGAGTTAGTGTCCAGTGGGGACAGAGTTTCCGTTTGGGAAGAAGGAGAAAGTTCTGGTCGTGATGACTGCACAGCTGTCTGACTGTACATCACGTCACTGAGCTGTACACTTAGAAGTGGTTAAGACGTCACATTTTATGTCGTGAGTATTTCACCACGATTAAAAAAGAGACGTGTTTATTCTACACCCCCACCTCTCCCTTTAGTTCCCCTTTGCCCCCTATTCCTGCCGGGCCCTGCGTCCTCTGTCCTTTTTCCTTCCAAACGGGAAGTCTTTGATAAGCTCACTCACACTGAGGTGTGAATCCATCATGAGGCTTAGTGACCTTCTCAGACCGAGAGTCGTTTTCTTGAAATAGGAACAAAGATGAAAAAAAATGGCGGCGCTTTTGGCGTCAGAGGTGGGCTGATGGCAATGGCAGGGCTGGGCAAGCCGTGGCCAGAGGAAGGGTTGATCCTGGGATGGCGTTCTCTCTTTCTTTCTCTTTTTCCTTTTTTTTTTTTTTCTGGCTTTCTCTCTTTCGCTCAGATCACTCCATGTGCGTGTCTGTGGGCGCCTAAACTGGGTCCCTACGCCCGGAGTGTGGTGCCTGCTTGGTGACGGCAGATCCAGGTGGTGGGTACCACCGCCGTCTCGTTCCCGGACCTGGCTCTCCAGCTACCCTGATGGGCACCTCTGCTCCCACAGAACTCTCACCAAATCCGACATTATTTTTTCACTTTTAAGATTTGAAACTGGTTCCCCTGCTGCCTCCACACTGTGGCCTTTTATACATTTATTTATTTATTTATTTATTGTTGGCTGCACTGGGTCTTTGCTACTGCGCGTGCGCTTCCTCTAGTTGCGGCAAGCGGGGGCGGCTCTTCGTTGCGGTGCACGGGCTTCTCATTGCGGTGGCTTCTCTTGTTGCGGAGCTCGGGTTCTAGGCACGCGGGCTTCAGCAGTTGTGGCACCTGGGCTCAGTTGCTCCGCGGCACGTGGGATCTTCCCGGCCCGGGGCTCGAACCCGGGTCCCCGGCTTTGGCAGGTGGATTCCTAACCACTGCGCCACCAGGGAAGCCCCACCGTGGGCCTTTTAAACCAAGCTTCAAGGCCCAGAAAATGAGCTCCCTTCAGCATTAAAAGACTCCCAAGAGGGAGGAGATATGAGAACATATGTATATGTACAGCTGATTCACTTTGTTATAAAGCAGAAACTAATATAGTATAATTGTAAAGCAATTATACTCCAATAAAGATGTTACAAAGAAAAAGACTGCCCTCAGGGACCAGCGTCTGCGTCCCAGGGTAACTTGGGGATGTGCAAGGGGCAGGTCCGTTTGTGCTGCTGCTGAAAGCATTCAACCACAGCACCAGATCCACTGGGGGGCCACCCCTGTGACCTGTAGAAACACAAGGAACCTTCCTGGTTGTCTGGAAGACGTCTGGGAATTCCCAGCCCCCCCAGCTGATTCGGGCTTGGATTTGCAGTCTGCTTTCTAGTCGCCTTGATTAAGTAAGCAAATGTAACGATCAGAGCCCTTCATTACTGAGGCAAAGGCATGCAGTCAGTGTCTTCCCTGAAGCCTGCCCAGAAGGCATTGCCTCTAGGTGCAAAATTGGATATTGGACTATCTGGAAGGTTGCATTGAATTCCCCTGGGCAGGCAGCGCTGTGGAAGGACACAGATGAGCTGGGAATGCAGGACACGGCGCAAAGGATGGGGTCAATGCCCTCAAAGCCTGCAAACCAAACTTTTTTTTTTTTTTTTTAACTGATTTAAAATTTCTTACTTGCCTGGGTTCAAAGGAGCCCATTAAGCTCCCCCCCAAACTGGGCAGCTGTTCTGGTAGCTAACCGGAGGCTCAGGCTACTTTCTCATTGCGTAACTGTTGCCAGCTGTTTTAAGCTACCTTCCCACCTGGTGCTACTGTGGCTGCCACCGGAATCTGTATTTTGATACAGAGACGCGCCGAGTGGCTGGATCCGGTGCCCGAGCCGGGAATGCGCCGCTGGGTCTGTGTACAGTGGGAGGTCCCGGGCAGCAAGTCGGACGCGGTGGTGCCCATGTTCTGAAGCCAGGTACTGGGTGGGGTGTTAAGCTCATGACCTGTGAACCTATGACCTGTGAACTCGTTTTACCTGCCGGCCAGAAATCTGAGGTCGGCTGGAATTCCGGGTTCGGTTACAGATGACAGCGCTCATGCCCCTCCCTAGCTGGGGCTCCTTTTCTTCATCTTATTACTGAGAAAACTGGGCATCTGTCGGACGCCACACGTGGACGTTTGGGATTCGTGGAGCCACATACCTTTGCTGGAAAAGCCCAGCAGGCACGCCTGAGTACCGTTATCTATTTTTCCTGTATTAAAAAACAAAATCTTGGGCTTCCCCTGGTGGCGCAGTGGTTGGGAGTCCGCCTGCCGATGCAGGGGACGCGGGTTCGTGCCCCGGTCCGGGAGGATCCCACGTGCCGCGGAGCGGCTGGGCCCGTGAGCCGTGGCCGCTGAGCCTGCGCGTCCGGAGCCTGTGCTCCGCAACGGGAGAGGCCGCGACAGTGAGAGGCCCGCGTACCGCAAAAAAAAAAAAAAATCGTGTAAGGGTCCACTGTTCTTAGCTTTCCATCTTAGGAGGAATTGTCTGGGCTTTTAAGTTCTTTTTTGTGGAGGAGGGGAGTTTATCGGTCTTAGTGAAAATCTCTCTCCATCCTTTCTGCTAGTCCAAGACTTCTTTCTCCGCTAGTAGATCACCTGGCTGAGTTCCCAGGAGAATGTTCTAGTCCAGGTGCCAGGACATAGGTTTGGCTCTATGGGGTTCTCTGGTCATGAAAGTGACCGGCTTTGAGCTCCGCACACTGGGCAGCCGGGGACCAGGGACTTGTAAGCCGATGGGCCTCTCCTCCAAGGCTCCCGGGGCAGGCAGGGCTGGAAAGGCCGGCGGGGCAGTGGCCTGAGGTCCTGAGCCTCCAGCGCTGCAAGCAGCCCGTTGAGCCAACATTCAGAGTGTTTTCTGTTTGGAGCCTCGGTCCTGTTTCCAGACAGGATCGGCTGTTCCCAAATCAGAGAGAGCCCCCTTCTCTGCGAGAATCAGCTGCGGGTCTTTCAGCTGCAGGTAGCAGGGTCCCAGGCTGGGTGACGTAACCCCCCGGGGGACATTCTTGTTCTCATGCGACCAGAAGTTCCAGAGCCCAGGGCGGAGGCACCTGCTGGAGACGGACGGCGACACAGGCTCCCGCTCCCCCGCGGCGCCGTCCCGCGGGGGCCGTGGCTCTTGTGGTCACCGCGGCAACGTTGCTGCAGCTGGAGCAGCCCAGCCTTTCTTATAAAGCATGGTGTTCACGTGGGGTCATTGTCCCCCAGAGATTCCCGCTGGCCTGTCACGCGGCATCTCAGTCTGCGTCCCCGCCGGAAAGAGACGACATACGCCGAAGGGCAACGGGCAGCGCTACAAAGGGCCATGTGGGTGGGTGTGGGCGAGTTGCGGTTGCTGAGCCGGAGGGTGACGTGACCAGTGACAGTGGAGAATTTCCCTTTCTTGGGAAAGAGCAGAGATTTTCACAAACAGGTATTTTTTCACGCGAGAGATTAGGCTATGAGATTTCCAAGACCAATTTAACCTCATGTTTCCAATACTGTCTTCTTCTTTTCCTTTCTTAATTGTGGAGTCACTGGAACCAGACCGCTCGGTGTCAGAAGTCCTAGAACCGAGGTGTCGGCAGGGCTCATTCCTTCTGGAGGCTCCAGGAGAGAATGGTGTTCTCACCTTTTCCAGCTCCTAGAGGCGCCCGCATTCCTTGGCTCTTGGCCCCTTCCTCCCTGTCCAAATCCGGCAGTATAGCATCTTTAAAATCTCTCTTTTCCCACCTTCCTCTCATCAGGACCCTTGTCATTACTACACTGGACCCACCAGGGTAATCCAGGACAGTCTCCCCATCTCAAGATCCTTATCTTAATCACCCCTTCCAAGTCATTTTTTGCCATATAAGGTAGCATTCACAGGCTCCAGGATTAGGGTGTGGATGTCCTTGTGGGGTCTTTATTCAGCCTACCTCAGTCTCTCCCCAAATCAATCCTTTTGTCTCCTAACCAGCAGACTTTCTTTCCAGTGTTGCAGACCAGGGAAGTGACCTTAATCATTCCAGTAAACATAAAGGGGACACAATGGAAAATTTCAAGTCAAAGAAACGCAGAACCACAATCCTGGCATGAGAGGAAGTGTATTAGATGTATTAACGTGCAAATGCCAACGACTTCCGGAGCCTTTTAGTTGCCCAGAAGTCCTCGGCAGATCCTTCCTCACCCACAGCTGCTGTCCTTTACAGCATATTGTCTTCAAGACAAATAACGCTTGTGTCTTTCCCCCAACGGTATTGCTTTCTGTTAAGTCACTATCTACAGTGAACACAGTATTTCCCACAACAAAAGCACAGCGTTTTCGCTCCAGGTGGGGTAGGCAGGATTTAGGGGTGGGCCTGACCCTCTCATGTCTGCCCTGACCGCCTTCAGCAACATCTCTGTGGGAGAGCAGGTCTGACGCCTGCCAGTCGGTGACCAGACCCACGTCTGGGCTGTGGTCTGTCTGCGGGTTGGGGATTGGCTATTCTTGGCCAAAGGCCTGGTCAGTGCCCTTGGGAGGGCGGTTCCTGACTGCCCGGTGCTCTTATAAGGGACTGGATAAAAACTAAATGTACGGAAATAAACGAGGCCAGCAAACGGAGCCTGAAACCCAAGTCGGCGGCTTCCCTACAACGCGTGAATCTGAGTTTCTTGGAAACACCTGACTTATGTGGACTTTGGCTGTCCACTCTGCTTCTCCTCTCTGACGACAGGGAATAGGATTACAAAAGAAAACTCCTTTCCCATCGGAGCTTACATTCTAATGAGGAGAAACCCCAAGAAAAACGTAAACAGCTCATAGGATAATTTCACATAGTGATAAACGCCCGTGGAAAATAAAGCAGGGCAAAGCAGTGAGGGGAAAGGAGGCAGCCAGGTGGGGAGGATTTTGGTACCCGAGGGCTTGTCTGAGGAGTGACATACTTGATGAGAAGGAGCCAGGCTGGCAGAGACGGGGGGTGGAGTGGGAGCTGGGTAGGGATGTGCCACAATGGGAAGAGCATGTGCAAAGGCCCTGGGGTGGGAATAAGCTTGGCTTGTTCAAGGGACAAAAAGAGGCCAGGGTGGCTGAGCATGGTGAATGGTTGCAGGTCAGATCAGAGAGGTGGGTGGGCAAGATGCTACAGGACTTTGGGGCCACATCAGGAGTTTGGATTTTATGCTAATTTCCATGGCAGCCCCGGGAGGTTTCGATCAGGAAGCAGCAAGATCTGATTTTTATTCCGGAGAGCTTATGCTGGCTACTGTATGAGACTGGACTTGGGGTATTCGAACACTAGTTCCGAGTCTAGTTTCCTTGATTAGCCAGATCATGAGAAGTGATGGCTTTTCAGCAAACCCGGGGTTGAGGTTCAAATGTGGGTGCTGCTTAATTCCTATAGGTCATGACATTTTCACGAGGGAGCATTTGAATTTTTCCCCACGTTCATTGCCTGATGCATCATGCTGTAGCAAAATGGCGTGAAAATACCTCTGTGAATCAGACCTCTCTACGACCTCTTAATAACAGCTTCCACGTAACCCTGTTCCATTTAGCAATGCCAAGTGGGTGCCTTCCTTTCTTTCTATGCCACAGAAATTGTAAGGTTGAACGAACACTCTGTACCTAAAGCGTTTAAAACAGGACTTTTGTAGCTAAAAAAAACCATGACTTTGTGACAGTCTGTTATTGAAGACATAATTCATGTTGTAATGTTTGGGGAGGAGGGAAAGAAATTAAAATCCTGTGGCTGGGTTAGAATATGCTGCACAATGAAAAATAAAGGAAAATAAATCTCATAACTTCTCTCATCAATGGCTGCCCTTATCTGTTTCAAAGAAGCTAGAGGAGAGATTGAGAATTCGTGGAGCCTCCCAGATAAGTTCTAAACATGGTCCTGGGGGGTGTGGGCTTAGGATGGACATGATTTCTGAGGTTATTGGAACACGCATCATTCTAATCCATGTGGAGCCTTGTTGCCATTTTTGTCCACTTTTAAGACAGGGGCGAAAATTTTAGACAACAGAAATTAGTCTGAGTTGACAATTTGGATAATATTTTGTCTGTTAGGACTTTCAGTTCAAAAGGACAGAAGACAATTCAAATTGGTACAAGCAAACCAAGGGAATCTATTGGCCTAAGTAACGGGAAAGGAAAACATTAGCTTCGGGCACAGCTTGAACTAGGTGCTCAAATGATGTCATCAGGACACTGCTTCTCCCTCTTTTGCCTCTCTTGGCTCTATTCTCAGATGAGTTCTTCCCTCATGATGGCACATGGCACTGTAGCTCCAGCCTTTGTCCTCAACTTTCCAAGTCCCGAGGGCAAAAGAGAAAGTCTCTTCCCAGATTCCTACACGAGGCCAAATATCTCATGCTCCGCAGTTGCGACTGGGTCCTGTGCCCTGCCCCAACCAATCACCATAGCCAGGGCATGGGATTACACTGATTGGCCAGACCTGGGTCACGTTCCCAGTCCTGAGCCAATCACTGTGGCCGTGGCGAGGATGGGCGGGATGAAGAGGGAGGCTGTGTGCTGATTGGCCAGCCTTTGGTCACACGTATTCACCCCAGCAGGAGTGGACCCACCAAGAAGTCCATGACTGAGGGTGACGGAGGGGAAGAGTCTCCAAAAAGGGGAGGTGACAGATGACAGCTGGGGACAAATGCCCACCGCAGCTCCTATGCATGTTGTAAACAGCCCCTTCTCTCCATCCTTGCTACTTGTAGGTGAAAGCAGAGTATGCTCGGCTTAAACACACGCTCACCATAGTGACCAGAGAACGCGATTTGGCCGTGAAGGAGAAACACCAGCTCCAAGCCAAGCTGGAGAACCTAGAACAGGTCCTAAAGGTAGGATGGGCTTCCGCGTCACCTGAGGGTGAGCCTGGGGAAGGAGGGGCTGCGGAATTCCAAAGCAGAATGTGGTTGAAACTCCTTTTGAGTTTCAAAATCATCAAAATTCAGGGCTCTTGGCGCTGCTTTTACCCTTTCTGTGGTATACAAAGCAATAAATAACAAAATTTGAATGTTTCTGGAAGCGATCCTAGAAAACCTATCATGCATTTCCATTTCTTAGCATGTTAAACACTGCTGAGCAGGAGATGGTAGGCAGCGCTCCGGAATGGAGATCGGGCTTATGTTGAAGGCCTTTGGTTCTTCAAACTTCATGAATTTTAAGCTGTTCTTCAGACGGTTAACGGCCTTTGTCATAAAGAGAATATCTAAGTCAGAAAATTGCTTTATCAGGGTGCAGGTAATTGGATAGCTTCATGCATTCTTGATGAGCTGGGATCTCCTTCAATATTTAATGGGTGGGTTGATTTGCTATTGATGTTACTGAGTTAAGGTGAATGAATTCTTTGGCTTTCTTTGTTTTTTTTTGAGTGTTAAAATTTTATTGGATTCTCATAGTGGGAAAAAAAATTTGAACATAAAAGAATAAAATAATCATCACCTGCAGTCCTACAATCTAGTACCTAGATTAAGCCTTTGTATTTCACGCGCATGGAACAGAGCTATGTCGCACCCACCCTCCCTCCCGCATCAGAAAGTGATTTTAACTCCATCTATAGCTTATTTGGCAGAAACTTCTGGAACTCTGAGGGGACGCAGATCAGTGGTTGGCGGGGACTAGTTGGTGAGGTGGGAAGTGGATACGGGGTTTCTTCTGGGGGTGATGAAAATGTTCCGGAATTAGTGTCATGATTACACAACCTTGTGAATGTACCAACACCTCTGAAATGTACACTTTAAAAGGGTGAAGGTCATGGTATGTGAATTACATCTCAATTTAAGAGGGAAGATGCCCTATTCTCTCACTGCTGGCCCTGAAGGGGAACCACACCCCTCGTGCGGCTCTCAGCAGGTGGCAGATCTGTACCCAGTGCTGGTGGCATGTATGGTGCCCCCGTGTGTCCGCCTGACACTCTCTGGAGGAAAGGCCAAGGCTAAGCCTGACCATTGCCTTTTACCGTTTGCTCTGAGTTTAGAACATAGCCGTAAAGGAATGAGATACCACCATGTCAGTATTCATTTCAGCAGCTGCCTCGACCCCTGACTGCAGCTTCTCTGAGGCACAAGCTGTGCTTCATTCAACCCTACCTGTAAAGCTTGGGTTTGGTGAAAGTCAGGGTTTGGTGAATTCAGTGGCGGATGGGCTGGGAATCCCGGTGCACCCCGGGGGCTTTGCTGAGGGTCTCTTGGAGTAAAGTCAGCATGAAGGACAGTGTACGTGACTCTGCCCCCAGGAGATATTGGACAATCTGGAGACATTTTTGATGGCTGGGACCGGGGGAGCGGGCTATTAGCATCACGTGGGCAGAGGCCCGGGATGTTGTTGATTCTCCTACAATGCACAGGACCGCCTCCCTCCATGGCAAAGAAATAAGTGGCCCCAAATGTCATTGGCCCCGAGGCTGAGAAGCTCTGTGAATTAGTTTGTTATTGTTGCTGTAACAAATTCTCCCAACGTCAAATAAAACAAATGTATTCTCTTACAGTTCAGGAGGTCAGATCCAAAATGAGTCACGCGGGGCTAAAATCAAGGTGTCAGCAGAGCTGCCTGCCTTTCGGAAGGGTTTGGGGAGACCCTTCCCTGCCTTCCCCACCTTCTGGCGGCTGCTCCCAGCCCCTCCCTGTTATTAGAAGATGCTAATTGCAGAGCCAGCAGTTAGCATCTTCTCTCCTCTCTGACCTCCTGCCTCCCTCTTATAAGGACCCTGTGATTACACTGTGTCCACCTGGATGATTTCCACATCTCAACGTCCTTAACTTAATCACATCCGCAGGCTCCCTTTGTCGTGTAAGGTGACAGAGTCACAGGCCCCAGGGACTGGGAGGTGGACGTCTTCGGGGAACACTATTCAGCCTGCCCCACCCTGGAGTATTTGCAGGAGGCGGCCAATGGCACTGATGCCACCTGGGGGCGGAGGAGGCCCCGTTTATGACTTCAGGGCGTGAAATCCCCGTCCTTGTGTCCTGCCTGCCTGCCTGCCTGCCGGGCTTAGGCCAGTCTTTCCTGCTACTTGGAGTGGGTGAAGGGCCGTGCATTCTCACTGGCCCCGTGGGGCCCGCCGTCCTTCCTTCTGACCCGGCGTTTGAGCCTCATCACCAGGGCCTTGCACACGTGGAGACACCCTGAGTTCACGTCCAGCTTCTGTCCATGGCGCCCTGCAAGCAGCGCTCTCCTCAGCTGCCCACCCTGTCCGGGGGGTACCCCCCAGGGGTGTCACCTGCCCTGCCGGGGGGCAGACTGGCGAGGAGGCCTGTGCAGGAGCTGGCGGGCGCGCTCGGGGACTCTGAGATGGGGAATTCCAGGTCTGCGGGGCTGGGCCGGGGTCCAGAGGGGAGAGTGTGGGCTCTGGATGGGCTTGTCCCTTTGGCCCCCTTTCTAAGGGTGGCAGTGGGTAGCTGACGGGCAGGCTGTGAGCAGCCATCGGGAGACCCGGTCGTCTTTGTCACCAGGAAAGCAGCAAGAGCGGGAGAGGTTGGCGGCTGTGAGGGGCCCGAAGGGACAAGTGACAGCGTCCGAGGGCCGGGCTTCTGGCCCTCACCTCCTCTTGGTCACCGCCTCCCACTGTGCTGTTTTAGCCTGTTCTTCACGGCGTGGCCCAAGCAGTACCGTCCAAATCGAAGTCAGGTCCCAGCACCATCCGCAAACCATCCACAGGACCCGCCAGCCCAGCTCACTTACCCAAAGCCTGGCGCCCTCCCTGCTCGCCGCCCTCGCCTCTCGGGACCCCTGTCCTCCCCTGCTGCCCCGACCCCGTCCTCCCCCATTGCCCCGCCCCTTTCCTGGCTCTGTTCCTGGAGCAAAGCCAGGCCCTGAGCACCTTCTCCGGAAAGTTCTTCTCAGTACCATTTCAATGAGTGACTGGGTGATGGGGCCCCCGCAGGAGGGCTGCAACGCTGGATGCCACCCGACCGGGCTGGCCTGGGGCAGGGGCCCTGTTGGGAGCAAACAGAGCTCTTTCTCAGAAGACTTCGGCTCTATGCAAAAAGGGAGAGAAAGGAGACCCGGAGATGAGGAGAGGCATGTCCTTTGCAAGGGGTTGATTCCATGGCAGTTGAAGGAAAGCGCATGTCTTGAAAATGTGCAAAACCCTATGTGATCTGCCCTTTCCCACACCCAACACTGAGAGCCTTTGGGGCTGAGAGCAAAAGGAGGGAAAAGATCGGGGAGGTGAAGATTCCACTACAGTTGCTGAAGTCCCTGGGCTCCTGGACAGAACCTGCCAAACTTTGCTGCTTTCAAAGAACCCCCCTCAAGCGGGGTAACTGTGTGTTTTATAAGCATTGCCTCAGTTTGGACCCATTGAAAGCACACTGATTTCCATGTTCTTCTTCTGATATCTTGGTCATAATAATAAAAGGGCTATTCAAAATCAACCTTCTTTCTGTTTTGCAATTTGGTGGTTGTATTTTATTTTTTAATTTAATTTTAAATTTATTTTATTGGGCTTCCCTGGTGGCGCAGCGGTTGAGAGTCCGCCTGCCGATGCGGGGGACGCGGGTTCGTGCCCCGGTCCGGGAGGATCCCACGTGCCGCGGAGCGGCTGGGCCCGTGAGCCGTGGCCGCTGAGCCTGCGCATCCGGAGCCTGTGCTCCGCAACGGAGAGGCCACAACAGTGAGAGGCCCGCGTACCGCCAAAAAAAAAAAAAAGAAAGAAAAAAAGCCAGATTTCCCACACCTAGGAAGAACCCAAGAAGAGTTCTTCGTGGTGGGAATTGAAGAATAGGAAAAATACTGTTCCTGGACCCATTCCTGTTCTACGGAATCAAAAATACCAGGAGATGGAAAACACCAGAGTTTGAACAAGGATGGGATAAGAAGGCTCCCCTTCTCCTGTCCACCTTACCTGGTTGGGAATCACCCCACACCCAGCGACCTTACCAAGAGGAAGGGATGTACCCGTGCATCTCAACAGGGGTCTGCATAGCCAGGACAAACAGTGGTGTCCCTGGCCCACAAGTGTTTATTGCATGACCATTCGTTCATTCATACACGTTGATGGAGCACCGCCTGTGTACCGCGCCCGGTTCCCGGCAGCCGGAATGTTGTAGTTAGCAAAAGAGAGTCAATGAGAAGAATCGGTGCAGAAAAAGACATGCATTTGTAACATGATGTCAGGCAGCGATAGTGCTTTGAAGGACAATAAATTAGGGCGAGGCAGTAGGAAGTGAGGTAGTGACCCTTTTAAAAAGTAGCTGCAAACAACAGGGTCCTTCCTACTCTACAGCACAGGAAACCATATTTAATATCTTATGATAAACCATAACGGGAAAGAATGTGCAGAAGAAGGTCTCTGTATGTATAACCGAATCACGGTGCTGTACAGCAGCAATGAACACAACCTTATAAATCAAGTACACTTTAATAAAATAAAGAATGGTTGGGAGGGGGCTTCTCTCAGACACGTCAACTGAGCAGAGTGGCTGCTTCTCAGTGAAGGGGGTGAAGGGGGCTGGTCCGCGTTCAGGGGAGGGGCCGCCAGGCAGGTGGAAAGTGCACGGAGCTGACATGGGCAGGTTTCTGACGTGTCCACAAGGATCAGCCAGGGGGCTGGCGAACAGGCCACGAGGGGCGGGGCGTGGAAATGAAGCTGAGATTGGGGTGAGGTCTGACGGTATCTCATGAGCCCAAGTAGAATTCCAAGGGTTTTGGAACTTGCTCTCGGTGTCCTCAGACACCTTTGTCACAAAACTGCTGCATAAGGAACCAGCCCAAAGCCCAAGAACGATTCGTACTGTTCCCGAGCCTGTGGCTTGGCTGCACGGTGCCGTCGTCTTGGCTGGACTTGGCTGGACACGCGGGTGGCCGGCTATTGGTTGACGCCGGACGGTTTGGGTCAGGGTGACGGGCTTTGTTCCCTGCTGTTCCCGCCCCCCGCAGGCTAACTGAGGCTTCTAATAGCGGCCCAACAGGCCATGACAGAGAGTGATGTGCGGGAGGACCCGCGCGGACCAGGCCGGAAGGGTGCAAGTCCCTCCCTCCCTCCCTCCCATCGGCCAAAGCAAGCCTCAGGCCGGCCTGGTTTCAAGAGATGCGGGAACAGATGTGACGTCCCCTTAGCAAGCCAGTGGATACGCGCGGGGAGGGGATCGGTGCTCCCGGGGTGGGGGGCTGGAGAGCTGATGCACTGCACCTGCTGTTCACTTGTCGAGGGTCACTGCGGTGGCCGCACCGAGAGAAGAAGGTGAGGAACGGGGGGGGGAAGCAGGGAGGTGGATTAGGAGGGATTCTCTAGACACGGGATGTGGGTGCTTCCCCCAAGGTAGGAGCAGAGGGCAGAGAGAAGCGGTCAAGTTTGCGTATATTTTCAAGGTGAGATCAACAGGATTTGCTGACGGATTGGCCGTGGGGTAGGATAGGGAAGGGCCAAGGATGATGCCAGGGCTTCGGAAGTGCATTTGGGTGAGGGATGGAGCCATTGGCTGTGACGCGGATCATGAGGGGTTTGGAACCACGTCGCGCTGGAGGCGGAGCGCACCGTGAACGTGGGATCCTTGGTGCAGGAGGCCCTCCGTGCTGCTCCTCAGGAAGCGGCTTCACTCGGTTACCAGATGACGCGAAAGGCAGGAACAATTCATGGGGCTTAAAGTGTGAAGCTCGGAAGGCGGCCACGGCGACCTGTCCTTTGAGCATCCGGTGGTCACGTCGTCAACTAAATTGTGTCACCTGGTGCCTGACCCCATCTTCTTCTCCCCAGTTCTCAGAGTGATGGGGGCAGAGAGGACGTGCCATTCGGTAAATGAAGAGCGCGCCTTTTATGGTGATGTGGTGTCACACAGCTCTGGAGTTGGGCCAGCGTGCGTTACGCGTCTGTCTGAGCTGATAATTACTCCACTGATCACGTCCATGTTCTGGCCTTTTTGTTTCCAAATATCACTGATGGGCCGCGTGTCTTCATACTGGTAATTCAGTTTAGCAAAAGACAGCGTGTGCCTTAAGGTCTGTAATGGGTTATGTGAAGCAGGAGTGCACCAGCACATGGATATGTTAATTTTTTTTTCAGTGTCCATTTTTGCTCTATCAGGGGGGCCGCCAAGTAACTTTGCACTTGAACGGCCAGAAAAGTAGGACCAGATATGGTGATATTCAGAGGAAATGGGTCCCAGATGCCTCAGACACTGGTTTCCTGCAGACCTTCCAGTGTAATAGCCCTGATGAAAACCCACGTCTTTATAGACAGACGTACTCAGGACTTCCCTGGTGGTCCAGTGGTTAAGACTCTGTGCTCCCAGTGCAGGGGGCCCGGGTTTGATCCCTGGTCAGGGAACTGGATCCCACATGCGTGCTGAAACTAAGAGTTTACATGCCACAACTAAGGAGCCCCCATGCCACAACTAAGACCCAGCGCAACCACATAAATATTAAAAAAAAAAAAAAAAAAGACACATTCAGGCAACGGGTATTTATTAAGCACCTAATATGTGTCAGACACTTCCTAGGCTAAGCAGATGGGTGTACGTATCGGGGGGTGACAAACACGAGGGGATAGAGGGGGATGGAGTTGAAAGTGCTGCTTTATATTCAGTGGTTGGGAAGGTCTCACTGATTATGTGACATGTGGACGGAGACCTGGGTGAAGGGAAGAAGACGGTTGTGAGAAGTCTGGAGAAAGAATGTTCCTGCAGAGGGAACAGCAGATGCAAAGGGCTGAGACAGGGGGCTGGTGCCTGCCATGTCTGAGGAACAGAGCAGAGGCCAGAGTTGCAGAAATCGAATGAAAAGGGGGATAGAAAGTTAAAAGAGGAGGCCAGGGAGACAAATAACATAAGGTATGGAAGGCCAAGCCTCCTCCTCACTCTCAGACACACTACCTCCTTTCCGGTCTTTTCCTGGGATGTTCCAGCCGCCACAGGGCCTTTGCACTTGCTGTGTCTGCTGTCTGGATTGCTTTTGTCCTGGTTACCCTCCAGGAGAAGCACAGTATGGGCAAGTTCCATATCTTTTTTGCTTATCATTGTATCCTCAGTGCCCAGCCTGGCGTAGAGAAACCGTACAATAAATGTTTGTGGGCTGAACGAATGAGAGAGAGAGGGAGGGAGGATAGTCTCAAATCTGCCTTGCTTACAACAGCCAAGAGGTGAGCCCTCCGCTTTGCAAAGCCTTCAGGCATATATGCCCTTCCTAAGATGGACTATCCCCTGGTGTCGAGCCATAGCCACCTTGATAAAACAGAAATTGCGTCATGTGCCCGCTGCTTACCGCCCCACCAATTGCTTCTTACTGCACAGAGATGAACATCTAGACTCTTTCCCACAGGACCCTGTGCTCTCTGGCCCCCACGTAATCCTTTAACCCTCATCCTACCATGACCCCTTACAGCCTGGAGCCGGCTACAGTGGCCATCCCTGTCTTTCTGGAACTTACTGCACTCATGTCCACCCCAGGGCCTTTGCACTTACTGCTTCTTCCACCTGGAAGGCTGTTTCCCTCAGCACTTTGTGTTTCTGACTCTGGGTCAATTAATTAGGTCTTGGTTTCATGTCAGTTCCTTGGCAATGACTTTCTTGGCCATCTTATCTGTGATAGGAAGTTGCTATCGCATCCTCCAATTCATTTTCTTCCAAGAAAACTTACCTTGCTTGTTTTAATTATTTGTATATTTGTTTTCTCCTACCAAACTGTAGCCTCTTTGAGAGGGACTTTGTTTCAGTGCGTAGGACAAAATCTGACATCTAGAAGGCACTTGGTGTAAATATTGATTGATTGATTAAATTAGTAAATGAATGAATGAGTGAATGAGTGAACATGTGAGCGAGAGACCGCATGATACTGACATGGCCTGTTACTGCAGACACCTTCTGCCCTCGTGGAGAATCATGGAGCAGGTGAAGGCTTGTGGTCGAGGAAGCTTGTCTAGAAGGATCACTTCTTTGGGGCTTACAAGAGCTTCTGTAAAAACGCAGCCACAAATCAAGTGCAGCCTCTTTCTGGCAGAGACTGAGATTCTCCAAGAGGACAAACCACAGAGAGTTGGTGATCTCCAGCCTCTGCTTGACCCAGGCTGGGTGACTGTCTGGCAAGGGTGTCCCGCCACGGAGCTTCCCACCTTCAAGCCCAGCAACCCCTGGGTTAGGTCTTGGCACCAGTGTCTAACCTTGTGATAAACGGAGTAAACCAAGCGATTTTCCCCTCCAGCTTCTCGGACTCAAGGATTCTGCAAAACAAAACAAAACAAAAGAAAACAAGCCTAGTGTTTTTCCTGTAAATTTCCTGTTGCCAGATATTTAGGATATTCTGGATCCTTAGCGTCTTACCAACTCCAGTGAAGTGGAAAAGGAACTTGTGAAGCTCCAGCTTTTGTGTATGACCGGAGCACATCCTGCCTCTCTCTTCCCTGTGTCTTCTTGCTCAGGACCCGAAAGAAGGCTGTATTTATTTGTCAGATGCAACAGAGACGTGTGTCTCTATTTTAGGACAGCATTAGCATCCTGGCAGGGAACAATGCCACACTCCAAGCGTTTAACTTGAGAGAGCTCAACACAGAGACCATTTCGAGAGGCGTGGGCCGGGGGAACCGACGGGTGGGAAGGCAGAGAGAGACCAGCAGAGCGGGCAGCTGTCCCCCGCTTCCCCGGGCCTGAGGGCAGTTCCTGGAGCCCAGCGGGAGCCGCAGTCATGGAGAAGCTACTGGACAGCTCGGCGTGGGGATGAAGAGCGTCCCCCAAATTCACATCCACCCAGAAGCTGTGAGTGTCGCCTTTTTTGGAAAAACGTTCCTGGAGAGAGAGAGAGTGTGTTATTCCCTCCCCTCCCCCCTGATCCACTGGGAGGTCCCAGATCATGGAAGTATTTGGACATCTCCGTAAGACCGTGGAGTGAGGTATTTCAGCACTGACTTGCACTGAATTTTAAAAGACCACGTGTTAATCAGGACCATCCTTTTCCTTGACTTCAAGGATCCCTGGGCACTTTGTCGACTGGCCGTGCTGGTAGCAGGTTGACACGGGAACCTTTGCACCCCCCTTTCTAGAATTTGCACGTGGTGCAAATTCTAGAACTCTGACCCAGGTCTATAAAAATATTTTTGATTAATTAAACTTAACCCATTATAGTTTACGATTCAAAGACAAGGGGAAAAGTATTCTGGACCAGATTTTATTCTCATAATCAACAGATTAGTCAATTTCAGTGAAGACAATCTGACGTTTATTTTGTGTTAATGAACAACTGATGATCTGGGTTGAGTAAGTAACTCTGGAGGTGACAATCTTCCCTTATCTCCAGCTCCTTCCCGTTTCCCCTCCCATTACTTTGCATCTGTGCAGAGATTCATCCTTATACCTACGGATACAAACCCGCCTGCGGTCATTGTCAGGTTTAATTAAGGTTTTGGAGTTCATTTTCTGTGTGCTGATACTCAAATGCCAATAAAACCCTCCAGGCTTCTCTGAACATGAGAATAATGTTTAGGGCTCCATCTCCAGCAAAACCCTTGATCCGAATAGATGATAGCTTTATCTAGATGTTCAGAGACTGGCAAGGAACAGGAAATGTATTGCTTTTGGATCTTCATTCTCCGCTCCTGGCTCCACGGGGAGAGATTTAGGTAAGAGGCACTGCCGGTTCATCGGCTGGTGCTATGGGACACACACGTGTCTTCTTTGCCTCCAGCAAAAGGATGGGACCGGATCTCATTCTGAGGCTCGGATCCCCCCTCTGACCCCACCGTGGAGTTGACGATTTTCTCTGTGCGGCAGGCGGCGCAGTGCTTTGTCCTCTGCTGGGGTCCCCACCCAGCCCTTCAAAATGCTGAGCTGCTAAGCATATCAAGTGTTCAACGTCACTGATCATCAGGAAAGTGCAGATTAAAACAACAGCGAGATGCTGATCTCTTCACCAGATGAAGAAACTCTTAGGAGTGACAGTGCCCAGGGCCGGTGAGGAGTGGGGAGTAGGCATGCTTACCTGATGCTGGCCGAAGGTGAACTGCTACAGTCTCTCTGGGTTCTGGAACTGTCCATGTTTAGCTTCTGCACACTCTTCTCCCACAGTCTCCCCTCTGGGAGTGTACAGAAGACATAAAGCTCCCACTGTGTGCCCCAGATCTTTATTGTAGCATTAGCCATACAACCGTGATGTTCACCAGAAGCAGATCATTCACGCAGTAATTTAAAAACGAGTCGCGTCCGTATCTACTGACCAAGACATGTAGTCAAGTGAGGGCTTCGACGCGTCCACGTGGACCCACAGCAGTTGGACCCCGGCCGTCCAGAACCGTCCAGAACTGAGCTCGCCGCAGGGCGATCACCTCATTTGTTCCCAGGTCTGCCTCTCTCCCTCACCTCTCATCACCCCCAGCCCCTCGCAACCCTGCAGCCAGTGGACACACGCCAAGCTGGCTCTCGCCTCCAGAGCTTTCCGTCATCATGTAGGTCTCGGCTAGAATGTCACCTCCCTGACTGGCTTGAGTAGAATCGGTGCAACTGCCTCTCTCCCCTGCACATCACCCCGCTTTCTCGTCCTCCTCTATCAGTCTCTGAAATTCGTATTATTTGCCAGATTCCTTGTTTATTTTCTGCATACCCTTCCCCAGCAGAATGTAAACTTCGTAAGAACAGAGATGACCTTTGACATACTCGTGATTCTATTCCAGACATCAAGTGTCTGGCACAGAGTAAGTGTTCAGTTAGGGTTAGAGTTAGATTGTCATTTTTACTAATGTAATAATTATTAAAAGAATAATTTCACAATTATTAAATAATTAAAAATTTAATAATTATTAATTATTTTTGCATAAACAAAAGCATGTGTCCAGGAGGTAAACTCCATTTCAGCACAAACCCACAGGCCCTGAAATAAGAAGCCCAAACGGATTCTGTTTCCCTGTTTCACCATCTACCCAGCTGCTCCATCTGGAGGTGTGCAATTCCCTGTCCCTCATCCTGGCCGTGCAATTCATGAAAAGTCCCATAGATTTAAAGCAAGCCATCCGAAAACCTCCTGAGCCAACCTAACTGTCCTCAATTTCTACTCCTGCTGCCTGAGACCACACAGCTCCTCTCTTGCTCAGGTTATATTAAAAGTTTCCTAACTTCCTGCCTCTTCCTTTCCTCTTCTCTGGCTCCCCTCTGATCTTTTCTCCATACCACAGTCTTTGCAAACACAAATCCCCTCATGTTATACCCTGATCCACATCCTTGCATCCTTGCATGGCTGCCCATTGCTCTGAGAATGACATTCCTTCAAGGCCCTGATGGTCTGGTCGCTGTCGGCCCCCTTGGCTTCCCCTCCAGCATTCTGCATCTCTCCCCCCATGCCAGTCACACCAGCCTTCCTTCACCCTTGACCTCACTTTGATCCCTTCTGCCACAGGGCCTTTGCACATACTGCTCCCTCTGCATAGAACGCTTTGCTCTTCCCTCTTCTAACCAACTCCTATGCATCCTGAAAAGTCCACTCGTCTGTCACCTCCCCAGGGAAGCTGACGTCCCCAGGGCTCATCTTTTTGTGATGGAAGACTCTCCGCATTCAACACTTCTCTTTCATGACACTTGTCACAAGTTTGCACTTATATATCCTTATCTGATTAACACTTATCCTTACCACTGGAAGGTGAATTCCACACAAGCCAGGACCACTTCTGTTTTTGTCTTTACGGTGTTGCTAGCACTTGTCACATACTTGCTGCTCAGTAAGTCCTGGGTGGATGAGAGAAACAGAGACGGCAAGTAGCTGAGGGGATATAATAGGCTCTTTTTCTCCTCTTAGGTCCTTTAAAATATGTTCAAAGAAAAATGATAACACTGAGGGTTTTCAGTGTATGTGGATGTAATAATTCATGGGAAGACCGTGACATGGAGAGAAAGTAAAGATGCTGAGACGGTGGTAGTGTTTCTACATTCCACTTGGAGTGGCAAAATTTAATTCTGAATAGATTATTTTAATTTAAACACGTATATTGAGACCCCTGGAACAACCGCTAAAAGGTATATAAAAATATATAGTCAAACACCCCATAAATACATGCAATGGGATACTACTAAAAAACATTCACATCATTGCAAAGAAGGCAGGAAAGGTGAAACAGAACGATGAAAGGAGAGGGAACAGACAGAAAACAAATAAAATGGCAAAAACAAAATCAACACTTACCCATAATTGCATTAAAGGTAATTACTGTGCAGGTCACTTTGAAGCTCATATTTCATCTGGTCCTTGCAATGACCTTGGGAAGGTTGGATTCTTCTCCTTCACTCGATAAGTGAAGAAACTGAGGCTCAAAGAGGTACACACCTCACCTCAGAGCGCACAGCTTATAAGTGGTAGAAATGACATTTGAATGCAGGTCTGGCTGACCGTGTGCCCTGCGCCTGGCTGGCCTGAATCCCCAGGCCTGGCAGGCAGGGACCACTGGGACGTGATGGAAACTGTGCTTCAGAAAGGTGGTCTTAATAGCTCTGAGTGCCGCTGTCCCCGTGTTTTCAGAATCCATCAGGGTCAGGTGAGCAAGAGAGAGGCTGGTCTGGAGGCCGAAGGACAAATCGGGAATCCGGAGAAGCTCCAATGTTTTATAGAGGGGCTCCTGACTTCCTAATTTTTTTCCAGTTTGAGAAACTCAGATACTTTGGCTAAAATATATTTCAGCTTCCGTGGCTCTTTTTCATGCTGATATCCTCATTATGAATGAATCTGACTTCCACAGACGGGACAGGAAGTCATAAGGCATAGAAAACAAACAGCTTTAAATGCCTTCTTTCTTGTTTTTGAAGACATGAACTCAGTAAGTGCTGTGTTCTTTTCACCGGGTGTCTCGTGAAAGGAAATTGTGGGCACAGAATCGCTTCATTATTTCCACCAGGAGGACCAGATCCCGTGAATGTGACATTAAGAGCATTGCCGTTCACTCCCGTTAAGGGAAATGACTTTTTCCTGAATTTCGTTGCCCAGGCAGGGCAGGAGCCCAAGCAGAAGACGAGTCCCCCTTTGCTCTCACGGAGATGAGGTGACTCCATTTGCTCCGCACTCGCGCCCGCCACGTCACATCTGAGCCTTCCCGGAGACGCAGCATCTTGACATTTGTAGGCTACTTAAGCACTTGTGTTAATGCCGGCATCCGGCTATAAATATCGCCGCTTTAAAAATACATCCTGCCACAGGCGAAGCATATCAAACAGGCACTTCTCGCTGGGGCGCGCGATCTTCAGGACTTTAAAGATGTGAAACGTTCCCATGGAACGTGGCCTGTGCCCTTGGAATTGGGAAGAGATTTGTAAAAGGAAGCAGAAGCCAAACCTTAGGAATTTGGTGGGAGTTCGTCTTGGAGTGAAAGCCGGGGATTTCCAGACTCTCTGCCAGGACCCACGGGCCCCTTGTTCTCCCAGGGGCAGAGCCTCGATCATGAGGACTTGTGGAATTTGTAGCAGTGATGATGATGTAAATTTCCTCCCTGGAGAGAAGTGCGGAGCGCTCTGTGCACTGGTCACGTGGCCAAGGGCAGCGCGGCCTGAGAACTCCAGAGGGAGAGGGCGTTAACTCCAGGGCACTGCAGGAAATGCTCTTGCATTGACTTCCTTGCAAAGTCTGCTGGATGTCAGCACATCGCACAGGTAAGGGTGGGGCCCTGCAGGAGATCATCCCGTAGAGCAGACAGATGAGTGGAGAGAATGTGAGCACAGATCTGTGTGCAAATATGGCCTCATCACTTACTAGCTGGGCAACCTTGGGCAAGTTACTTAACCTCTCTGGGCCTCGGTTTCCTTCTCTGTAAACGGGAATAAAATATTTCCTGCTTCAGGTGTTGTTGTGAAGACTCAATATGTTATACGTGTTAAATACTTAGCACGACAATACTCGAGATCTTAGCAAACTTGGATGACGCTGAGATGACGAGGAGGTTGGCGATGCCTGGGGCTAGGTACCCCGGGGGCAGGACCCTCTGGGAAAACCATGCCGGCGATCTGCTTAGAGAAACAAGAAGGACGTAGATGTCCGCCAGTTGTACCATCTGCAGTAAACACCAAGGAGGGTCTAACTGCGAGGGCCACACACACGGGATCGGGAGCTCCCGGGAAGGCTCATGGCTGCCCACTTCTCGCCCTCCTTCCACCCAGACCCTTTCCCAGGGTGGCAAAGTTCCGGTGTGGGTTTAAATGTGGTCTCTGTTTCACTCCTCTGGACTGGCCATCCAGCCCAGAGTTTCACTGAAACCCCCGTGGTTGGTTCCGATGCTGGACTCATGGGTTTCAACCTATACACACCACAGGTTACCCTGGGGATAAGAGTAATCTCCTTGAAAAACGAAACTTGCTGCCAGTGACTTCGATCTTAGGACTTTGGTTCCTGGCCCCGGGAGGGAGATGGCGCCAGGCACCTGCCCCTGCCCCACCTCCTTGCAGCCCACTCCACCCCCATGCCCTTGCACCCCAGTTTATCCTCTTTATGCTGCTGAGAAGTTGTCATTTTACTTCTGGTAAGCTCCTTTGGGTCTCTGGCTGTTTCTTCCCCAAAACAGGGAATTGAAAGGACTCCAAAACTGTCATGATCCACCAGCTGTCTCTTTATTTTGAGAAACAAGACTAAAAAGTTATGAAGGTTCAGTGCATAATATGAGACGTTACAGAATTAAGTTTTGTGTCAGTCATAAATGCTGTTGAAAAATATTTTAGTGAGGACCATTGGGGATAAAGTTCACGCAAACCTATGTCAAGTGGTTTTAAGAGACAGAAATAATTGGTTTATAGAGTGGGAAATATGAGAGAGTAGGCTTCAGGCAAGGTTGAATCAAGGTGCTCAGGTGATGTCACCAAGAATAGTCTCTCTTCATCTTTTATCTCTGCTTTTTTCTGTCAGTCCAGTTCACAGGCAGGCTCTCACCAAGTCATGGCAAAGATGGTACCCAACATCTCCTGGCTTGCATCCTACCAATTGAGCCACCGCGGAAGAGGATGTTTCTTTCTTTCCTAGTATTTCCAGTAAATGTCTCATGGTACCCAAATTTGTCCCTTTGGTCGAGCTTTGGGCTCGTGTACCTAGAAGAGTGTAGATCACGTGCAAACCCTGGAGCCAAGGGTTGGGGTTACTCCCTGCAAAACGTGAGGCTGAGAGTAGGGAAAGGCTGATGTCCTTGGGATAATTCAGGATACAGCTATCATTTGAACAGGAAATACATGCTGGGCAGAGAAGATTAACAACTGTCCATTGCAGAACAGGAAGTCAATAGGATGAGAGTAATTGGGAGAAATTAGAGAAAGCGAAGTTTGAGTTAGGCTTAGGGCACACATGGGGATTCGTGAATATTTAGGAGGAAATCAGACCATTAATGGAAGAGGGAACCTGCTAATTGAAGTCAGGGAGGCAGAAACGACTTGGAAACGTTCCTGGGACATGCAAGCTAGCCCAACACTGGGGTACTTGGTGGCCTGCCGAGGGGCTGATTGGCAAGCCTGGAGAGTGAGGGACATGGGGACAGCTACAGCTGTCAAAGTCATCCAGCCAACCCTCCATCCTTCCACGGACCCGTCCATCCGTCCATCCATCCACTGGACATCTTCACAGTAACTGTGAAGGGAGGGTGAAAAATGAGATAGAAGGATGTGTTTGTTACCATTTTTCATCATTTCTAAAGTTGCCAGTATTCAGCTGATGGGTGTATGTCAGAAATAAAATGGAAAGGTGTTTGTGTCTTGTCCCATTTCTAGTAAGTTCTCAGCCCCCTGGACTTTCAGCCTTTGGTGTTTTGGCAAAAGAAGACTTCCTAGACAGAAGGCTGGGGCCTGGACCCGGGGAGTGTCATCCTTGAACTTTTCCCACCACTGTGCATAAGCCACAGGCTTCAGGGCTCACTGAGATTGCATGTCTGTGCCCTAGCTTCCAGGGGAGGAGATAATACAGACTCATTAAAGCAGCTCTCAGTCCAAGATCAACTACACTGAGAATGAAAGGAACAACTGTTCCTAGTTGGGAAGAAGCATCAAAACCATCTTTTTTTTTTTTTTTTTTTTTTGGTAGAAAAAGTTTCAAGCAAAGTAACGAAGTGATACTAAAACAAACCAGTGAAATTGTGGGTTAGGTGAATGAAGCCATTCTCAGGCTGTAAATGTTCCTGGACTGATTAATCTTTATTTTGCAGGGTGTCAGCAGAGTTCAGATTTCAATGGGTTTTCATTTTTTTCTTCCAGTTGTCACAGTAAATCTATAAAGCAGATTTGAATCTAATTGTAAAAACTCAAGTGAAAGAAATATAACATTTTCCCCCAAAGTTACTTAATTCCCTTAAGACGCTCATTTTGAAAGACTGCTAGAGATGTAATGTCAGTTTGGAGCTGGCTTCATCCTTTTCCTTCAGTCTCTCAGCCAGATTTCAGTTGAAAGGCAGACAGCAATCTAGGTGTCTTCAGGTGGAGGGACTTTAATGCAGGGGATTAGTTACACAGGCAGTAGAAGAGCTGAGAAGTCAAATGTGCACTTGGAGATACCACCTCTAAGGCGGCAGGGATGGGGGCGGGGTGACGGTCTTCCCAAGGGCCAGAGGCCGAGGCCATGCGTGAGGGCTGCCCAGCAGGAGCTAGAGCCCCAGGGGAGGAAGAGCCACCTCTGGAGACAATACAGGAAGCAGAGAGAGGGAGAAATACCCGGCTTCTCTCTTCTTCCCACCTCTGGTGCCTCCAATTGGCCAAGAAGCAGGGGCAAGGCCGTCTGGGAAATGTAGTTCTCTGTGAGCAAAGCAGGGACCGGGGAGGAGTGGATCTGAGAGCATTAGGACAGTTTACCGGCGCACACCAGGGTTATACCTAAGTTGGGGTTGGGGCCACATGATACCAAAAGGTGGAGGATTTCATCTCGCGCCCACCCACGCGTGCATATGCTGAGATTTCCACCCTTCTGTCCAATTCTTATGATTTACATCTAGGCTTTAGAAATCCACAAGCCACAGTCTAACAGGTTTTTTCCCATCATTTTGGAGACAAGGCTTAAAGTTACGTGATATCATTGTAAAATACAAGACCAAAGGATTACATCAGTTTCAGGTGTAACATTATGATTTGATATTTGTCTGTGTTGCAAAACAATCACCACCATAAGTCTAGTTAACATCCATCACTGTACCTAGTTACAGAATTTTTTTTTCTTGTGATGAGAACTATTTTTTTTTTTTTTTTTTTTTGCGGTACGCGGGCCTCTCACCGCTGTGGCCTCTCCCGTTGCGGAGCACAGGCTCCGGACGCGCAGGCGCAGCGGCCACGGCTCACGGGCCCAGCCGCTCCGCGGCACGTGGGATCCTCCCGGACCGGGGCACGAACCCGCGTCCCCTGCGTCGGCAGGCGGACTCCCAACCGCTGCGCCAGCAGGGAAGCCCTGTGATGAGAACTTTTAAGATCTACTCTCTTAGCAACTTGCAAAGTATAATGAACAGAAGGACTAAAGATGATTTGTTTAGTTGTATGAGTTCCTGTTGACTCTTGGTCGTGCCAGTGTAGTGCAGAAACCCCTGCCAGGTGGTTCAAAGCTTCGTTTTCTGGACTCACCTGTTAGCCATAAGTTCTTTAGGGTCTCACCTCTCTGGAACGTTCCAGAAAGCAGAGCCAAAGCCCTTCTCTCCAGAATTCACCGGTGTCTATGCATGTGTGAGCCTATCTGTCAACCTCTGATGAAGCAATATTTTTCCGCAGATGAGGAGGGAAGTTCTAGTCTCAGGCAGTTCTCACGAGTAGTTCATCGGCGTAGCGTTTGTGCACCAAAGCCCGGGAGAGTCCTTTCTTCTGCCCTTTACCCTGTGCACCCTCCCTGAGGCAATGAGTGCAGAGTGGCCCTGCCATCTGGATGGGACATGCGGGAGGAGTGGAGGAGGAATAGAAGGAGAGACAGAAAGAAACACTGATTCAAATCTCAAAAAGATTAACCTTGTAACACTGTGGTTTTCTGTGTGTGTTTCAGCACAGACATATCTGCTGGCTCTATTTGGAAAATCAGTGCTGTACTGGATGAATCAATAGCATATCCTTATGCCAGGACATACGAGTATGTTGAGTACGTGCGTGTGTTTTTGAGTCTTGTCTGTTTCTCTGCTTTGGCTGGTTCCCGGATCTTACTCATGTTCAGCTCTCAGGTCCAACCCCATCCGTTGCCTGAGTTAATCTTTTCTCCCCACCATCCGCTTAACTCCACAGATTTCAGCCTTGAAAACCAATGTCTTTCTTCTTTTTAGTTTATACTTTTTCTCACCGTCCATGTAACCCTACTTCTCCTCAGTCTTCAAAGCCCACCTCCCAGAGGACGTTGGACACATGGACGGCACTCAGCCTACCAGCATGGTCTCCCTCCGGGAGGGTTAGTTGGTGTGTCTGGTTCACAGTGTGGTTAAAACGTGGTGAGAATTGTGTCTCCTCTAGTCTCTCCAAAGGCAGAGATCTAGTTTCCTGACAGCCACAGGGTGGATCTTCCATCCATAAGCATTGGTTGAATTCCATTTGGCAAGTGTGAACTAGGCTTCCACTGCCTGTGGAGTGTGGGCGCGGAAGAGACATTTAGAGTCCAGCTGAGAAGTGAGAGTTACACAAAATAAATCAGAGCAGTACAAAGCCTGTTATAGTCTATATGCAGAATAATAATAATAAATAATGCATATGTTATATGCAGAATAATAATAAAGCATATAGGGCTTCCCTGGTGGCGCAGTGGTTGAGAATCCGCCTGCCGACGCAGGGGACGCGGGTTCGTGCCCCGGTCTGGGAAGATCCCACGTGCCGCGGAGCGGCTGGGCCCGTGAGCCATGGCCACGGAGCCTGCGCGTCCGGAGCCTGTGCTCCGCAACGGGAGAGGCCACAACAGTGAGGCCCGCGTACCACAAAAAAAAAAAAAAAAAAAAAATAATAATAATAATAATAAAGCATATAAAAAGGTGACAATACCTCTGTTATATGCAGACTAACGATAGATACCATCAGTGATGGAGACACTGGAGGTGAGGGTGGGTCGGAGCCACATGGGGAAGATGTTCTGGATAAGGGGCTTCACTGTCCTGTCATTTGTGCCATCCCACTGTGTGCCAGAGACTGTGTTCGACCCTGGGGTGTGTCAGCAGATGGAGATGAGTTCTCTAATCTCGTGGCTCTCACAGATTTTAGCAGGGGGGAGGGAAGGCATAGAATAAATAAACATATAAATAAACAAGACACTCTCTGGAGGGGATACATGCTGTGAAGGGCCAGCCACGTGAAGATGCGGGGACCAGCATTTTAGGCAGTGGAATGGCATATGCTAAGACGTGCGGGTGGCGGTGATCTTGACATAACAGTGGAGCTGATCAGAGGCCAGCGTGGCTAAGGCGTCGTGGAGGCGGGGAAGTACGAGGTGAGGCGGAGAAGCAGGCCCCATCACGGAGGAACCCGTCAGCTGCAGCAAAGGTGCTGAATTTTGTTCTAAGTGCATTGGCGGCCATTGAGTGCTGTGAGCAGAGGACAGTGTGTTAGGCAGGCTTCTCCAGAGAGACAGAACCAGTCGGACGTGCAGAGAGAGAGATGTAGATGCAAGAGGAGGTGTGTTCCAGGCATCGGCTCGTGCAACCATGGAGGCCGAGAAATCCCACCATCTGTAAGCCGGAGAACCGGGAAAGCTGGTGGTGTAATTCAGTCCAAGTTCAAAGGCCTGAGAGTTCGGGGGCTGATGGTGTAAGTCCCAATCTGACCCCCAGAGCACAAGACTCAGGAGGCTGACGTCCTCGGGCCGGAAAAATAACTGTTCCCGCTCCAGAAGGGGGCGTGAATTCCTCCTTTCCTCTGCCTTCCGTTCCCTTCGGGTCCTGCAGATGGGATGGTGTCCCCTCACACTGGGAGGGCCGGCTGCTGTGCTCAGTTCCCCAATTCCAATGCTAGTCTGTTCCAGAAACAGCCTCCCAGACACACCCAGAGGTCACGCTTGCCTAGCTCTCCGGGCATCCCTTGGCCCAGGTGAGCTGACACAGAATTAGCCAGCACGGGCGGCCGTGTTGGGGAGAGGGCAGCCCGGCCCCTCTCGGGGACCCGTCGGGGGGCAGGACCCACGGCAGGAAGACCGACTCCGAGTCCGGTTACGGTGCAGCCGAGGGGTGAGAGCGGCCGG
The DNA here is from genome assembly GCF_026419965.1 of Kogia breviceps. Taxonomy (NCBI): domain Eukaryota; kingdom Metazoa; phylum Chordata; class Mammalia; order Artiodactyla; family Physeteridae; genus Kogia; species Kogia breviceps. The sequence goes on along the minus strand of NC_081324.1, from coordinate 88,115,816 downwards.
TCGGGCAGTGGCGGCAGCGGACGCGGAGAGAGGAGCCGATCCAGGAGAGGTGCCGGTGCAAATGCGAGACCTTCTAGAGACCTGGGTGCTGCGCAGGGGAGGGAAGGGGAGCAAGAATGACCTCCGGCTTTTTCTGGCTGTCGGAACTGAGTGGCTGGCGGGGCCCTTGCTGGGGTGGGGCAGCCTGGGGACAGAAGTGGCTGGGGAAAGAAAGTCAAAGTCCAGTTTGGACAGGCTGAGTCTGAGCTCCCTCCTGTGCGTCCGCATGGCGGTGAGGAGGAGACAGTTGGATATGAGCGTGGAGATGAACATTTCATTTGGCAGCGTGAGCTTGCAGACGGCAGTTAAAACTGTGATGTGGGATAAGATCCCGTAAGGAAGGAATGTCAACAGAGCAGCGGCCACTCCAGTGTGCAGAGATCGGACAGGAGTGGAGAGGAAGAGGGGGACAGCAGGCCGGCGCGGAGATCCCTGGGCCAGGAGCGCGGGGTGTTTGGTGACCCTCCGCCCTGTTACGTGTTCCGTATGCTGCTGCGACACGGGGTCCCTGGGCAGAGACGTGTCCGCTGGCTTTTTGGACGGCAGGGAGCCCCTTGGTCATCTTGGCGGGAGGCTGCCGGCTGAGTGGTAGGAGGGGAGCCAAGGTGCAGAAGCTTTGAAGGGTGAGTGGGGCGTGAGGTCGTGGAGACGGCGAGTCGAGCCGCGCTGTAAGCGGCGTGCTGAGAACACGGGCAGCTGCCAGAGGGGAACATGGCTTTGAAGGGACAGGTAGCTTGTGGGGAGAGGCAAAAGGAGCTAAAATAGTTCCCAGCTAATCTTGTCCCCCAAGCTACCACGCTCGTCATAATTAACCTCAAACACCACGTCCCTCTGAGACGGGCTGAGAGCTGGACCCTTTGCTGCGGGGCTTGCACCTGGACAAATGTCTCCTCAAGCAATAAAACAGAAAGAAACCGTAAGGGACTAAAAATAACTGTGTGCGTCTGCAATTGGGGCAAATTATGGATAAAAAGATACAAAAAGACCAAAAAAAAAAAAAAACTAACTAAAACCCAACTGCCACTTCTGAAGAGCCTGGAGGAAAAACAGGGGGTCGGGGGCAAAGGCAGGGCACTGCGCACGCCCCCTGCACGCAACACCACCCAAGGGGCGGGGCCGACCACCCGAGCCACGCCTCCAGCCCCACCCCTGGACCCACCCCTCCCCTCACCCCAGATAAGGGGCCAGCAAGGGAACCTGTTGTTTGGTTTTCGCTCCCCGCCGCTGCAGCAGAGGCCCCGCTAGAGCCTTGCTGGAATTTCTTGTCTGGCCTCCTGTCCATTTCTGTTGATTAAGGGGGGCCGAGAACCCTGATCAGTAACACCCCCGAGGGGCGTCTATTTTTACACCTTTTCCTTTCCGGAAAACGACTTTATATTGACTTGGTCCGTCAGCCTGCGGACACAGCTGTTTCCATTCCAGTTGTTTCCATCCGTCTGGTCTACACACCCCCGCCCCCCTTTCGCCTCTAAGCAAGGAGCCCACTAAGTGTCTGTGGCCCCTCTGTCCTTCAGTGACCCGGGTGCCTGCGACAGCGCACCTGGAGCAATTTTGCATTCAGTTAGTTTTCCTAATGAATCCTTGTAAGGAAGATGGTTTCCTTCTTCCTCTAATAACTTCCCTCACAAAGCTAAATAAAGATTACACAGGCTGCGTCTGGCAGTGACCACTTCCAAAAGAAACAGAAGCGCAAAGATTAGCTGGAACAACAGTATCATTAAACAGCTGCGAAATTGTTCATCCCCAGATCAGCTCGGCTGTTTGGGAGCCTGAAAATGTGGCTCTGCCCCTGGTAGAGTTTCACGGCGAAGATGGCCACGGAGGAGAAGCGACCTCGGGCCAGGGAGGGGTCAGTGGTCGGGCGGACCCTGGCTCTGTGGTTCGCCAGTTCTTGGGGTGGCTTCCAGGCTCTGCTGCAGCACCCTGTGTGGCCTTAAGCAAGTCACTCAGCTTTGTTGTAAAAGTGAGCGCCGCAAGCAGCTCTCAGCACGGGGTGAGACAGGGCCTGGTACTTGGTTAGTGAGTGCTTTTACTAAACGGTAGCACATTTTGTTTAACTCCGCCATCTTACCAGTGCCGCCATCCTAGTCACTCACCGCCTTGCTGGTAGAGTCCCTGGCCACCGAATACATTCTACCCCGACCCCCCTGCCCCGTGCACCTTGAGTTTTCTACTAAAGTGGCATCACGGGATACTTCATAACATGATGCTGTACTACCTGATATTGAATTGTGTGATGCTGTGTCACATGATATGCTCTATTACACAATGCCAAACTAGATGATGCTCTACCACATGGTACTGTATCACATGGCATTTTATTACACGCAGCTGCGTGACAGGGTCCTGCCTTGCGTGACGCTGCACGAGGTCCATGGGAAGGGGTTTTCTTATATTCAGAGTAAGAAGTAATAGGCTTCTTAGACGCCGGGTACTACCCTAACTCATGTAATATTCAAAACCCCTTTTCGAAGCAGGTGTTCATTCATAATTAACTAAGCAACATTGTTAGTTAATTACCCATCGAAAAGTTGATCCATATGCTAATAAACAGTTGATCCCGAAGAAGGAAATGAAGCCCAGAGAGGTTAAGTCACTAGCTAGAGGCAGCAGAGCTGGGGTTTGAACCCAGGCGGTCTGGTTCTCGAGCACCTCACCCTGCCCTTTTATTGACCTGAAATACCGGAAGCACACCTCCACCACCACCGTCCCTGCAAGCACCTGCTGGGGGACGTTCAGAAAATTCCCGGAGCCGGGCCGAGGCCAGCGTGGCTGGAACAGACCGGGTGGTCAGAGCTGAGTCCAAGGAGTCACGAGGGAAGACCACACGGGCTGGCTTATTTACTGGGTGACCTGTCCAGGGGCAGGGACCACAGCCTGAGACAAGGAGCCTGTTTACATCCTAGGGAGGGGAGGCAGACAGTGGGCTAGCAAAGTGTGAAATGTATTAGATGGTGGTAAGTGCTCTGGAGTGAAATAAAGCAGGGTGGAGAAAAGGAGGCTGCAGGGGGGGTGGTTATAGCTTTAAATATGGCTTCACTGAGAAGGTGGTATTTGGGCAAAGCCTGGCCTTTGAGAGAACAAAAGCTCTTCCAATATCGGGGATGGGGGAAGAGTGTGCCTGGCAAAGGGGAACGTGCAAAGGCCCTGAGGTGGAAGTTTGCCTGGTCTTTGGAAAGAGAAAGAAAGCCCGGCTGTGTGTAGCAGAGCGGGAGAGGCGGAGAGTGCAGCCTCACCGCCACGGCAGCGCCGCGGTTGCACTCTGGGTGATGAGGTCCACTGAGGGGTTCTGAGCAGAGGAGGGGCACGACCCACCTTCCGGGTGCAAAGACCCCTCAGCCTGCGGGCGGCCGGGGGTTGGCCTCAGGGCGGGCATCGGGCCAATAAGACCAAAGGGGAGCTCGCCAGGCACACTCTGCAAAGACGTTCCTCCTTGAAGTGACGGAGGATAAAGGCTCCCTTTCCTTCCCGTGGGACACTGTCCGCACCAGAGAGCGGTGTCCGGAGCAGGGAACCTTCTGGAAGCTTCCTAGGAGCTCAGTGCAGCCCCCATGCCCCGCAGTCCCGTCAGCAGCTTGGCTCGGTGCCTCGGCTCGGTGGGAATGGGAGGCATCCGGGCGCCATGCTGTTCCCACGCCCGGACTCCATCCCCAGCCCTTCCTCGGGGGGAGCTCCATCACCTGCCTCTGGGCTCCGCTGCCTCTTGGGGAGGCTCCGGCCACTTCAGTGAATACCGCCAGCCTCTGCTACAGCGGCAGCTCCATAGCCCCCCGTCCCACGCCGTATTTTTCTCCTCAACACTTAGGACCGCCTGGCACACTCCGTATTGTTCCATATACGTGGGTAGGGGGTCTGTCTCTCCCTCTCGAGTGTAAACTCCAGGAGGCTTGGCTTGGTCCGCGTCTGTCTTCACTGCTGTCACCCCCAGAACCCAGGGCGGTGACTGGTGCATGACAAGTCCTTGGGAATTGTTTGTTGGATGAATGAATGAGTGAGCGAGCGAGCGAGTGAGTCTTCATTATAGCGTTGTATTGACACTTCATCACAGGATGAGGCTTTGTGAAATAGCCAGTCTTGTAGGTCAACATGATTGAATGTCAATTTCAGTGGTTCAGCCCAACGCTGCTCGTTGCGGTGGACATTGCCTTGTTTATCTGCTTGCCTGTGTCCTGTCGCACGCGCTCGCCCAGTTAGAACGTCCGTCTGCGGGGCAGGACCCCGGTGTTGTGGGTGCTCGGTGCCGTGGCGATGACAGGTGCCCAGTGAACGCTGAACATACAGAAGTGAACGACGGAGGGAATGGAACAGAAATACTCCTCCCTAGAACGAAAAGCCTCGCACACGCGGTCCCATCAACCCTCTGACAACCCCACGAAAGTGGGCGGAGGATGAGTATTAGTGATCTCTAGTGCCCTTAGGAAGAACCCCAACACGAGACAAAAGTAATATCCCTCCGAGTCAGTGAGAAGTGTGTGTGGAAGAACTGCCAAAGCTCCTTGGAAGCTCAGAGGATTCCTGACATCTTTAGAGGCTCTGGGGGTTTGTCTTAGTGTTGCTGAAAACGCCCGGTGCCTTGGGCCACTGGTCGGGGAGTCAGGGTGGGCTGGTGGTGGACAGGGAGGAGTCGAATCTGTCACAAGAGATCATTAGAAATTGCTAGGCCCAGATTGGTAATCAGAGCCCGCAGGGCCGGGAGAGCCGTGTTCAAGACCGGCTCTTGGGAAGCTACGTGGCAATAACGCCTCTCCTGTCCAGGAAGGCTGGAGACTGGAGCGGGTGCAAGAAGACGCGCGGGTGCCGTTTCTCCTCCCGCCCACAGACAGACACACGGCCCGCCCCAGTCCCGGCTCGGGGCCGGCTATAGTCATTGACAGACACACCCATTTCCACCTTTTCAGGGCGTCTGGTTCATGTTTGAGGGGTTCTAGCTTCCCAGGATCCTGGGTTCTGGTGAGAGTTTCCATAGCAACAGTGAAACCAGCACTCGTCCACCGAGGGGCCAAGAAATAGCAACTTCCCAGGGAAGTGAGACAGCAGAGGGGCTGCTGCAAGGTTGTGTAGCCCCAACCTGGAGACAAAGCCAGAGCGTGATGTCACCACGCGTGTAACACGTGCCACACGGGCGGCAGGAAGACTTCCCTTTTTAATGCAAACAAAACCCACAAAACACATAGAACTTCGGGATGTGAACCCGCAAAGCTTCCCCATCTGCGGTTCAAATTGTTGAGCGTCAAGATCTTTCCCAGAAGGAAAGAGCTTTTGGTGGCAGTGGGTAGGATGGACTTGGGAAAAATGGTGAAGAGAAGAAATTTGACTCTCTGCCCTTATCTCTCCGAGACCCCTTCCCCAGCCTGGGGGATAAAAATAAGTAAAAGAATTAAAACAAAATTTTAAAGTAATAATAATAAGTCATCAACAAATTCAAGCTAAGGGGGAAGGTATGTCAGGGTCCCTTCCCCATTATTTCAAGGTGTCTCCTGTCTGTCCAACATGGGTCATGCCCTCGGATGTCAGGTCACAGGAAGGTGAGACTGGGTCTGCAGGGACAGAGGCAAAAAGGAGGCGTGTGCTCGGGAAGGGAACGGCTCTGACTCAGCCTCTGCCAACCCCTCCAGGTGGGACACAGAGCTGAAACTTTTGTGAAAAGATCCAGATTTTTAAAATGTTGTTGCTAAGCCACCTCTGGCATAGATCTCGTTATAAAAAAGAAATAGGAAAGAAAGAAGAAGGGAGGGAGGGAAGGAGGGGAGGGGAGGAAGCTGAAATCAAATGTTGTGCATCTGGTTTGCCATGAAACATTCCCTGTGATTCTGCCTGTGTGAAATCTGTGCCACCCACGCCTCTTTTCTCCCTGGTGTCATTTCTCATGTTTCCTCCCGGCCTGGGTTCCCAGGTGGTCACTGTCAGGGCCAGGGAGGTCCCGGTGTCCTGGGGTGCTTGCTGGTGGGTTCTCCTGGGGGTTGACTTTGGGTGGCGAGAAGTCATCAGAGGTGGGGAGAAGATGCTCCGGTCAGAGGAGGGGTCCAGCCCCGGGACACCCCGCCTCGGTGGGACCTGTGCAGAGGGAGAAACGAGGGCTGAGGGCCGTTGGGGCTGAGCAACCCGCCTCACCAGGGTGAGCGACAGGACCAAACCCTGAGACTCAGAGGCTCCACGGAGGCGTCCGATTTGAATCCCAGACGGCCACTCGCCACGTGTGACAAGCAAGGAAAACTTGGTGTGTCCGTTTGCCCATCTGTAGAATGGGGCTAGTTACAGTACCTCCCTCCTACGATTTTTGTGGATGACAGGAGTTAAAGGGTAGTAAACAGCCTGGAACAGTACCCCTATGCAGGCGAAAGGTCCATAGGTCTTGGCCGGTATTTGCAGAAGACCTGGGGGGACACACGCGGGGAGAAGGGAGGATTTTTTTCCAAACAGGAAGAAGAGGGCTTCACCTCCACAGCACGGGGACCTGCAGCTCTGCTCACGTGCTCCTGGCATGTAAACTAGAAAGTGTGGAAGTGGGGGAGGGAGGCGTGTGGGTGTGAGGGTTCCCCCGGCTGGGCCCGCTGCTCTCGGGAGACGCCGGGGATGCGGGAGGGGAGCCGGAGGGGGGCCGGGACACAGCTCCCTGCCGGGCGCCGGGCTGACCTGCGCTGCCCTCCCCCCAACGCAGCACATGCGAGAGGCCGCGGAGCGGCGGCAGCAGCTGGAGTTGGAGCATGAACACGCCCTGGCCGTCCTCAACGCCAAGCAGCAGGAAATCGACCTCCTGCAGAAGGTGAGCGGGCCGGGGCCGCGGCCGGGGAGCGGGCTGGGGGCGGCGGACGGGGCGCCCGGGCGCGGTTGGCTGGCGCGGACAGGGTCCCTGCGCTCTCGAGCTTCTCCTGAGAGCTGACTTGTGATTTCGTGCTGAACTGCACAGGAATCAAAGGAAAAGCTCTAACAGCCGGTGCTGGCCACACTGTGGGGAGGATGTCACGCCTGTGCATTATTGGAAAGGGTATGAATGGCTTCAGCTCTGGGGGCAGCCACCCGACGGCATCGGCGAGAGCGGAAAGCGCGGGTCTGTGTGGACCCTGCGGCCTTCCATTCGGGGAATGTATCCCGAAGAGGCCCTGCAAGAAACGCAGGAACCCGTTCAAAATGACGGTTTGGTTTTGGGGTGCGGTGCTGTCGTGTGTCACGGGGAGCACCCCCGGGTGCGGCGGGGCCGCGTGAATCGCGGGGCGTCCACAGCACAGGGCGGCGCGCGGCGGCACTGGACGGCCGTTTGGGGGTGACACGCAGCCGCTCTCCTGGGGAGGCTTACAGGATGGTTTGCCAAGCGAGCAGGTCACGTTTCAGAGCGAATCTGTGCAGCGTGATCGCACGAAGAACGAAGGACAAGAGAGGGAGGAAGAGACCGACCGACCGGGAACACAAAAAGAAGACAGAAAAGGAGAGAAATAAGGAGAGAAGAGAGGGGAGGAAAACCAAAGAACAGAAACCAGGGGGAGGGAGGAGGGGAGGGGGCGCAGCGCGGTTCAGAGTGGGTGTCCCCGCGTCACTGCTGATGGTTCGGGGACCGAGAAAGTTCATTGCCGCCCCATCCTCAGTCACAGGCTTGGTCCTCTTGGCGCTCTCCAAACGCATCCTGAGGGCTCCTCCCTCTCAGAGCCATGGGCCTGGGGTCCCTGGGTCTATCTCTCATGGCGTTTCTTTCCCAAAGCCCGCTGCCCCCCGCCCACCCATGGGAGGGCGGCCACCCTCTCCAGCCAGGGCACGGGGTGACCGCTGGCACCAGTGCTGCTCCCAGACGCCACCCGGCGCCAGCTTGGCAGAGCAGCAGACACCTCTTCCTCCCGTCGGTGGGTCCTTCCAGCCCCCGGCAGTCCCTCCAGGTCTCTGATCTCAGATAAAGGACACGATGGCCCGCCCTGCCTGGGCGGTGACCCCTGTCTGTCAGTCAGTGTTTATTAGCGGAGTTCATTAGCGGAGCATGCGGCATCGGGCAGATCACTTCTGATGCTGTTTCTCTTATCGTCTACGGAGACCTCGTGCTGAGGACAGGTTTCATCGGGCCGGTGCGTGGACACAGTCTCAGTCCTTGTTCCCTGTCACAGGAAGTTGGCTGGCCCGCTGAGCAGCACGGTTCCATTAGATGCTATCCAGAAAGGATATTGCTGGGATACAGACAGTGATATTACTCTTATCTTCTCCTGCCGCGTGGGAGGGACCTTTTGGGGCCTGGAGATACCCGCCTGGTATGCGCGCTCCTTCACTGCCTCCCCAGAAGCCATGTCCCCAGGCCGGGAACTTCCAGGACAGATAATAAGCCGACAGAAATACAAGTATCGTCCAGCAAAGGGTGACAGGTCGGTGTTTCTCAGCAGAGCATCATTTTCCATGAGCCTGGAGTTTTATCTACGAAGCGCTTGACGCCGGGGAAACTGCACTAGAGCCAGGTCCGTTATGCAGCTCCCGAAGTCTCTCCTGAGCACCATCCAACTTCTTCTGCTTCTTTTTTCCCTGTGTTCATCCTTGTCTCTATTTTGGACACCCTGATGCTTCATCAGTGGGGGAGCACAGGAAGGAAAACTAAGGAAGGATGAATGTGTCAGCTTCGTAATTTCTCAGAGCTCTGATTTCTTTTTTTTAAGTGTGAGAAGAGAAAGGTCGAGACTTGAACGGAACAGACTGATGAGTTCTTTCCAGAGTTTGCGTGTCCGTTTGATTTCCAGCACGGATGCCCTCGTGCCACACTTGCTGCCCGGATCACTCCTTCCTTCCTCCCTTCCTCCCTTCCTCCCTTCCTTCCTTCCTTCCTCCCTCCTTCCCTCCCTCCCTCCCTCCCTCCCTCCCTCCCTTCCTCCCTTCCTCCCTTCCTCCCTCCCTCCCTTCCTTCCTTCCTTCCTTCCTCCCTCCCTCCCTTCCTTCCTCCCTTCCTCCCTCCCTTCCTTCCTTCCTTCCTCCCTCCCTTCCTTCCTCCCTTCCTCCCTCCCTTCCTTCCTCCCTTCCTCCCTCCCTTCCTTCCTTCCTTCCTCCCACCCTCCCTTCCTCCCTCCCTCCCTTCCTTCCTCCCTCCCTCCCTCCCTTCCTTCCTCCCTTCCTCCCACCCTCCCTTCCTCCCTCCCTCCCTTCCTTCCTCCCTCCCTCCCTCCCTCCCTTCCTTCCTCCCTCCCTTCCTTCCTTCCTTCCTTCCTCCCTTCCTTCCTTCCTCCCTCCCTTCCTCCCTTCCTCCCTTCCTCCCTTCCTCCCTTCTTCCCTTCCTCCCTTCCGCCCTCCCTTCCTTCCTTCCTTCCTCCCTCCCTCCCTTCCTCCCTCCCTCCCTTCCTTCCTCCCTCCCTTCCTCCCTTCCTTCCTTCCTCCCTCCCTCCCTTCCTCCCTCCCTTCCTTCCTTCCTTCCTTCCTTCAGCAAATGTTTGCTGGCTGACACCTATGTGTTGGCTGCTCAGCCATTGCTCTGAAAACGGGGAATGCAGTGCAGGGTAGGACAAGACGTCTGCCTTACAGAGTGAGAGTAAGTGAACAAGCACATGAAGAATTCAATAAGTTCAGATCAAGAAAACGCCACGAAGGAAAACACACAGAATGAAGTGAGAGATTGATGAGGGCAACGGCTTTAGATGGGGTGAAGTTGAAATGAGTGACAGACACCCGTTATGCAAGTGCTCATGTCCTATGGAAGGACAAAGTCTAGCCCTTGTCCCCCTACCTCAATAAAAGTCACCAGAGCTCTCTGAGTTCCAGTTTGATTCTCATGAGACCACAGTGTGAGATATCTCCAAGGAGCCGCCTATGCTCTCTGACTACAACTCCCATTATTTCTTTGTTTTTAATTGAAGTATAGTTGATATACAATGTTGTGTTAATTTCTGTTGCACAGCAAAGCGATTCAGTTATACATATATATACATTCTTTCTTTAAATATTCTTTTTCATTACGGCTTATCATAGGATACTGGATATAGCTCTGTGTGCTCTACAGTAGGACCTTGTTTACCCGTGCCGTATAGGAGCCTCTGCCTCTACCAGCCCCAACCTCCCACTCATCCCTCCCCCAACGCCCTCCCCCTTGGCAACCACCAGTCTGTTCTATAGGTCTGTGAGTCCGTTTCTGTTTTGCAGATACGTTCATTTGTGTCGTATGTTAGATTCCGCGTGTAAGTGATATCATGTGGTATTTGTCTTTCTCTGTCTGACTTGCTTCACTTAGTAGGATCCTCTCTAGTTGCACCCACGCCGCTGCGAACCCCAATATTTCTTGAACCCACTCCCACTCCACTTCACCTCCCCAGTGTCGTGGCTCTTGTTAAGGCACCCGGGACGTCCCGCTCAGTGGTTAGTGCCCTGCCCTCATCCTCTTTGACCCAGAAGCACAGTTTGAGGGGGTCCATCTCCCCACCCGCCAGGCTTCCAGGACCCCACCCTCTTCCAGTTTTCCTCCTTCCCCACAGACGCCCTCTGAACATCCCCAAGGATCAGTCCGCAAGCCACGTCTCTTGTTGACCTGCACTCGCTGGGTCCCCCTGGCTTGAACGCCACCTGTGTGCCAGCTACCAGATTTGGTTCTCCAAGTCACATTCCGCCTCTGAACCCTGCTTCTCTTGTGCAGCTAGACGCCCAGCTTGGGCGAGATCTCAAACGTCACGTCCCCGGTTGAATTCTGTCCCACCCTCTGCAGCGCGTGCTCTGCACGCGGCCCTCCGGGCCCTGCGAAGGGCAGCATTTCCTTTTCTGTACAGCTTTTCCTTTTCCCTGGAGTGAATTGCCTCTTTCTGTGTGTTTGCTCAGTCCCCTGGGCACCCGTCACTCCCCTTTTCCCACCCCTTCCGCCAGAGCTGTAGAATTCCTCTCAAGATGGTCCTGCCCCTCAGGGGACGTCTTAATTCCGTTTTCCCCCGAGACGGCCTGCCTGGAGCGCGGCCTCTTCTTCCAGGACTGGAACCAGCCCGGGCTGCTTGCTCCGGAGGCCACGGCAGAGCTGGGCCTGCAAATGTCCTTCACCGTCGTCTTGGGAATTCCCTTTACCCCTTTCTGCACTTTGTTGGATCCGCTGCTTCCTGGATCCCATCATATTTCTTTTTCTTGATGTACAGGATGTGTCTAAGGAAGCTAGGGGTATATTTTCCCATGAAATGTAGGTGGATTTTTTGGACATTTTACACTCCTTGGAGATCCCTTTGTGGATTCAGCCTCACCTCTGGACCTGGCCGCCCTAAGGGAGGTCTGGGCATTCTGCCAGCTTGAAGGTCAGGAGCCCGGAACCTTCTCCAGGGCGCCTCTCCCTCCCTGGAGGCTCAGCTCACCGCCCCCCCCCCCCCCCCCCCCCGCTGCTCAATACGGTGGTTGTGGGAGAAGCAGGTGAAACGATGTGCGGGTGAAAACACTTGTTCAGCTAAAGAATGAACGAATGATCCAACTGCCCAAGGCTATTCTAATGGGAATCAAGGTAAGGTAGGACGTCAGCCAGCCCTATCTCTGGTAGCTGGTGGAGGCATAGCTTAAAAAAATAAAAGTCCAAGCGGAGCGAGTCCCATCTACGGGAACTCTTCCACGGGACACCTGCTCGTGGAGATCGGGGTGCCGAGGGCCGAGCCAAGAATCCTCACTTCCATTCATTCAAAAAGCAGCTCTTGAGCACCACGTGTCAGCCGTGCGTAGGGCTAATGGCACAGCGGTGAGCGGGGCTGTGCACGGAGGCTGTGGACAAGGACAATAACAATAAAATCTGCACCGTGAACATTTGCTCTAAGTGCAGCACGTTCTGGGCCCAGGGCCTGGGATGCACGTGTCACCTTCCTGAAGCCCCCGCCTGCCTCTGTGTCCTCCTGTCCTGTGTCACTCTCCGCCCAGAGTGCCTGGCCCCCAGGTGACGGCAGAACTGGCTTATTGCTGTCGCTGAAGTCTCGCCCTGGCCTCCCTGCCCGAATGGCCTCAACCTGCCAGCCTTGGTGCCCTCTGCCCCCTCACCCCGTTTAGTGATGCCACTTGCACTTTGATGTACCTATTTGCCTATTGTCTGCACTCCCAGAACGTTGCCTGCCACAGAGCAGGTACTCAACAAGTGATGCTTGGCCACTTTGAATGAATGAATGGAGGGATGGATGGATGGATTAGTGGGGGAGTGAATGAATGAGTAAATGGAGCTGCTTGGGAACTTTGAATGAATGAATGGATGAACGAATGGGAGACCTGGTAAGATTCCATCCGTTGATATAGTTCACGGTCCTATGAAACTACCAGGATAACTGATGGTAAGTTCTAGGCAATCCTCTATAAACGTCTGTTGAATGCATGAGTGGTGGCAGCCGTCAGCCGTCACCCGGAACCTGTGGGATGCGGGTCCCCTTACAGATGCAGGACCTGGAGGCCCGACTCCGACCCCGATGTCTCTAGGGAAACGGTGACCGGAGTCCAGCTGCTTCAGCTGCTGCAGATTTGCCGGTTTCTCGTGCGGGTTACATCCTCGTCTTATTACAATTAGCAGCTATAATGATCCAGATGTACGAGCAAAAGAGTTTTTCCACATTTAAAATTCGCCTGCAGATCTGGTCAATGTGACTGTCCTTTCACGTTCCTCCCGTGTGGGAAATGAAGTCCAGGCCTAAGGCCGTTACTGACACGTGGGTCGCTACAAGAAGCCAAACTCACCCCACATCTCATAAAGGTGCTTTGCCTCCACGTCAAGGGCTTCCCTTGGAGGTTTTGGCTTTAGTTGTTGTACGTGGATGGTGGGAGGTGGGGATCGCAGGCTGACCCTCCGAGTTCATTCAGTGTCTTGTTTTCTCCTATGACACGTGCCTGGAGTATTGGTTCACGGCTTCCTCAGCTCTCTGGAACTCAGGGACCTGACTTGAGGATCTGTATAGCCCTCAGTCTTGAGTCCCTGAATCTTGTTCACTTTTCTGTGGAGCTGAGATTCGCAGCACCCGTAAGTGACCCTCTCACCCTGCTCTTACGAAGGTGCTCGGGAACTTACTGTTCTGACGTTACGTGTCCAGTCTGTCTGAGCCAAACGACCAGAGATGTGGCAGCGGGAAAGCTACATCCCCGCTACACAGCTATGCCTCCCCTGAAACAAACGCGTTTGCTGCGGTGTCCACCCGCCCCCTGGACATTTGATCCCCTAGGTGGCAGGCCCCTTCTTCTGACAGCAGGACTGTGGCCTCCCCTAGGAGGCACGGCCCCTCTCAAGTCCACCGTGTTCTGTAGGAAACCGTGTCTGCATGAAGATCTCAGCTTCCCCCGTGCGCTTGGCCGTGGCCCCCGAAGTGAGCCTTGCTTAAGCTGTTGCTTAGATTCTGCAAGAATTCAGCGCTGCCAATTTTAACTGTTAATTTTAACCATCTATTCTGATTGCCCAAATGGCCCAGCTTGCAAGTAGCCTACAAAAACGAACTCCTGATTTTCACTTGAAGCCAGAAATGAAGTTGTTACTGCCAGCTTGGCTGTGTTTTAACAGCCTGCGATGGAGTTTTTAGTTGTTTTTCATTCTGCCATTTGAAAACTATCTTTGACTCAAGTGGCTCAGTGATGGTGTTATTTATATAATCCCTGTATGTTCTCTGGTTGTTTGTCTCTTTTTTCCTATTTTGTGATTTATTGGCCCTCTTGTTGTTTTTGCTTTGAAAGGAATAATTTTGAGCCTTTGAAGACTGAGCTGAATTCAAGAATGGTCTAGTTAATTTGCTGGGTCCTGTTCACTTCCCCAGCCTTTAAAAGCCTCGTTGGAAATATGTGAGAATGAAGTGCATATGAATGAACTCTATGGAACTCTCAGGCTACTTTTCGCTTTCAGTCTGTGCTGGGGAAGCCAAGCCCCCCCCTCTTTCCGACTCATGGAAGTTTTCAAGGGAGAAACAGAAGCTGTTAAGAGAGCTCTCACTGGCTTATGTATGATGTTAAGTCTTCTCCTCATTATTCTCCAGGCACCTGGAGAAATTATTCCTCCAGAAATGAGAGTTCTAAATGTAAATCTCAATTTAATACATGGATTCTTCCTTCCTTGGTGTTCAATTTTCAGAGGCCGCTACCCTATAGCATCAGGAGAACATCTTCTCTAAATGTTTGTGAGACCTGGGAGACCAGTTTGATGGGAGGCATCCGGGTGGTGATGTGGGGACAGGCCCTCCTCCTCCCCCTCATGACAGCCGCACCCTCTCACTAAACTTTGGTGTCTCCAGCTTTAAAATGGGAGGTGTCACGCCTTCAACAATTGACAGTTGTGCTCATTAGGACTCTTGGTTTCAAGTGACGAAAAACACCAAAAGAGAATTTCAGTTGCACACGCAACGGAAAATCTAGCTTCCGATGTGGCTGGATCCAGGGCCCAGATCAGCTGGCTTCAGGCGTGGTTGAACCCAGCACCTCCCAAGTCCCATCAGACCTCCATGGCTCTCCTGCCTCTGCTCTCCCTTGCCTTGGCTTCATTTCTGGTTTCCACGTCGAGGCCCCTGGCTGCTCCAGGTTTGCCCCTCATGGTGGCAAGGTGGCTGCAGCTGCTCCAAACTCTCCTCCGCTCGGCCTCAAGTTCCAAAGACAAGGGGCCTCCCTTCCTCCCAGCATTCCCAGGCAAAGTCTCTTTGTTCTAACTGGATCGTGCACTCACCCACTGACCAATCACTGTGAGTCTAGAACCTTTCTCATGTATTCAGTGGATCCCCAGCAAAGTCAGGACCTCTTCCCAGGACATAGTTCCAGGCAGGCAAACACAACAGATATTTACTGTCATCACAATATTTCGAACTTCAGGGTCCGTGAGGACAGGAAATAATAATGTTGCATCTCAGTTTTGTGTGAACTTACCACGTGGCCTGGGCAGCAGCCATCCTGAGAAATTTCTTCGGTGATACTTGTACAATTTCTTATTCGTGGAGCTGATGGCTTTGTGTCAGATAATTTGAAGAAGGCAGCCCCCCTGCTACAGCTGAGAGCCTAGGCTCTCAGGACCACCCGGGCAGCTCCTCCTCAGGACCTGGTGGGATTTCAGCAGACCTTCGGTTACCCGGGGGTCAGGTTCGCATAACTGTGTTTTATTTCTCAAGCAGTTTTAGGACATTTGAGAAAATGATGGTGCTCCCTGAGGCTTTGGGAAGAATTATCCTGCTGTCTGGGTGCAGCCACCTACCGTGTGGGGCCCCTTCTCAAGAACAGAATCCGGCTCCTACCCTCATGCACCAGCTGAATCCCACCAGCCTCCCCGTTCTCTGCCAGATCAGGGGGTGCTTTCCAGTTTTTTACAAAGAGCATCAAACCCGAATCCACTCCATCTTGCCCAAAGGGAGAGAAAAATGAGAACTGATTTAGACCCTTAGAATTCAGGGGTTTATTAGAGGAATAAAAATCAATGACCCACACTTCCAGGTAATTTAGACATTAATCTTTAATTCTCTTTTTCTCCCTTTAAACGTTCACTCTTCTGTTTTTTTTTTTTTATCATCAAAAAAGGCTCAGGTTGAAGCTAAGAAAGAACATGAAGGCGCAGTGCAGCTGCTAGAGGTAAGCGAACCAGCCATGATGGCTTTCTTCCTGGCGGTGGGTGAGGTCAGGGGATACTGCGTTAATGCCTCATAGAAGCAATAGCTAACTTGTACTGAGTGCCCACTGGGTACCGGTTACCAGTGCTGTTCACACCTCTTCTTGTGTCATCAGCTCAAGCAGCCTATATGATAGGCTCCGTTATGGTTCCCATTTTACACGTGAGGAAGTGAGGCACAGAGGAGTTAAGCAGTT
Organism: Kogia breviceps; assembly: GCF_026419965.1. Lineage (NCBI taxonomy): Eukaryota > Metazoa > Chordata > Mammalia > Artiodactyla > Physeteridae > Kogia > Kogia breviceps. The sequence continues at coordinate 88,100,078 of NC_081324.1, read as the reverse complement.
TTCCTGTGGCCACACAGCCAGCATCGGAACTGTGGGTCTCAGAGGTGGTCTCCTCTCCTCTGCTGGCTCCTCCTGGGTGGAAAGCAAGGAGGGTGGGCCGGCTCACTTGGGGGGCACGATTTCCTCGAGGAGGAAGGTCGGGGGATGCGCCATAGCTGTGGGTGACAGACGAGTGGGGGAGTTTTAAGTGACAGCACTAAGCCCAGGGAAGCACTTGGCATCTGAGGGGGGCGTTGGCAGGAACCACAGCAGGGAACACGCTCGAGGTGTCGCCACGGGCACCGTCCCCACGAGCACAGCGGGAGCGACCCTCCCCAGCTGCCCAGAGGCCTTTCTCACTGGCCCTGATGCTGGGGGCTTGGCAGGAAGTGGGTGGCACGTCTGGACCACGCTTCTGTCCCTGGCTGACGGCCTGACGCCAGCATCCTCGGGAGGAGGGGGGAGCTCCCGGGACCACCCGGCGGCCTTTGCCGTCTGCTTTCCTCACGCACGATAAATGGACGGAAGGCGTCTCCCTGCCGAAGACAGAGGTCACCCAGTTACTGACCCCTCACCTCAGACGCGGCAGCGGGCTGTGGCCGCACAGCTTGGGGTGGCCCCACGAGGCCTCCTCCCCTACTTCCGTCCCATCAGGAAAGGCCAAGAGGGCCTTCCCGCTGGGCCTGCCACCTCCGTGCATGGGAAGCACCTGTCCTCTTTAGGATGACCTTGTCTCTTGTCCCCGGGGGACCAGCGGCCGCTTAAAACAGAATATATTCATCTCTTACGTTGCCTTTTCAAATCTATTCCTCCCCCAGGAAAAGCTTTCATCACTGTGGCCATATATACTAAAATTGATTTTTTGAAAGCGTCCATTAGCTAATGAATATCTGGAGGGCTGAGAGTGATAAATAGCAAGTGGGAAAATATATAACCCAGGAGACTGGAGACAGACCTCCAAACGGCCATACATCTCCCTGAAAAATCGTTTCATTCCCCCCGCCGGAATCACTCACCGCACTTTGATTTACATAGTCTCCTGGCTGGAAGTGCAGTTTCTTTTCTCCCATCGCCCCAAGCCCATCGATCTGATCGCCGTGTTGTTTCCGTCCGCCTTCTGAGCGGCCGCTCTGTGACAGCCCCGCCGAGGTCCCGTCACCCGGCGCGCGGCGATGGGCGCAACGTGCTTCGGTTGGAAAGACGGCAAAGGCAGTGCAGACGCACCGAGGATCTGTGTCTTCTTTTATTCACGACATCTTCCTGTCGTTGTGTCTCGCTTTGCTTTCCACCCAGAACACGCTGGACGGCATGCAGGTACTTTAGGGAACGGTGTCTGCCCCTCCCCGTGTGCTTGGTGGTGCTTTCGTGGACTAGCCGCGCACCCCTGGGCCCGCTCCATCCTCCTCTTCCTCCGAAAATGGGCAGCTTTACTGATGCGGCCGTGGGCGCCTCGGGCTCCAGCCCAGGGAGAGGCTTCATTCTGGGCCTTGAGGCCCGGGGCTCTGTCCTCGGAAGTGATGAGCGGGGCCAGCAGGGCCGGCTTCCATTCTCAGGCTGGAAGAACGTTCCGTGAATTCAGATGTGACCTCGGGGAGGAGAATCGTCAGCGTGATTCTACCCCTGGCTCGGCCGCGCGCTTTCGGGCCCGGCCAAGAGCCCAGAATTTGGCGGGTCCGTCATCGGAATTCAGACCTTGCACCTGAGCGGCCCCGTTCCCATTCTGTGCCGACCGAGGGCAGCGACCCTTGCGGCAGCCGGGGACCCCCCCCCCCCCTGCTTTTTCTTCTCACGGGCATCCGCCTGGGGAAGAAGAGAAACGAGCTGTCCCTCCAAACAGGGTTTTGAGCCTTTTCCAAAACTCTGAGTTTGGCCGTGAGTTTGTAGAAGCAACGACCCCTCTCGCTCTTGGGTGGTTCTCAAAGCGGGGCTCCGGGTCCCTCAGTGTTGGCGCCAGTGGGGAGCTTGCCAGACCCACTGAGTCGGAAACCCGGGCGGGGGACCGAAATCCGAGTTTTAAGCAGCCCTCCGGGGGCTTTGAGAAGCGTTGTTTGCAGAGTGCCGGGCTGGTTACAGGGAGAACGGCCTGAAGGAGTGAGCCCCCGGGCATCTTGGCCAATCCTGCTTCAGCACCTTAGTAACCAGAGTCGCTGACCAAGAGTAACCCGAGTGAGACCCCGCCCGCCGGTCCCCCGACGAGCGCCCCTAGCGGGCAGCGTGGTCTTCGTTTGGAAGCTCACGTTCCCTGTGCCCTGCCCTCCGGTCCCCCGACGAGTGCCCCTAGCGGGCAGCGTGGTCTTCATTTGGAAGCTCACGTTCTCTGTGCCCCGCCCGCTGGTCCCCGGACGAGCGCCCCTAGCGGGCAGCGTGGTCTTCGTTCGGAAGCTCACGTTCTCTGTGCCCCGCCCTCCGGTCCCCCCGACGAGCGCCCCTAGCGGGCAGCGTGGTCTTTGTTCGGAAGTTCACGTTCTCTGTGCCCCGCCCTCCGGTCCCCCCGACGAGCGCCCCTAGCGGGCAGCGTGGTCTTCGTTTGGAAGCTCACGTGCTCTGTGCCTCCTACTTGGCAGGCCGGTGACCTCCTTTAGTCAGATGTTCTACGGAGCAGAACAGCCCCCCTCCCCGCGCAGCTAGAGGGGACGCAGCGACGGAGAAGGGCCGCCCCGGAAGACGTGTTAGGTGAACGCCTCCAAACACCTACACGCACACATCCGGTTCTGTGCACGTTTCTCAGTGCTGTTTGCTGATGAATGATTGGCCAGGATGTTTGGAGATGGCGGAGGCGGGCTGTCTTTATTCCTGGTCAGGACACCCAAGGACCGATCCGGGCTGGCTTGGGGGCTGAGCGAAGACAGGGGGTCAGGAGTCAACTGAAAATAGAACAGAGCTTTGTCAGAATCCAGAGTCAGAATCCAGGTTTGCTCTCTGCACACCTAACAGCCTAAGAGCAGGTACTAGCTACGTAGCTTCCTTGGCACTTTACGAGGGAGTGAGTTCAAGACAAAGAAGCAAGAGACAATAGTTATAACAACAGCAGCAGTGCCAACAGCAATGTTTACTGAACCCTTCTCTGAGCCGGGCACCGTTCCAAGGGTGCATCTGCGGGTTACCTAGGAGATAACGGGCATATTGGCCCTCTCAGCCTCCATGACAACCAGGGGAAGCAAGGCACGGTCAGGAGAAATGACTTCCCCAAAGCCTCAGAGCGAGTCAGAAGCAGAATCTGGACACAAAAGCCCCAGGAGTTTGGCGCCAGGGTCCAAACCCTCCTCCGCCGCACGGCAGCATCTTCTGACCTCGGAATCCTGACCTCCCTGCAAGGTGGGGTCGGGTCTCCTGCCGGCAAAGCTGTACCAAAAGGTGGATCAGCTCCCACAACAGCCAGACTTGGAAACGCTGGCCGAGCACCCCACCTGCCCTTCCCCAGCAGCAGCAGAGACAGGAGCGCACACCACGCGGTCACAAGTGACAAGAGTGGTGGAATTTAATCCTTTCAGTACCACCCAGGGAGGTTGATATCAGCCTCCTCATTTCGCTGATCAAAAACCGAGGCGCAGAGACGCTGAGCCACCTGCCAGGGACACATAGCTTCTAAGAGGAGAGCCTAGGCCCTGAGGGTCCACGGGTAACACCATCTCAAGTCACTGAGAAAAGAGTGTGCAGAGAAGAGGTGGCCCATGACTGTGGGGCCCATAAACCCTAAGTCCTGTTGGGTTAGGAGGCAGCGAGTTCTGGGGTCCGTTGCCAGGGGACTTCCGCCCATGATGAGCTGCTTCCCGCCGGCGTGTCAGTGCTGAGTGTTTTGCATGTGCGTCTCGCATGCTTTGTGGCTAATTCTCCGGGGCTCCTTCCTCGGTATTTCTGGCCTCACTCGCAGCACTTGTTGCCCTCCTGGACCAAGGCGTCCACCTGCGGGCGATGCCAGGACGAGCCTGAACAGGCTCCATCCATCCCCGGGTCTCATTCGAAAGGAGACAGGGCTCATCTGGAGGCAAGGGTCCAGCATCTGAGTTGCACAGTGACTCTCCTGGTCCCTGGGCTCCTTTTGCTGTCATGGGTCCTCTCTTCCATAAAAACATTAAACTTCTATTTTACATGTGCTTAGGTACAAAGGCGAATATAATCCAGGTTGGATTCACTATTATTATATTCAGTTTTCCTCTGATTTTAAAGGAAATTAAAATGAAACCATTTCTGCGGGTCCCTAAACGAGGCCCCAGGTACCATGCTGCTTGCCTGGCTTGTGTTAAGATGCTCAGTGACCGTCTGGCAAGGGGGCGTGCTTGTGAGTAAATGAATATGTTTGGTCCCATCAAACAGATGAACTTGGTCTCTGGTGCGTGTGTTAGGTTAGGCCAGGGTGTGCTGCAGTAACAAACACCAAAGTCTCACACTCAACACACAAAGGTTCGTTTCTTGCCACTGCAGATATAGGAACACTCCACGAAGCCCCATCCACGTGGTGACTCAGGGATCCAGGCTCCTTGCGTCCTGAGGCTGTGCTATCCAGAGCGTACGGCTTCCTGGTCACCATGGCAGGGAGACCTCTTCCGTGTCTCAGCTACAGAAGGCACAAGTGTCACCTCTGCTTCCAGCCCACGGGCCAGAGTTAGTGGCCCAGCCCTGCTTCACTGCAGGGGAGGCTGGGAAGTGCAGTCTCCCTGGGTGGGGGCCTGGTGGCATGGCTCTGCCACATCTGAATTCTGAAATCTTTACAGGGCAATGCATTTATTTATTTATTTATTTATTTATTATTTATTTATTTATTAATTAATTAATTTATTTATTTACTTACTTATTTATTTATTTATTTACTTATTTACTTATTTATTTACTTACTTCTTTACTTATTTACTTACTTATTTACTTATTTATTCATTTACTTATTTATTTATTTATTTACTTATTTATTTATTTATTTACTTACTTATTTACTTACTTATTTACTTATTTATTTACTTATTTACTTACTTATTTACTTACTTATTTACTTACTTATTTACTTATTTACTTATTTATTTATCGCTATGCGGGCCTCTCACTGTTGCGGTCTCTCCCGTCGCGGAGCACAGGCTCCGGACGCGCATGCGCAGCGGCCACGGCTCACGGGTTCCCGGATGTGGGATCCTCCCGGACCGGGGCACGAACCCGCGTCCCCCGCATCAGCTGGCGGACTCTCAACCGCTGTGCCACCAGGGAAGCCCCAGGGCAATGCAATTTTGATACTAAAGTGGACAGACAGAATATTAGTTAAGTTGGGAATCTGAGAAGTGCACAGATAAAGAAGTTTATACCTAATGCTTTGCCTTTAAATCTTTTAGGAATTCTCTGTCCTCCAGGAATTGTGGGGACAGGGTCTTTGCCTCCCTAGGGTAGACTTGGCTCCCCTGTACCCACGAGTCTTAGCTGGAGGACGAGGTTGTTAGGGACAAAGAAACTGGGGAAGCTCAGGTGTTGGGGTTCAGCCAGGACTGCCTCCGGCTCCAGCTTTATCTCCCTAATGCTCCCCTTCCCAGCTGCAGTTGGGAGGACAAAAGCTACAGGCAACCGGAAGCCCCAGCTTTTGAAGTCTCATCGGTGAAAGGTGTTTATCTGCGCACAGGGTGCCTCTGTGACTAACGCTTGTCTATACAGAAGCAAAAGACTCAAATGATCCAGACCCACCAGCAGCAGAATTCACTGTGCTCTCGTTGGACAGTTTGATAAAGGCATTGATCGCGTGAACCAAAGCAAACGTTTAAGACACTTGTGTTTTAATAGTGCCGACTCCATACACATTAAAGGATGCGAAGCATTAATTAAAAAGTCATCTTCACCCAAGTCTCCCCTTGGTTATTACTTTGTTACATTTCAGTATCAAGATGGCATTGTCCTGTAAAGATTCTAGAATTCAGAGCAATTACTTGTCAAGATCCTGGAATTCAGAGCCCGTTCAGATGAATTGATGGGGTTTTTCTGTGTATATTATAGTTGCAGGCAAGAGCTGGGTGCAGGTGTGGGTATTAACCTGGCAGTGGAGGGTGTTTCTTAACTGGGAATCACCGTGAAAGAGTATGGAGAGACCCTCAATGTCTCCCGCTGATGATAAAAAGTGGGGGAATTCTAATATACTTGCATGGGCTGAAATGCGCCATCACCTTTGCTGAAAGCAGAAGTTCGGCCGTCTGAGAGGCAAGGGTGATTGAGTCACTAGTTAGCCATCCCTCTGGCACTGTCCTTTGCCCGCAGAGGACAAAAGATCTTAGTCTCTGCTTATGGAGCCCCTACCATGCCCGCCAGAGTCTGGACTTACAATTTGCCATAGTTCCGGAAGGCGAGCTTCTCTCCCATTTTATAGATGAAGAAACTGAGGCCCAGTGAGCTTACGTGACTTTCCTCCACGCCCTCTGAGTGGATGAGGGAGTGGGGGGGGGGGTGTCTGGGATCTAGACACGGCCCAGAGCCTGGAGTCAGAGAGGATTGGCTGTGTCCTGCCACTTACTGGGCGTGTGACCTTGGTCTTTAGTCCGTCTGGCCTTGTCCTCCTCACCCATGCAACGGGCTCACACCAACTTACCCCAGAGAGTCTCTCTGGCCATCAACACTCATGCATAGAGAGCCCCCGGCGGGGCCTGGCACACAGTAGGTACTCACTAAGCAGTAAAGGGCACCAAACCACCCCTGCACTGCCTGGGACGCCCCTGGCTTGGCTGTGCTAGCGTGAGTGTTCACAGCATCCCTGCACCCTCAGAATGTCCTGGTTTGGACGCTAATTACAGGGCACGGTGCCCTGCTCATCGGCTCCCCTTTATGAAGCCTGGAAGTCAGATGAAAAGTACAGAGTGGAGGGCCTTGGCAACGCCGGCAGGTGCATCTTTGTATGTGTTTCCCTTGGTCTCTGTAAACACCCACAGCCACAGCTGCAGGTCTCTGCTCTTTACTCCAGCTCGAGCTTACTTGCCCGTCGACGGTGCCGTCTGTCCCCCGCTGCTGATGCTCGGGTGGTGGGTTGGGGCGGGGAGCAGCGGGCCAGGACGAGCCGGGATGGGGACCCTCGGGCGGCCTGGCTGATTCAAGCGGGCGTGGTTCCGCCCCACCGGTGCCGCCACCCAGCCAGGAGCTGATGATGCTCTGAATCCTGACATCCCAGTACGCCAGCCGGACCCAGCCGTGGGCTTGATGTTGGCTTCCTGCCTCACTTGGAAGCAGTTCCCTCTGCGAGCAGCTTGGACACCATCGGAGGCACTTACATCCCCAGCTGCCGGCCTCAGCCTCGGAGACGCAGCCGCCGCCGGCTGCAGCCGGGCCCGGACAGGGTGTCCATGGAGGCGCTGGCAAGACGGAAACAGCAGGGAAGCTTGGTGAACTTTCCAGAGGGAGCGCTCACCCGGGGGATGTTCTTCCGGTTTAATGGGTCCCTACGCCTCATCTCCTAGTTGTTCAGACCGTTTCCCGCCGGAAATCAGTGAGAAAAGGCGTCTGGAAGCTGCCTGACACTTGGGAACCGTCATCCTGCTGTCTTCAAGCCGCGTCCTCGGATACCCAGAGGAGACACAAAGCACGGAATTGATAAGAGAGGGGCAAAGAATTAGGTGTGATCCCGCAGGACTCTTAGAATCTTTGGGGTAGAAATGCGAGGTGGGTGAGGCTTAGCCCTACAACTTCGCTACCGGGTCACGACGGAAGCAAGTCTCAAACCGAATTGTCGCACGTGTGCAGACGTGTAGCACAAAGCGCTTGTTGCCAAGAAGGCACGAAGTGGCACATCCCTCTTCTCTGCCCGCTTAGGAGCTCCCTCCACCGGCCGCCATGGAAGCCGAGGCCCCAGCCCTGGTCCTGGCGGCCTCGGGCAAAAGCAGAGATCCTCCGAATCAGGATCTGGACACAAGACCACTTGGAGACCCAGCCTTGGGCGGCACGTCCCCAAACACACTAGTCTTACGCACTCTCCATTCAAGGGTGGGGTAGCGCTAAGATATCCCATATTTTGAATGCCTTTAATGTCACCAACAGACGCCCATGTCTCCCATTCATCACGCCTAGGGCTAGGGTTAGGGTTAGGGTTACCAACTGTTTTCTGATACCGACCATACTAGGTGGGCGTGCCTGGGCGTATGGATGGAGCTGCAGGTGGCGGGTGGCTTCGGGGCAGCGGCCTCTGGAGTGTAGCCTTCCCAGCACCTGCACGGACCTCCCCTGCGGTGGGATTCTCAGTTACGACACCGATTGCCCCAGAATGAAGTTCAAGTCCCTGGGACATATTCTCTCCATCCAGAAGGATTGTATTAATAAACTACAGATCCCAGAGCCCCCTGGCTCCAGACCCTGTGGGGATCATCCTGTGTGTCTGGGACTTAAGTGGGTGCAGCTGGAGCCCGTGCACAGGGCCACCAGGGCCACGTCCAACCCCACCCGACCAGATGCTGGCACTGCCGTCCGCGTTGTCGTGTGAAGTGGAGTCACAGGGTGGCTGCCCCCAGGCCACGTCCATCTCTACCCGAGCCTTGTCGGGACAGACTGTTTGCAAAAGCCTTCGAAATACCCTCCAGCGTTTAATGATTGAGAGATTTTACACCAAAACGAAGATGCCCTGAAAACTGGAAGTCTTGCCCAGGGGGGGTCTGGGCCGATGCCGAGAAGTAGGCGCCCCTCTAGACAGAATGTATACACCCCGGTTCACTGTGGCCCCCAAGATCCTGGGGGTCTGCCTCGCCCCCCCCCCTCTCGTGAACCTCCGTGCATGTCCAGTTTACAAAGATGGTTTGAGGTCAGCTCCGATCCGCCTGCTTCCAGGACCCTCCCCTCGTCACTCACATCAGAGCCGCCAGCCCCCTTTCTGCAGGTACGTCTGTGTCAGCTGCCGGGGAAAACCGCATGTCACAGCGCCCACCGGTGAAGGGGCCCTGAACAAAGAAACGCTCCCTGGAAGGAGGCCCTCCAAGAGCTGGGGTCCTGGCCGGCCGGCAGGGGTACCCAGGGGATGGGAGTTCACCGTAGCGCCTGAAACGTGCAGCGGTTCAGCACCCCCGCGTGAGCTCCGACCTTTCTCTCTGGCTTTGTCTGAGTCCCACAGGGCCTGCCGGAAGTACGCGGCCTGCCCCCTTTCCTCTCTGTGCCGCCCGCCCCCGGCCCCGGCAAATCAAGAGCTCCTGCCAGGGGCCTCTGTCTCCAGCTGCCTCGGATGCTTGACCTCCACGTGGGCTCCTGAGAACGCTCGAGGCTCCTGATCTGATGTTCCCACAACAGCAGCCTTTCATGTACCGCCTTTGAGATTTTCTCCATGATGATGTCGTATTTTCTTTAAATCCGTTCACTTTCTAAAGCTCTCTATTCTGGAATACTTTTGAGATTCCCGAGCAGTTACAAAAGTAGCACAGATGGTCGCTGTGTGCCTTCACCCAGCTTCCCGAGGACAGCGTCGAGGGTGACCAGAGCACATCCTCGAGACCAGGAAGCAGGCGCAGTGTCAGCAACCAGACCACAGAGAGTCACTCTTGGCCTCCCTTTGGTGTTGAACTCTCTGGAATTTGGTGGTACACATAGATCCGTGAACCGCAGCCGGGAATACAGACGGCCCCAGCCCCCAAAGCCACGCCCTCATCTTCATCCTTAGCACTTGGACCTTCCCCCCAACCCCAGACCCTGACAACCATCGATCCGCTCTCCATTGCTTTAGTCTTGTCATTTCACGAATGTCACATCAGCGAAAAATCTATCTGCTCTTTGGGTTGGTTCACTTGTCACACACACGCGACACGAAGGATCTGATTACCAGTTGTATTTTCCTTGTGCACATCGCGATGAGGGCGTGGCCCTCTACGTGGCATTTGTGTCCTTCCACATCCACCTGACGCCCTCCCACACGCGCCACCACGGCGCCTGATGGCACATCTGGGTGAACCGGTGAGCTCAGGGCCCTTCTTGCCTGAGGCTGGGCTGTGGGCCCCTGTTCCCTGTCTGAGGACCTGTCGCTCAGCCCGGAGCAAACATTTGGTCTTCGGGGCTGAGCAGGGAGAGCCAGAACCCTTGGCCTTGAGGCAGCTGAGGTCGCCATCCTGGGGTCACCGCTGGTCCTGGGCGGGGGCTGCGTCTCCCCGATGGGGGTGCCCGCGTCCCCACCTGTGCCCAGGGAAGCCCGGCGTCACTTCTGTGCCTTGCTCGGTGGTGACAGCAATCGTCGCCAACCTCATTCAGCCTTTTAAGAGAAGAATCCTGCTGATTTTGTTAAATGCATCGAAGAAATTAATGATTGGTTTGGGATTTGTTAGGTCTATTTTTAGAATTCCATGATCTCAGACATAAACAGCACTTCATTCTGGCCTAAGGAGCTGAAAAGCTTAACACCAGTGGAGGAGGGACAGGGAGGGGGGCGGAACGGGAAGAGGAGGAAGAGGAAGAGAGCATCAGTCTACCACTGCCGTGCATCCCCGCGTGCACACCTCCATGAAACCAGAGATCTCTCAGGCCCCGACTTGGTACCAAGCTCTAGTCCGAGTGCTGGGGACACAGCGGTAAAGAAGCAGACAAAAACTCCTGCCCTCGTGGAGCTGACATTTTAGTGGAGGAAGCCAGACGGTGCCCACCGTTAATAATACAGCAGATGGGATTTTCCACTTATCACAGACTGAGGAAGGGAGACAAGGCGGGACCTCCGTGCAGATGAAAACAAGCTGCTGCCTCTAGGAACGTGTTGCCTGCAGATCCGGGGCTCCCCTCTTCTCTGCTTCAGCAAACATTTACAGAGCACCTGCGACGTGCCAGTGCTGTGCGGCGCGTTGCGGGTGTCTCGGGACCAGAAAGCACAAGCTTGGCACATAAATGGTCTAGTCACGGAGGCAGACGAGAAATAATCAGGAAGCTACTAGAATGTGCCGGGAAGGGAACGTGCCGTGGAGGCGGCAGAGCGGACCCACCCTGTGCCCCTCGTCCGGTGGCCCTGGGCAGGGCGTTCTGACAGCAGGAGACAGGGCACCAGGGGAGGAGGCGCAGGGAGTGTGCCCCACGGTTCCCCGGGGAGAGGAGGGTGGCTGGATCGCACAACCAAGAGCAGGCAAAGATGGGGGTTAGCGGGGGGAGCGGCCCGTGGTACCTTCCCTGCCGTGTGTGCCCAGGGGACACTCCCAGCTCCCTAGCGCTCCCGAGATGTCTCCGCTGCCTGCAAGTGGCAGCAATGTTGTTAAGCCAATCCAGCAAACAGCAGTTCCCTTTAATGCCAAAGCGGGGCGCTTCGGGGTTCTGCAGCTTACAAGAAAGCCGCATCCAGGGGCTGTAGCGGCTGAGCTGTCCGCAAAGCTGGGCTGTGTCACCGCCTCACGCTCCAAATTTCAAGCAGCTACGGTGAGGCGTGCCAACCGCGAAGTGCCTGCGCTGTACACAGAGCCCAGAGCAATCCGCAGTTGGCTGGGATCTGAGCGTTTGCAAGGTTTCTCGGCTCCTGTGCTTTCCCGCGTTCGCCCTGAGAGGAAAGCTGGCCGACAGCCAGGGTGCACAGGAAACTTAGTTTGTTCAGACACCGTGTTCTCGCGTGGAGGAAAGAGGCAGCCCTCCCGCTACACACACACACACACACACACACACACAACACACACACACACAGTCATCCACACCTGCACACACGGCACTCAGTCCTGCGCACACGCACACAGCACACACGCCCCGTCATCCACACATGCACACGTGGCGCGCAGTCTCGTGCACACGCGTGCACACAGACACACACGCGTGCACACACACGCGGGGCCCCAGCAGCCCAGCCCGCCTGCTGACCGCGGGTCCGGGTCTCCGCCGCGCAGTGCAGGGTGCGGGAGCTGGAGGAGAAATGCCGCGCACACAGTGAGCAGTTCAGCCTGCTGTCCCGGGACCTGGATCAGCTCCGGCAGCACGCGGGCGACATCGACCTGCTGGGAGGCGGCCCCGTGGATGTCCCCGCGTCCCCCGGCAAGCCCTTCCGGAGGCTCGTGAACGGATTGGCTCCCTCCAGTGGCAAAGGTGAGCGCCTGGACCTCCCTCCCTCTCTCCCTCGCACGGCAGCCGGGATGGAGAGGGGGCGCTGGCAAGGGTTGGGGGGGGGGAGGTGCGTGACAGAGCAGCTCACCAGACCCGGGGCGGTGACCAGCCCAGCAGGCCTTGGGGCGGTGCAGGCCCGCCGGCGTCTCCCACGTACACCCCGCGCGCCAGACCTCGTTCTAAGCCCTGCCGACCAGTGTGGCTTCGCACGTGTTCTGAGCCCCGTTCTACAGACAACACGGGTGGAGGGGCTTAGTGGGTCACCCAGGCAGGCGGTGAGCCGGGACCCAGCCCCAGGGGTCTGGCTCTGGGGTCTAGGTTGGGATCTGCCAGGTGGGCTCCTCAGCTTCCCTTGTTTCCCCTCTTTTCATCCAGTGACCTCTTGTTGACAGTGTGATGTACTTGGAACTTCCCCTCTGACCAAGGCCGTGGTACTAACAGCGGTGAATTTCGATGCCTTCCCGTCGCATATGTGTTTAGGGTGCAGAGGTGGGGAGCGGGGGGGGCTTGGGTTTGCGTGGTTGAGGGGATTTTGCCTTCATCACCGAGGCATTTAATTTAACGTCATGGAAGGTTCCCAGTGTAGCCAACAAAGCACCCCACTCAGTCGGGGACTCTCTCCACCGAAGGTTAAACGGGTCGCAGGCCCAGTTTTATCCTCCGGTCCAACAGTCGATTTTTTAAAGTTTACCGGAGATGAGTGTCAGATCTTCACTTTGGAATTCTATAAAAGAGAGAGAATTTCCAGGTTTCCCCCAGTTCTTATCAGAACATAGGATAGGTTCTTCGGGTGCTTTTTAGTTTGAAAACAAGGTGCTGCCGCCTGTGTCTCGATAAATAATGTTTCCCGGCTCATTCCGCCCTCCCGCTCCCTTCCCGTCCTGCTCGTGCGTTAGGAGAAGGCTAAGCGGCCACGAAACACAAGACAGAGGGAGACGGAGGTCTGGACACCCCCCCGCCCGACAGACAAGTTCTGAGCACAGGGGACCGCCCCCCGCAGGCCGCAGGGCTGAGTAGATGGCCAGGCCCTGGGTGGAGCCCCTCTGGGTGGGGGGAACACAGACAAGAAACAAGGGGACAGATGAGTGACCAGGCAGCTTCCCACTCAGACAGACGCGGGAGGTCAGGTGACGAGAGCGAGTTACCCAGGGCCACTTAGGCGGGGTGGTCAGAGAAGGCTGCCTCCCAGAAATGAAGACTGTTTCTCCAGCTCCCACTGGGTGAGAAGGTTTGGGGCTGGAGGTTCACGTGATCTCGGCCACGCACGTTTCTTCAGGGTCCCCAGGCCCCGAGCACAGTCAGTAAGTCCCAGGACTCGGCATAACGTTGCCCTCCTGGCTCAGAACTGTTACGGCGACACGGGACAGACGAACGGTGGGCCCACAGAGACGGGCGTCCGGAGGGGTCCACGTGCAGACAGCCTGTGCCTGTTTCCTCTGGAAGGACCACCCGGGGCGCCCGCCGTGCAGCCCAACGAGCAGCCACCCGCGTGCGGCGGTGAGGCCCAGGGACGCCCAGTAGAGGTGCAGCATCCAGCGTCCACTGGGGGCTGCTCACGTGGGCACCTCTGCCTGGCACACACCAGAAGCCCAGACCCCCCAGAGCAAGGCAGGCGCTCGCCACAAGCCAGGCCGTGCGTACAGTCTAGTTACAGGGAAACACCCCTGTCACTGAGGGAGCCTTTCCTATTGGTGTAGGAACAGTTTAGAAGCTGTGTTCCCGGATACAGCCCAGCCCAACTTGCAAGCAGGCCCTTCTAAAAGTAGCAGCCCGGGGGCCCCTGCGTGAATTCCTTGCTGCACTGCGTGAGAATGTGTCAGGCCGGGGCAAGCCCGTGGGTCAGTGGAGGGGCGGGGGAGGGGAGCAGTGATTGACCTGATTCAACTGGTGGTGAGATTCTCTGGAAAAAAAAGGATCTAATTCACGACGGAGGAAAATGGATGCTGACTGAGGACAAAACAAACAAAACCAAAACAGGACCGTGTCTCAGATCCCGGTAGAAGAATAGGTTTGCACCAAGGCTTCTGTTTAGCCTTTTGGAAGAGCCATCCGGATAATGGACCAGCTCCTGTAATAAACTGCCACCTCGCCCACGAGCGCCCCCTGCTGGCAAAGCCGGACCCGCTTGGCACCATCCGTGCCGCATCCTTGGTGTGCCGGCATCACCTGGTCGCGGGAGGAATGCCTGCTGGCGGGCTTCCTTGCGCAACCCTGAGGCCCCCCTGGAAGTCATCCTTTGACGGCAGACGGCAGGGGCTCCTTTAAGGGTGAGAGTGACACAGGGAACTCGCTGCTGGGCTGGCCTCGCTCCTTGCACAGGAGGGGAGTATATGACAGAAGCAGCAGGCAGGGCCCGGCAGGTGTGCTGGGCCTCCCCAGGGGGCCTCCTGCCTGAGGCTGCGCCACCCAAGGTGGAGGAAGACAAGGACCGCTTGACCGTGAGCCCCTAAGGGACTCGCCTTCTGTGCAGTGGAGTCACATCTGCAGCCAGCAAGGCAGAAATCACACAGGGACAGAATCATCCCTAGAAATCTCCTAGGAAGGGGGCATGTCCTCTCCCAGGGCTGCCCCTACACAGCCAGTTAGTTTCCTTCCAGTGTTGGAGCTGGGTTTTGGTGAAACACTGGATAAAGTCATGGATTTGACCTTAGTGGCCATCTTTTCCAGAGAATGCGTGTCTCGAAACACGCGGAGCATGAAGGGGTGTGCAGCTGAGGGCACTGCATGATTTTGTCTCTAATCTCACATTCACTCAGAGAGCAGAAGGGCAGGTAAAATGCCACAGGCAACAAAATATTTTTCTCTAGACAACTGGATTTGTTTAAGTAAAATGTGAATACGAGGTGACTCTGCTCATTTCACCTTTGCTGGTGGTGTCACCCCCTGCTGTTCCCAGCAGCAGTGTATCAGTCAGGATGGGCTAGGTTCAGCTGCAGTAACAAACATCCCCAAATCTCAGGGGCTTGGAACAGCACAAGTCTCGTTCTGGATCGCACTGCACATCCATCTCAGGTTGGCTCAGGGAATGGGTTCCACACTGCCTTCACTCGGGAATGCTGAGCCTCTCCCATCTGGAACGTTCCATCGCAAGGGAAAGGAAGCATAACAAATTAGACACTGGTTCAAAAAGGCTTCTGCCCCAAAGCAGGGCACGTCTCTTCCACTCACAGTTTGTTGGCCTGGGCAAGTCCTGTGTCGGGGTGAAACACCTCCCCTGCAGCGCTGAAGCACCCTGCAGCCAGGCCACACCCTCTGCCGGCTTTCTGAGGGAGTCAATTAATTCAGTAAATATTGACTTTGCACCTGCTGTATGCCAAGCACCGGCTGCTGTGGTCATTAGGGGTCCTGGGCAGTGACCAGAGCCAGGCCACTGCGCTCTGGGATATGGCCTCCTAGCAGGGACCCCGGGTCCACTTCAGCATCAATTCTCTGTTGCAGTGATGCCCCCCCCCCCCCGAGGTTCTCAGTTCTCTTAATCAGCTAGGGGAGTGGGGGTTCTCTGGGAGCCTTTGTGGGAGCACTTCTCACCCTGTATGTTTTTCCTAATTTGGGCTCAGCGAGTCATCTTCCTCAGTGGAGCAGTCCCTGTGATGGGAGAGCCACAGCCCCCCAGAGACCAGACAAAGCCAGAAAGGAACATCCGCAGGCCACCAGGCAGTGAGAACGTGGGGAAGGGAAACGGTTGCTTCTGTAATTCACATCTGATCCTAAAGAAACACGCCTGACTTAATCCGACAGTCCAGGCCAGCACTGGTCAAGGGGCTCAGTTCTCCCTGCCCTGCCACATGTCACTGGGATGGGGCTCGGCAGCCCCATGAGGACAGGATGGGCAAATCTGCTTTGGTCCTAGTGAGTCTCAAGAATATTTTTTAGCCATAAACCTGGCCATCTGGCCACTTTGTGTATAAGTCAGGTCTCTTTCAGTCATAAGTGACAGCGAAGCTGGCCTAAGCTGGTGTGAGCAAAAAGGAATTTATTTATCACATAGAGCAGGTGAAGAGCCTAGGTTTAGTCTCAGGTACAGCTGGATTCAGGGGCTCCAGCCATGCCACCCGGATCCAGTTCCTCCCTCTCCGTCTTCCAGCTCCTCCTCCTACGAGCAGTCTCCATTCTCAGACAGACTCTCCTCCTCCTGGTGGCAGTGTGGCTGCAGTATCACCGAGTCTCATCTCCTCTCCATTTTAAGCCAGAGAAAGGGAGAGCCTCTTTACCCATGACTCCCACGAAGTCCTCTCTGATTGGACCTTCCCATCTCATGTGCAACACCACCATCTCCACCAGACAATTGGTGTAGCCAGGCGTGGACTCTGCCGGATGGACAGCCCAGAGCCGGGGGTGTAGATTAAGAGTGGGCTATGGGCGGGTCCCAAAATGAAAGTCCAAGACTGATGCCGAAGACAGGGAAAGACCCACAGGGAAGGCAAACGGCCAGTGTGCACTTCGATTATTTCCTTGGTGTCTCTTCTTTCAAACTGCTCCAATGTTGGTGTCCAGGTCAGGAAAGCTCCATTGGAAGCCGCCCTGCGATCGGTGAATATATCCGGCCCCTCCCGCTCCCGGGTGACAAGCCAGAACCTCTGTCCGTCAAGCCCACCTTTCTGTCAAGATCTGGTGGCCCAAGATGCAGATTTGAATCCAACGTGAGTCCTGTCCTGGCTGAGGCAGCAGCCCCCCTGCGCCGTGATGCGGGCTGTGGGTGTTGGCAGCCCCCCCCCTCCCCAGCCCCCCTTCCTCTTGCCTTCACCCCCGTTCATTGAGCGCCTACTATGTGCCAGGACGTGAGGCCCCAGTTTACAGACGGTGGGGGGGGTGGTCACTGCTCTCACGGGCTGAATGACCATAAGTAAGTCAGCACCTAAAAGTTGGGTAGCAGCGAGCGTCGTGAACCTAACAAGCCGGTGACCCGGAGGGACGGGGTGGAGGACAGGGCGGCCCTTCTTGGTCACTTGTGGTCTGTTTATCCGTGAGAAGGAGCCCAGGGAAGCCCACTGGGGCCGGAGAGGAGCTGGGGAGGGGCTTGAGGCCTCAGGGAAGCTCTCGACTTTGGGTCCAAGTCCAGGGGGAAACCACCGAAGGCCCTGAGACGGGGAGTGACGTGGTGTGACCCCCAGGAGACCCGTCTCCCCGGGTGCGGGAGTGTCAGGAGGGACCCGGCAGGAGTCCCGGGCCTTCTTCTCCCGGGGTGGGCGGGGTTCATGGTCGGCCCCACCCTCCCCTGGTGCCCTCTCCTCCCTCCCCCGACCCCAGGACAGCTAGCTGTAGCCGGTGTAAGGAAACCCCTATAGGCAGCGTCCCGGTGCGCTGCAGACTCGGGCAGCGGAGAGGAGTGGGGGCGGGGTGGGGAGGAAGCAGCCCCGTGTCACTTTTTCTGATCAGGATTCCCGGGGGCACCGGGCAGCGGCCACGCGTGAGTGCTCCGCGCCCTGCACTGAGCCCTTGAGGGCACAAAGCATTACCTAAACGTGTCCTCCAAGGAGCCTGGCAGGGTCTGGGGCAGTGACGTCTCAGGCCTTAACTTATGGCGGGGGATGGTCCTTACCTTGAGTCCGATCTGGGTGTGGGAAGATGAGGTCTTTTTAAAAGTAGCTTTTAATTAATTAATCAATTTTTATTGAAGTATAGTGGATTTACAATATTGTGTTAGTGTCAGGCGTACAGCATAATGCAGATTATGCTGCTTTATAAGTTATTACAAGGCAATGGCTGTAGTTCCCGGTGCTATGCAGTCAATCCCGTCGCTTTATCTATGTTATCTACAGTGGTTGGTATCCGCTGATCTCAGACTCCCAACTCTTCCCCCATTTTGGTAACCACGGAATTGTTATCTGTGTCTGTGAGTCTATTTCTGCAGTGCATCCACCTTCATTTGTGTTATTTTTTAGATTCCACATAGAAGTGGTATCACACAGTACTGGGGGAGACAAGCTCTTTATAAATGTCCTCTGTGTGACCAAGAAGCCCGAAGTGAGGGAGCCTAGCCCCATCTCTGGGTCACACCCAAGACCAAGAACCCGGGTGTGGCAGCATCTCACGGGGGCCCCACCGTCTGAGGCTGAAAAGCCCAGGGGGACCGTCGAAGGCATCTCCTGCGTGTTTCCGGCCTGAAATGTGAAGCCTGCAGCTTCAGTGACCTGCACATCCATTGTGTCTTTAATAGATGGATAATGAACGGAATTCCAATACCACCAAGCAGAGATACTCGGGGAAGGTCCACTTGTGTGTCGCCCGCTATAGGTAAGAGCGGTGGTCCTCAGCACATCCTCTGAGCATCCGTCAGCGCGGGCAGCCTCCGGGCAGGTGGGGTGATGGGGGCGGGAACGCTCCGTGAGCTGAGGGGACCCTTCCCAGGTGCCGAGAGGAAGCGGGCAGCTCAGCCGGGCTTTGGAGGATGGCAAGAGTGTGTCTGTTCTGCTGGAGAGAGTTTGGATAGCGTGTTAGTTTCCCGGGGCTGCCGTTCAAAACTGTCACCAACTGGGGGGCTTAAAAGCAGCCATTTCTCCCAGTTCTGGAAGGCAGAAGTGGGAAGTCAAGGTGGGGGAGGGCCAGCCCCCCCAGCTGTCGGCGTCCTTGGCGTCCCTCAGCCGCAGACTCCGCGCTCCCGCCTCTGCTTCGGTCTTCACGTGCCTCTTCTTCCCTGTGGGTCTCTGTGTCCTCCCTCCTCTTCTCATAAGGACCCCTGTCCTTGGATCAGGGCCCACCCCACTCGCGTGGGACCCCACCTTCACTTGATCGCACCTGCAAAGACCCTATTTCCAAATAAGCTCGCCTCCACAGGGGCCAGGACCTGAACGTCTCTTTTTGGGGGGACACAGTTCACTCCATGACAGGCAGCAAGCTGAAACTCAAAGAGGGGCCCCCTTGCCCAGAGCCCGCTGCTTTGGTGCCTTTCCGGCACCCTCCCCGTCCGCCCGGTGCCTGGGCACCTCAGGTGGCTGTCACAGCTGCAGAGCTGAGCTCTCGTCGGAGGACCTGGGTGTCTGTGTCCACCCGCGTGAGCCGGTCTGGTCACGCACGGCCCTCAGATGCCTGTGGTTTCCACTGAAAGCTTCGAGGTGGGGAGGGTTAGCTGCCCCCCTGCAACTTCCCTGCCTGGCTACGATGCAACGGGCATTATAACGCCCGGAGTTTGCCGGGTGTGCAGACACGGGTGAATCAGTCACACAACAGTCAGACCTCCTGTACTTTACGCTCAGTGAGCGCCCGGGCTCTTGTGTTTCCAGACGCTCCAGTGACCCTTTGCCTCGTGGGTTGGCCGGGCAGGCAGGGCAGCGTTCTGGGGGCAGACGCCGCTGCCCTCTTAGTGGGCGACGGGCAACCAGAGCCCCCCGTAAGGGGACTGAACTGTGCACGGAGCTGTTGAGGAATCAGACCTCAGGAGCCGTCGCCAAGGGCGGATGCCTCCCTCACTAGATCCTTAAAATTTGTTCGCGCGCAGGAGGCGGGGTGAGCCTCCCTTTAGCCCAGCCGCACACGTTCAATGCCTCCTGCCTTCTCCAATGAGAACCATTTCCAAGAACCATGCTGCCTGCCGGTGGATTGTTTTCCGCTGATCCGCTGATTCCACCAATGCAAACCCACCTCTGACGTCCAGATAATGGAAGCCCGTGGAGTAGCCACCCCGGGCTGGGGTGTCCTGGGTGAGGATGTCAGCCGGCCGCCGAGGAGGGCCCCCGCCCCCCGATCTGAACGCCGGCTGCCCCTGCCCGCATCCTTCATAGGGTCCGTGGGGACGTTGTCATATCACGGAGACCGCTTTTTGGACGCCAGTCCTGGGGCCC
The DNA here is from genome assembly GCF_026419965.1 of Kogia breviceps. Lineage (NCBI taxonomy): Eukaryota > Metazoa > Chordata > Mammalia > Artiodactyla > Physeteridae > Kogia > Kogia breviceps. The sequence goes on along the minus strand of NC_081324.1, from coordinate 88,080,342 downwards.
ACGAAGGAGGGCGCGGCCCCGGCCCGTGTCTGGTAGGGGGACGTTCTTCCTTTGTGTGTGTGGAGCTCGGCGGGCACAGCTGTTGAGGCAGAGCCCTCCGGGCCGGCCAGCTGGGGCCTCGGCCGGGAGGCTGACCTGGCTTCCAGGTTGCTTTCCGTCACCAGCCGGGCCCTTCCCAGCGAAGAGCCGGGTCCCTCGAGGCTGCGGTGGCCACCTGCTCCACGGGCGTGCCCTCCCTCCGCCCTCCCGGGGAGGTGAGACCTCATTCCGGGGAGGGTGCCCGAGAGCCGAGGCATCGAGGCTGGATGCACAGCCGGCGCGAAGGCAGGCAGAGAGAAAGCCCGAGTGGCCAAGCGGCGCGTAGCCGGCACCGCGGTCACCAGCCACGGCCAGGGCGCCCGGTGGGCTCCGTCTCCACCCTCTGCCGGCACTCTGGGCGTTTTCCTGGCCGGCTGTTTCCCGCCTCACGCCCGGCCAAATCAAACCACACTGTGAGCGGAGCACAGAACAGCCCCAGACACAATCGCGCGGCTCCGAGTTCCCCAAACGCCCTGCAGATCCCTGGAGGAGCGGCTCGAAGGTAAGGGGAGTTTGGGGGTGTCCCCCCCCCCCCGGAGCTAAACACCGTCCTTACGCAGCACCCGGCCTCGAAGTTTCCGCAAACTCGAAACAGGAGAAGCCCTGCTCCCCGCGGCCCCGTCCCCCCGCCCACGTCTGCTCTAGGAGCTGCCCCTGGAGCGGCCTTCGCTTTCCCAGCTCTTGCTTCCTCTCCAGCCCGGTGTCCCCTCCCGCAATAGCAGGACGAGCCTCGCTGAGGCTCCAGGGGGGGCCCCTTTCCAGAAGTCCGGCAGGCGCCTTCCTTTTAAAGAGCTTTACTGAGGGGTCAGTCACGTACCTTACAGTCCCCCCACTTTCTAAAATTGGAGCACAGGTGATTTGCAGTGCTGTGTTAGTTCCGGCGGCCCAGCAAAGTGCATCTGTTGTACACGTACCTGTACCCACTCCTTTTTAGAATCCTTTCCCATGGAGACCATTACAGAGTACTGAGCAGAGTTTCCTGTGCTCTACAGTAGCTCCTCATTCGTTCTCTGCGTTAGGTACTGTGTCTACGTCCGTCCCAATCTCCCAGTGCGTCCCACCCCCCGACCCCCCTCGGTCAACGTAAGTTTGTTCTCTACGTCTGTGACTCACTTTCTGCTTTGCCAATAAGTTCACCTGGACCGTTTTTCTAGATTCTGCGTATAAGCGATATCACACCTTACTTGTTTTCCTCTTTCTGGCTTACTTCACCCTGTATGACCGTCTCTAGATGCAACGCACAGTACGTGCCGTCCTCGCCACTGTCAGGTTGAGGACATCCCCGTCCGCTCACCAAGACCCCCGCCCTTTCAGGTGTCAGCCCACGCCCTCCATCCCCACCCCAAATAACCACTAATCTTTCAGTCGCTGCGGGTTCCCCGTTCTGGACATTTCCTTCCCGTCTTAGCATTGTGTCATCAAGGCTCACCCGCTGCAGCTCTGTGCCCTTCTATGCCCGGATCACAGCGGGCTCTGGGGAGACCGCATTTTATCCGTCCCCCCCCGATGGATGTGGACTCCGTCCTCGGTGCCCACCCTCCCCTCCCCACGCTGGCCTCTTCCACCCTCTTTCTCACCAGATGAGACCTCTCTTCCTGAGGGGGAAATGCGGGCCTCCTGAAGTCTGGGCCCCTCCCCCCTGTCTTCCTGCTCCATCCCTGCCCCCGCCTTGGGCGACCTCTTCTGCACGTGGACCACTCCAGGCTCCACTGCAGCCGTGGCCTCTCTGAGCCTAGGCAGCGTGAAAGCCGCCCGGAACCGGACCCTGGGCCTCCCGTCTCCCCGCGTCCAGCCCCGCTCCCGCCACCCCCTGCTCAGTAATTGCACCCACATCTGCACCTCCTGAGGCCAGAAAGCTTCGAGTCCTCCGGGACCCCGCTCCCCCGCCCTCATACCCAGGCAGCCCCCCGCCATCTCCTCTAAGGGCACTCGCTGCCCAGCTAGACCCCATCCACACAGCGTCAAAGGGACCCCTCTGTAAGACGCAAATGCGATCACATCACCCCGTAGGTGACAACTCCTCCCCGATAGCTATTAGCTCTGGAGGTTAAACCCACACTGGTCTGGCCCCTCTAAGCCACACCCCCCAGCGCTCTGACCCTCACCCGACCTCCTCCAGCAGCTGTGGCCGCCTGGTTCCCTGAGGGGACCCTGCTCCCCTCCTCCTGGCCTTTGCACGCGCCATCCCCTCTGCTGGAAGCCACGTTTGGCTTCACCCCACCTGCTGGGCTTTCACATCATACATCCGTCTGCTTTCCATCCTGAGGCAGATGCCCCCGCAGTCCCTGACTCAGTAAAACCCTCAGGGCGTTGGATGACATCCTGGGACCTCTGGACTCTGAGGGGCAGGGCGGCGTGGTGTGGTTAAACCCACGCAGGGTGACGATCAGGAGGCCTCCCTTCTGCTCCCGTGCACACCTCCTCTGGACAAGTCATTGCACTTCAGCTGGCCGTGAGAATTGGGAATGAGAATAATACCACCTCTGCTCTCCTCACTGAGCGTCAGTGGGGACCAAATGAAACACACAGAGGAAAGTGCTGGCACCTCGCGGGGCCGCTAGCCGCCAGGGGAGCTGCTGCGGCTTCACCCTTCGTGTGACAGCACGCTGAGTGACACCCTTTGTTCTTTTTCTTTACGTGATCCTCTCCCACGATCACTGATGCCACTTTTATTTTCTTGTTGAGTCCTTTCCTGTTATTTCAAATTAATTGACCCTTTAATTAGAAAATCAAAAATTCATCTCACGTGTTTTTTCTGCAAGTTGGACATGACTTTAAAAAAGGTTAATTCCAATATTTTGAGGATTTGAGAAGTGGGCATTTTACAGTCCTAGTGGGGAGGAGAAGATAAAATGTGCATATCCATTTTGAGAACATTTTGGCTGTACATACCCAAGACCTCTAAAATGTGCCGGACTTTGACCAAACAAATATACTACCTAGGGGCTTATCTTTAGGAAGAAAGTGGGCAGGTGTGCAACATATGTTGATAAGGATATTGGATGCAGCACTGATTGTATCAGCCAAAAGTCTGAAGAGATATCGGCGCCCAACATAGGAAATTGGTTAAATAAAGTATGTTAATCTCTTCTGTGGAGTATTATACAGCCATTTAAAAGGATATGATAGACTTTCACAAGGGGAAAGATCATCATGTCATATTGCCAAGTGTAAAAAGTAAGCAGATGACTAAAGAGTATATGTCATATGATTCTACCTGTGATCAATAATATATATTGAACGATTATAGGATTAATTACTTTTTTATTTGCTTGCTGATTTGGAAATTTATTTAAAAATATACTTTGGAGTCATTTAAATGTCATCTGATGCAAAGGACTCAGTGTACAGCTTGCTTCCAGAACTACCATTTAGCATGAAACCTGTGTGAGCTGAGCTGTCGATGGCCTGAGCTTTCAGTGCACGGACAATCCACGAGCACCGAACCATCGCGCGGGTCTAAAATGTCCTGGCGACGGCAGGGAGGAGGCCCGGAGCTCTGCAAGGGGCGGGCTGGGGTCGGTCTCCATCCAGAGCATTTTACCGAATGGGTTTTGTTTCTCTCCCTAGTTACAACCCCTTCGACGGGCCGAATGAGAACCCGGAGGCTGAGCTGCCCCTCACGGCAGGGAAGTACCTCTACGTCTACGGAGACATGGACGAGGACGGCTTCTATGAAGGTCAGTGAGAGCGTGGCGGGCAGGTGGGGCGCACAGGCCAGGCCAGGGCCGGGCCGCCGTTCACTCCCGGCCGTCCCGGACTCTGCTCTGACCCTCCCGCCCTCCAGCCTTACGAGATGTGTGTTCCCCTTTTGTCTGATTGAGTGGGGTTCCCTATTTTTAACCCCAAGCAGCCCTCTGACACGGGGTGGATACCTTCTCATGTTCACGTCCACAGAGCTTCCCGGGAGCTCCGGTAGACGCATGGAGCTGACAGATGAGGGTCTCTCCTCCCCTCCCCTCTTGCAGCCCAGCACCTCCCCCGCGGCAGGACCAGGGAGCCTTTCAGGGGCCCCATCTGGCTCGCAGCAATGCCACTGACCTTCGGCCTCTGTCGTTAACCTGGGGTGGCCCAGCCCCGTGTCCTGCCTGCCCACTTCCTGCCCCTTGCGCAGTGCGAGATCAGGAAATGGAAATCCCTCTGCCCGAAACTCATAGCCTTGGTCCCTTGTGTAGCTAGAGGATGAACAAGGGGCGTCCCCAGGGGCTTCATAAATCCAGATTCCTCGGTTCCCTAAACTCTTCCACTGCCCTACTGGAAGGGTCTCGGTTCCCTCCTGTTCCCTCTGAGCGGAAAGAATTGTCTCTTGCTTAAACTGGCAGGTTTCTTTCGCGTGACCTCCTGGAGTTTCCTTGGAGCTGATGGCCACACCCTTGGCTCTTGTCCTGGGGTTGGTGGGCCCCGAGATCAGGTGGCCTCCGCTGAGGTCGGTGAGCGGCAGCCCAGCCCGGGCTGCTTTTCTGAAGGTGCCAGAACCTGGGGTCATTGAAATTCTCGGTCTCCGTTAGTTACCGGGGAAACGGCGGCACAGCTGTGGGTAGGCCTCCCGAGAAATTTCACCACAACTGGTGGCAAAACTGCTTGAACTCTTCAGAGAAATTCACATTGCCGTCACCGACGTGCGCACCGGGGGGCAGCTACGCGCCCGGGCTGGCTGCCAGCTAAGCCTCGCTGGAACTCTCTAGAGCAGCTGCGCCAGGCACTGCGCCCACACAGGCTGTCCAGAGGCCGGATGAAAGGCAGGCGGCAGAGCTCAGCGCTCTGTTGTCCACGTGGCAAGCTCGCCTCCCCTCGCTACGCAGACGGTCACGGTTACCACCTGAAGGGGTGGCCGTGGCGATAAATGAGGAAGCAGACGTGGGGTCTGAGGATGGGGCCTGGTACACGGGACTTGCTGTCGTCCTCCCCCTCCCCCTCCCCCTCCCCCTCCCCCTCCCCCTCCTCCTCCTCCTTCCCCCCCCTCCTCCTCCTCGTGTCACATGAGGCTGTGTTTTCCGAGCATCCTCAAGGCAAAGGCCGACATCTCGAGACCCGCCCTCTGGCTGGGGGCAGGAGCCGAATCGGAGGTCCTCATTGATTCTGGGAGAATCAGGACTGCCTCGGTGGTCAGCACCCCTCTCGCCCAGGCCCGACGCACGTCCCTTGAGGGGCGGGTGTGTCTTCCGGGAGCAGAGCCCACCCCTCGTTCCACACTTCGCAGCCTCCCGGGTCCCCGGACCCCCAGGCAAGCCCTTTCTGCGACGCGTCAGGGGAAACAGCCCTTTCCCGCTGGGGTCGCGAGATGTGCCCAGACCTTTGTGTCATCTCGGGAGCTCCTCCGAACGCTTCTCGGTCTTCCACGGCTCTGCTCTCAGCAGGCTTTCGAGCCCCATGGATAACGAGAACGCAAAGAAATTAGACCATTTCGTGAAATAAAAAAAAACGGTCCCCGCTGTGACTGCCTGGGGCCACGAGAGCTAGTCTGGTGGCATTTGGGGGCCACTCAGCCTCCAGGTGGTTCTGGGGCCAAGTTGATCGTCTCTCACCAAACGGACACATGCTGGGAATTTCGCCCAGACAGACGCATTGCTCTGCAGGGGCGGGAAGTTCACCTTTTAGTTCCTGTTTGTGTGGCCGCCTAGTCAAAACTCAAGAGTAAAAGGTGTGTACTTTTTTTAGCCTCCAGACCCACGCAGTTGGCATGTTGTCTGTCCTTCTGACAGACTCTTACTGAGCACCTACTCTGTGCCAGGTGTCCCTGTAGGACTAGCAGGGAACAAGGTTCCCTGTCCTCCCAGAGCTTCCGTCCCCGCTGGAAGGGGGGCGTTGACACACATACACGGGTGGCCGGCCGCCGTGTGCCGGGTGGTAGGGGGGAAGCCAGCCTCACCGGTGGGGTGGCAGATGGCAGGTTGCGGGGTGCTGATGCAGGAGCGGGGGTCCCGAAGACGTGATGCTGGAGTGAGTCCTGTAAAGGGCTGAGGAATCCGCCGTGACCCTGCTGCTTTCCGTACAGCGGTCCCCTTGCGGGGAGGCGCAGACTCCCCTGCAGGGCCTCGGGCTCCCATGGGACGGTGGGCGGTAACCCTGTCCTCGTACCCCACAGGCGAGCTCCTGGACGGGCAGAGGGGCCTGGTGCCCTCCAACTTCGTGGATTTTGTCCAGGACGAGTCTCGACTGGCAAGCGCCCTGGGGAAAGACCAGGATCAGAACCTCGTCGACCACGCCGGCGTCGGCTCGGAGGGGGAGCGCATCCTGGACCTCCGCTCGCCGACGCACACGGACTCCGGCCTCTCCGACCACGGGGCGGGGACGCTGGACATGAGCATCGATGACATCGGAGAAGACATCGTGCCTTACCCTCGGAAAATCACCCTCATCAAACAACTTGCCAAAAGTGTCATTGTGGGCTGGGAGCCCCCGGCGGTGCCCCCGGGCTGGGGCACCGTGGGCAGCTATAGCGTGCTGGTGGACGCAGAGACGCGCCTGAGCCTGGCGCTGGGCGGCAGGACCAAGGCCCTGGTGGAGAAGCTGAACGTGGCGGCCTGCACCTACCGCATCTCCGTGCAGTGCGTCACCAGCCGGGGCAGCTCAGACGAGCTGCGCTGCACGCTGCTGGTGGGCAAGGACGTGGTGGTGGCGCCGTCCCGCCTGCGTGTGGACAACATCACGCAGGTCTCGGCCCAGCTCTCCTGGGCGCCCACTAACAGCAACTACAGCCACGTCATCTTCCTCAACGAGCAGGAGCTGGACGTCGTCCGCGCCGCCAGCTACAAGTACCAGTTCTGCAACCTCAGGCCCAACGCGGCTTACAAGGTGAAGGTCCTGGCCAAGCCCCACCAGATGCCCTGGCAGCTGCCCCTGGAGCAGAGAGAGAGGAACGAGGCCTTCGTGGAGTTCTCCACGCTGCCCGCAGGTGAGCTGTCCTCCCGGGGCGGGTGGCGGGGGGGGGAGTCCCCAAGGGAGAGGGGACACCGGGATGTCACCCTGGGCCAGGGGAGGGGCGGGTGAAGCAGAAGGGGAGCTGCCGCCAGCAGCCGGTGCCGTCCTGGAGCATCCTTCCGTCAGCCGGGAACCACGGAATACAGCCACGCACGCCTGCGTGTGTGAGAGAGAGGGAAAGAGGGAACTTGGATTCTGTTCGGGGGCCGTGTTATTGGAAACACTTAACGCTTGCATCTGTAAGAGGCTCGTCCTACAGAAGACAGGAGGAAACGACAGCACCCCAGGCAATTGGAGGGTTCCGTCTTCCCGGTGTCACCCACTCCCGGACGTGCGCTCACAGAGACGAACCACGGAGAGGGTGCCCGCAGCGCTCTCAAAATTGTTCTCTCTTCCCATGTTTCCTTTTGATATATATACACAGACGTACATCTATCTCACACATATGGGTGAATCTGCGAAGACATGAAGTTCCACTGTGGATGCTACCTTGGGTTCCGGGCACCCGTCTGCTTCCTTCCCTGCACTCCCGGCTGTAACAGGAGGAGGAGTGCACCCCTCTCCCACCCCACCCCCCAACTCTCTCCCAGGAGACTGTAAAGAGACGGGTTGAGATGGACCCGATCCTCCCGGGTCGGCTCGTCCTCCGATTCGTCTGAGGGGCAGCTGCCACCGCCGTCTCCATGAGGTTCCATCACGCAGATCGTGGCTGCGGCTCACGTACAAGGCAGCCCTGCCAAGCAAGGCAGCTGTGCCCAGGATGGGAGCCCGAACACCCGGGGAAGCGCAGCCTTCCTGCAGCCAAGAAGGTTGTGTCTGCAAAGATATGTGAGGGCCGTATTTTGATGCCTCGAGGGCTTTTTTAGTCCTGTGATGTTCACAGAATTCCCTCCAAGTGCCCGTCTCGGCACTCTCCTCGGATTTGTCTTCTGTGATTAATTAATCCGGCTCTGCCCAACCTCATTTGTCAGCAGGTTGCCAAGCAATTCGGTGGTTCTCCAGGATCACTTCTACTAACTGCAGAAAGCCTTCCATCTAACCGGAGACCGCCTCTCCAGTTTATGATGGATTTGCTTTTTACTGCGTGGTGCTCTCCAGTCTTTTTGAAATCCATCGTCAACTAGAGTCTGACCTACAGAGCAGCAAGGTCAGGGGCAGGGGGGACAGACATTACTTCAAGGAGGAAGCAGGTCTGAGTAGGAACTAATTTATGAAGGGTCAGTTCATTCATCTTGTGAGGTGATGCTGGATTTCCTGCCTATCGGGATGTCAGTTGTGGATACTGGGAGAGTGAGGACTTGAGCTTTTCATTGGCTCCTGCCATGAAGTCTTGTGGTCAGTGCTGGGGGGTGAAGAAACCAGAGACCCCAAACCCAGAGACCCCAGGGCCTCTGAGGAGAGACGAGAGCACGTACATTGGGACAGCCGGGAGAGTCTTCTTGGAGAAGCTCGTGTTGAGATGGAGAGGGACCAGGAGGAGATGCTGAGCCCAGGGCCTGTTCCCATAGGTTCACGCCCAACTCCTGGCTGTCTTAGTCAGTTCAGGCTGATGTTAACAAAATGCCATAAACTGAGTGGCTTATAAACCACAGACATTTATTTCTCACAGTCCTGGAGTCTGGAAGTCCGAGATAAGGCATGGGCAGACTCGGTGTCCGGTGAGGCCCACTTCTTGGCTCATAGACGGTGAAGACACTGTGTCCTCACCTGGAGGAAGGGGTGAGGGAGCTCTCTGGGGCCTTGTTGATAAGGGCACGAATCCCACTCATGGGGGCTCCCCCCTCATGACCTGATCACCTCCCACAGTCCCCTCCTCCAAGTGCCATCACCTCACGGGTTAGGATTGCAACCTACGAATTTGGGGGGGGACACAAACATGCAGTCTGTAGCAGACTAGTGCCTTTGCCTGTCCAGGACGAGGAGGATTTTGACTGTGGAAATGTCACGAGTGAGAGACACGGGGAGGGCAGCCCATGAACCTCATTCAGCCTGAGCTCGACGTCGGGCATATGGCTGGACCAGGTGTCCCCACGTGATGGACGTCAGTGCGGCCCCCTCACCTCTGGGCCACTGGAGGGAGGGGCTGGAGCTGGCAGATCACAGCTACACAAGTCTTCCCCACCCACAAAACCCCAGCCCTCCGCTGTCATTGCTCTTGTGGTAGAAGTGGGCACCCAGCAAACTCCCAAGCCAGCTGCACTTCTTGACCTTCGCCCTTAAGAATAATGACCCATCTGTCATGTTTGACCGGACCGTCCAGGTAGAGTTTAACTTCTGAAGCCGGTTGTAGGGAAGTTCGAAGCCCCGTGTTGCAGTCGAGGGTGGCGTGCATCAGCCTTACGGCCCGTGCTTCCAACACACAAGAGCCGAGCAGCTTCCCTGGAACCTTAACTTCCTCATCTGCAGAACAAGGATGCGCTGAATTCACAGGACTGTTGTGCAGGTCAAGTGATGCAAAGAGTCCAAAGTCAGTAGCAGAAAGAGCAGCACATAGAAAACCCTCAGCCAACAGCCACTGCTCCCCACGCAGAAATGCACGGGGCCGGAGCAAGGTCTTGGAGGATGAAGCTCACACCTCCCTCCTGAAAGTTACACGTTCCTTTCCAAATGGAATGCCAGTTATGGGCGTTTTGCACCAGACGGACCCAGGGGAAAAGGAGCTGCCTGTGGGTTACGGGGCAGACAGGTGGTCCTGCTGTCCCCAAGAGCCACCTGGAAGGACCAGCGACATGACCCTTGCCTCCCTGTGGGTTGAAGTAGCTGCTCAAGCCTTCTATGGTGAGCGCGATTCCAACGGGTTCGGGGGCACAGGAAGCGGCCCAGCTGGTCAGCCGGGCAGTGTGTGTGCAGAGCCGGTGGCCAGGGCCGGGTGGCTTCGTCAGAACTCTCCGTCTCCAGCTTCCGCTTCTGTCCTGTCCCGCGAGGCGGTGAGGTGGGGGATGTGCGGTCCAGCTCACTGCCCCCAAGTCTGATGAAGATAGAGACGGAGGGACAGAGGAAAGGTGGAGGGAGGGGGGCACAGAAGAGGATGGAGAGGCGCCAGGGATTTCTTTCCTCTGCCAAATGCTGGGTCCTCGTGGCCGGCTGGCCTGGCCCGGGTCACGGGCTCCCCTGGGGACGGAGCACCCGTGCGCGGGGTTCCAGGAGGGCACCGCCGTGTGTCCGGGAGCTGCCGCTTCCTCACCCTCCTGCCCTGCTTTCACGCTTCATATTCTGCCCGCGACCCCTGGAGGCTTTAACAGAAGATCTCGTTTCCGGGCGCCACCAGCCGGGCGTGGTAGCAGCCCTTCTGCCAGAGGGCCGTGTCCTGAAAGCTCCTCTCCTCTGTCCCCCAGGTCCTCCCGCCCCTCCCCAGGACATTGCCGTCCAGGCCGCGGCCACCCCAGCCACTGTCCAGGTCTCCTGGAAGCCGCCCGCCCTGACGGCCACGGGGCTGTCCAATGGAGCCAGCGTCACCGGCTACGGCGTGTATGCCAAAGGGCAGAGGGTGAGTCCTTGCGGGGGCCGTGCTCGCCCCAGAGGCCCCAGCACTCTCTGCTCAGTGGCGGGCGACTTTCCCTCTCTCCTCAGCTCCCAAGACCCACCAGCAGCTACTTAGGCACCCCCTGCACCGCCACCCCAGGGTTGGCTGCAGGACACGGCGAATTCCATCCTTTTTGCCCCGTCCTCCTTCGCAGAGTGCTCTCTGCTCTCCTCCTGCAGTGACGACCTGCCTCGCCCCAGAGCTTTCTTGTTCTCCCCTGGGTACCAGAAATTCACATCTTCCGAGCCCCACGGTATCAGGGCCCACTCAGTAGATCGCACCAAGCCGATTCCTGGCGAGACGGTAGTGCCCGCTGTAGGGGAGCCCGTCATCTCAAGCCCCAGCCGGTCCGGGCACAGGAAACAGACACGGCTGCCCTTGGGGGGCGGAGCTGGCGCAAGCTTCTGTCGGCCCTCCACTCCCCACCCTGTTCCCCGCAGCCCCAGCGCCAGGGCTGCTCTATCAGACGCAGGGCGGCGTCCCAGCTCGCCCCGTGAGAGCGGCTGCTGCCGGGCCCTGTCTCCGCCCAGCTGCCCGCAGAAGCCCGCAGGCAGGGCCCGGAGGGGCCGCGGTCACGTGCCCACCACAGCCGGAAGCCCGCCCTGGGGCCACGCTTTGGCAGTAACACGCCCGGCGTTCTGATTCGTCGGCGCCCCCGCGTCTGCTCCTGGATTGGCTGTGGACGCGGAAGAGGAGGGTGTGCTCAGCGGTTCCCCCCCCCCCCCCCCCCGGGCCTCCACCGGCGGGCGGGAGGCGGGGCTGCAGCCTGGTGTGGTTTCCGGGCCCGGCGGTGTGGTAGGAGCCGGATGTAGGCGGCGCCCAGAGGCCTGGCTGCTGTAGAGGCGCCCGGGGGGCCTGGAACGCGGGCGGCCCTTGACCCCGCTCTGTCTGCGCGCAGGTAGCTGAGATCATCTCCCCCACGGCGGACGGCACGGCCGTGGAGCTGGTGCGGCTGCGGAGCCTCGAAGCCAAGGGCGTGACCGTGCGGACCCTCTCCGCCCAGGGCGAGTCCGTGGACTCCGCCGTCGCTGCCATCCCCCCCGACCTCCTGGTGCCTCCTGCCTCCCACCTGAGAACTGCTCCCACACCGAAGCCATTAGCAAGTGCCGGAGTCCCCGATACCAAAGATGAACACCTGGGTCCGCACGCCGCGGCGGATGAGGCCTGGGAGCGCGGCCGGGCGCCTGCTCCGGCCCACGGGCACCTGCTGGAGCCGCCCGGCCTGCAGGGCTCGGGCCCGGGGCGGCGGTCGCCCTCGCCCAGCCGCATCCTTCCGCAGCCGCAGGGCGCCCCGGTCTCCACCTCCGTCGCCAAGGCCATGGCCCGGGAAGCCGCGCAGAGGGTGGCCGAGAGCAGCAGGGTAAGGCTGGGCGTTACCTCGCCGGTACCGCTGCCCGTGCCATGCGGTCCGTCCCTGCAGCCCAGCGGGGATGGGGCCTTCCATCGGCACCGCGAGTCTGCGGGGAGACGCGCCCCGAACACTCAGCACCCAGAGTGGCGGCCTTGACTGGCGAGAAGGATGCCGTGTTCATCCTCCAGTTTTCCCCTAGGGCTGCATTCCAGGGCATTCCAGGCCTGAGCCTGTCAGAATCAATCTGTGTTTTCATTGCGTAGATAAGGACCCAGATAACCAGAGGAAACGGTTATCCACCAGCCTGGCTTAGCAGACGAGCTAACAACCCGCTAACCAGGCACTGGTCTGTGTCCAGGGATCTGAGAGGTGCCTCCTGGGAGTGGGCTTGGGGTCACATCTTCCTAAACGAGGGTCACCTCCTGGCTGGCTCACTTCATACTTCTAGCTGTGTGTGTGTATACACACGGATAGACGTACGTACATACGTGTGTGTACATACGTGCACACACACTTAACGTGTACATATGTATACCTAGATACCTGCATGTATGAATGCATGCACGGAAATATATTTGCATGCCTATCACTAGAAATCGCCTGGACCGCGGGGAGGAGAACTCGGATGACAGTGTGGCCACGTCCCAGGGGAAATGTGCAATGAGACGAGAAATTGTAAGAAGCACCCGTGAAGGGATGCAGAGGAGCAGGACGTGGACCTGAGCTAGGCCACGTGCCCCTCCCTGCCTGGGAGAAACCCCCATCTCTCTCCCTTGGGCGCACTTGTCTACCAGGGCGCCCAGCTTGTCTGCTGCAAGCCCGAGGTTAGGGCCCTGGCGGAGGGGACAGTGGCGGTCAGTGCTCTTCTCTGCTCTGCCCAGCCAGCCCACGGGGCTCTCTCCAGGACGGCAACCCCTGGCAGTGCCTTCTCTGAGATGCAGGTGGAGACATCCGTGCCGGTGCCGGGAGACCCTCACTTCCGGGGCATCCCAGGGTCCGGGCCAGGCCCCCTCCCAGCTGGAGGCAGGGTCAGGAGCTTCAGGAGAGGCCAGACCCCTAGAGGTCAGAGCTGAGGTAGGAGGGCCACGGCCAGGCAACCAGGAGGGGGAAGAGGTAGCGTGACAGCACTTCAGTGCCTGTTGAGAAACTGGAAATCCAGGCTTTTTGTGAAACCTCCTGATTTGTTAATCGTTATGCAGCGGTTTGTACCCTTGACTAAAGGAAATGCCTCAGAACGTGCGCATCTATCACGGGCACCCTGGCACTCCGCCCTGATTTCCCGCAAAGCAGAAGCCCAGGTGCTTTGGCGTAGGAAGGCTCTGGTGGGTGAGCTCTGCCCCCCCGCCCTCTCGGGTAGCAGCCACGCATCCCACCACCCTGAGCTCCCAGACAGGACCCCCGAGAGCGGGCTGGAGCCAGAGGCTGGGCCCAGGAACGCCTGGGACAGCCGCCACCTCCCCACCTCCCCCCTGCCTGCCTTCCCCATTCAGAAGGTGTGGAGAGAAAGCAAACCTCTGAGCTTCCATATTCAAGAAAAGGTTAATTGATCACATTAACAGCCAGGCCAGGGTGGCAAACAGAGGGAGAGGAGGCTGTCTTCAGCACGCATGAGTTACCTCCTGCAAAGGCAGGTGCTAGTTCTGGTGGGCACGGGAGGGGCGGTGGGCACCCAGGGCAGCATCAGAAAATGCCCGCCAGCCTGTGCAGGTCACTCACCCCAAGTCCCTTCACACAGTGGCTCCGAGAAGGCAGAGGAAAGGTTGGAGCCCAGAAGACATGGGGCCTGGAAGCTGCCTGCCCCTGCACCCATCCCCGAGGTCGGGGGGCCTCTGCCCTGACACATCCCCTCTTCTCTTCCAAGCTAGAGAAAAGGAGCATCTTCCTGGAGAGAAGCAGTGGGCAGTACGCGAACTCGGATGAGGAAGATAGCTACGAGTCCCCCGACGTTAAGAGGAGGGGCGCATCGGTGGACGAGTTTCTGAAAGGCTCGGAGCTAGGCAAGCCGGTGAGTGCAGCTCCTGGGTGCACAGCCCCAAGTCCCGGGTGACCACAGTCACAGTCCATTTGGAAAGTTTAGATTGCACAGTGCCTGCGCATTTGTGACCTTACTGGGGGACAGTTTCAAAAGTCGGAATGTGAGGTTTTTGCCCTCCCTGACTGCCCTGTGGGAGTATCCATTCACGGGCTGATTTTGTGCTTCAGGTGAGTCTCCAAGTTACCACCTGGTCTCAGTTTAGGCAAAAGCTACCATTTGTTTCTTTACTTTCGTTCATCAGGCAGATGTGTGATGAGCATGTGCTAAGTGCTAAGCATCATCGGAGATTCAGAAACTAAACGGTCAGCATCCCACCCTTGGAGGGACGAAAATGTCAGGGCTTCTTGTCCCAGACTAGGCTTACAAGTGACAAATCCATCCAATGTGGGTTTGGTCTCCAGTTTCCGATTATGCGTATTCTAATGGGAATGTCCTTTAATGGTGTCAAGACCTAAGTCTGGGCAACAGGAAGAGTGGGGCCTGGAGAGTCCTGAGATCTTGAGATGTCAGAGCTTGAAGACCCCTCAGGTGTCAGATCCTCCAGCCCCCTCAACACACAGCTCTGCAGCGAGGCAGTGTCACAACCTCGCCAAGAAGAGGGCCTTGGAATCTCACAGACTTGGACTCATTTCCTGGCTCTGTCACTGCTAGTAGTAGGCAAGTTACTCAACTTCTTCAACCATCAGGTTCTTTACCTAAAAGATTAAAATAATTCTATTTGCATTCATTTAAACACAAGAAATGGAATGCTCAACTAATAATGACTAAGATAACAAAGACATTTCATTCTCCCACATCGCAGGAAGTCTCAGGTAGGAGGTTGCAAGGTTGATTCAGCTGCTCAATTGTGTCCTAGCTCTAGGTTCTGAATCTTCCATTCTTTGGGCCTTTCTCTCATGGTTACAAAGTGGCTGCCATTGCTCCAATCGTCACACTTTCATATGACAGCACCCCAAGAAGGAAGGAAAGAAGGAAGAAAGGAAGGGAGGAAGGGAAGGAGGGAGGGAAGGGAAAAAGGAGGGGGGCTTTCTTCTCAGGCACATCTCTTTTAACTGGTAGAAAAATCTTTTCTAGAAGCTCTATCAAGACCCCATTGCATCTCACTGGGCAGAAGAGAGGAATAGGTGTCCTAGGAATGGCTTATCCGTGACGTATTTGGCAAACAGCAGACGCCTCCTTCCATCCCACGGGTTTATTACTAACTCATCACTGGGTTTGAATCCATTGAGATTGTGTTCTCGAGGAGAGTTCCTTCCCATTTGCCTTGGGAATACCTCTTTCAAACCAACCTGATCGTTGTTTATTCATTTAAAATCGGTTCACCTTTACGTCTTCTCTGCAGTACCTGATTGAAAGAATTAGGGCTGGAGCAGCTCAAACACTGACACACAGACTAATCAGGCTGAGAGCATCTGGGCCACTTCTCTGAGGGCTCGGCTGGGTCGGGACCCGCAGCCTGGGCACTTAACACTGCCTTCCCATCGGCGGGCCGGGAACTTCGTGCCTCGCAGGTGCTGCCACGTCTTTATCTAGAGGAGTGGTTGAAACTGGGGTATTTTTAATAAACATGTCTCGAGGATGCTATTAAATACACTTGTCTGGTCGCCCAGCAGGAGAAAAAAGAAATTGCTCTTAATCGACGCCATCCAGCAGAAACAGAATAGCTTTATGCACGTTTGGGGCTCATAAATCTGAGCTCGCAGGGTGTGCAGTTTGAGTTGCTGCAGTTACTCGAGATGCTGAATAACGGGCGCTTGCTTTGAGGGTGGGAACAGGACCGCCCCCAAACCCCCAGACCCTATCAGGGCTGCTGGAGGTGCAGGTTACACGTTAGCAAGCTACTTCTAGTTGCTTTTGTGTTGACCCTTTCCCGCCCTCCGCAGGCTCCTCCCCAAGCGCCCCGGCGGCGGGCCTTCCCCGGTGTCAGTGGCCAAACTGGGCGCACCACACAGCGGGGGGGCCCGCCCGGACCGGGCTCTTCCTTGACAACCCAGTGTGCGCCCGCGTGTGAACTTCAGACTGCACGGTGTTCGTAAACTCTGAGGCGCCCTTGATGGTGCATTTGCACCCACTTGCCTGCCACTCGGCACGCTGCTCCCTGACCCTGGATGCAACGGACACGCTCACGGGGCCTCGGGTCCTGCTGCCACCTGAGTTTACAACCTGTCGCTTGAGCCTCTGTCCAGCCATTAAGTTGGAGAGGCTGACGGTGCCCTGGAAAGTGATGTTTTCCTGTGTGTCTTGGGAGCCTTCTGGCATTCTGTGCTGCCAAGAGCCCAAGGGGTCTCTGCCTGCCCCCGTCCGGATTTAGAGCTGGGGGGCCTGGTCTGGTCCTCTCTCTGCCACCCCAGCTCGCTGCGGGCTCGGGGACTATGATTCCTTCGCCTCTGAGGTGAGCGGCTCTCAGCCAGACACCCAGGCACGACTCTGAGCTCAGAAGTGGGCAAAGCAGGGGCAGGGCCGCCCGGGAGGGGTCCCAGCTACTCCCACACGCTGGGGCTGCCCCTCCACCTGCATCCCCTTCTCCTGCCCAGCCGCACTGTTGCCACGGCGACGAGTACCACACCGAGAGCAGCCGGGGGTCCGACCTCTCGGACATCATGGAGGAGGACGAGGAAGAGCTCTACTCCGAGATGCAGCCGGAGGATGGGGGCCGGAGGCGGCCCAGCGGCACGTCCCACAATGCCCTCAAGGTCAGTGCCCAGGGGCGCCGGGCCCCCTCGCCGCCGTCCCCACAGTCGCCCCGTCCCTGTCCCTTTGCCGGGCCACGAGGCCGGCTCCAGAGGCACCTGGCCCTGCCAGCAGCGTCCACAGATTTGCATGGGCTTCGCTCACTATTGAGTCTGCGCTCGGGGCCTCCTGTCCCTCCTCTTTCCCACCATTCTGGGTGAAGGAGTCTGGGAGAATCCACTGGGCACCCCCGGGGCACCCGGCTCTGTACCAAGAACTGAATCGGAAAGAATAGAACAAAGAAGACATCCCCCCCCCCTCCGACCGCCAAACCCCTGGCTTTCGTGGCCGTCCGCAGAGGAGCGGGGACTGGGAGGGCAGGAGTCCGCCTGCGTCAGACTGGAGACTGGGAGTGAGTCGTGCAGAGATCCTCAACCGAGGTGGACGCGGCTGGACCGCGGGAGGGCCTGGGGCTGTCAGAGGAGGGGCCTCCCTCCTGGAGGACAGCGGGGTCCGCGCACGAGCCCCTTCTCAGACGCCTCCTGCCAGGGGCCCTGGCATCCTCCGCCGCTGGTGTAGCCGTCAGCCAGGGGTCTGATGGAGGTCACCTTGAGCGAGATCGAGCTCCAGGCCCCGGGGGCCGCCCTGCCGCCAGCCGTTCCAGCCGAGCACCTGTTCACTCGGCACGAGCCGGCTCGCCCCTGCGTGCCAGGCGCTCCGCCAGGCTGGGGCGTGAGGATGGACGTGACCTCCGACCTCCAGCTGCTCCCAGCCCAGCGGGGGAGACAGACGAAGGGCCGGAGAGCTGGTCGGGCTGCTGCGGGGTTTTCACATGAAAAAGGCCTCGCAGAGGAAGACCCCGCCCGACCCTGGTCTTCCTCTGGGAACACAGAGCCGTGCGTTTTGAATGGTGGACAGAAGGCAACATCCAATCTGACTGCCAACTCGGCGCCCGCTTACATAGACCAGACCGACTGACGTTCTCCCAGCAAAGGCCCCCTGCTGGGCCCTGGGGACGCTGTCACCAGAGAACATGCGAGATCCCCTGCAAACCCCGCACGGCTGCATTTCCTGCTACTCCCACCGGCCCCCCTCCTCCCCCGCCCCGTGCCGCCGTTCAGCAGGGTTCACGGTGACCTTTCTTGGTGGAGGAAGGTCCCACGCTGCCCGCGGCCCAGCCTGACCCGCTCCCCAAGCTTCCGCACCAGCTGGGCGGCGAAGCGTGTCCCCCTCCCCTCCCCTCCCCTCCCCTCCCCTCCCCTCCCCTCCCCTCCCCTCCCCTCCCCCTCCCCTCCCCTCCCCTCCCCTCCCCCTCCCCTCCCCTCCCCTCCCCTCCCCCTCCCCTCCCCTCCCCTCCCCTCCCCCTCCCCTCCCCTCCCCTCCCCTCCCCTCCCCTCCCCTCCCCTCCCCTCCCCTCCCCTCCCCTCCCCTCCCCTCCCCTCCCCCTCCCCTCCCCTCCCCCCTCCCCTCCCCTCCCCTCCCCCTCCCCTCCCCTCCCCTCCCCTCCCCTCCCCTCCCCCTCCCCCTCCCCTCCCCTCCCCTCCCCCCTCCCCCTCCCCCTCCCCTCCCCTCCCCCCTCCCCCTCCCCTCCCCTCCCCTCCCCCCTCCCCCTCCCCTCCCCTCCCCTCCCCCCTCCCCCTCCCCCCTCCCCTCCCCTCCCCTCCCCCTCCTTCCCCTCCCCTCCCCCCTCCCCCTCCCCCTCCCCCTCCCCCGTGACACTTCTGGGATGGTACTTCCTGCACAGTGTTAGCAGAGGAACCAAAGGTCACCGTGGCTCCCGGGGGAGCAGGCCCGGAGGGCAAGTTCAGCCATCTGGACTTCTGGTTTGTTTTCAGAAATTCCAAGACTTAGCTTGGGGATCCGGCCCACGGCTCACCTTCCCACGCAGCAGCCCCGTTGGCTCACGTGCGCCCCGCCTGGCCCTCGTGGGCTCCAGACCCGTGGCAGACGCGGCCCGGGGTCAACCCGCCAGGTCCCCGTGCGCCAGGGGCCCACAGGCCGGTGGGCTAGGGGGCAGGGAAGCAAATCCGATGCTGCCCCGCGGAGGCGTCTCTAACACGCACCGCCGGAGGCCCGTGGCGGGGCAGACGGTGGGCTTACGGCTTCGTGGCATCGCTGGAGTGTCCGGGAGGGGCGCCCAGCGGGCCGGTTCAGCGGGAGCCGAGGTCGAATCCGAGAGAACCACATCCGGGACAGGGCGCGTGGGGTGTCCGCCCCTCGATGTCCATTAGGCCCCTCGGGGTGGGCTGGCCACCACACTGGCGGGGACACGGCTTCTCGCTGGGGGCCTCGAGGTCCAGGCTCTGGAGGAGAGGCAGGCAGGCCTTTGCAGACACAGACAGAGCGAGACGGTCCCCAGAGCCATGACTTCGGGGCGCTCTGGGCCGAGGTCCGCGCGCTCACACGCGTTCACAGCCTGAGACCTGAGCCAGGGAGAGAGGCCATAGGTTACTGCGCAGGAGGACGGATTTCAGAGGGTGCTGAGAGCTTAGGTGGACGTGCAGAGTCCGGTGGCGCGTGGCCGGGTTGGGGTCCCCGTTTCGTGAATCATCTCCGGTTGCCGGCGGCCCACGGCAGCTGCCTTCCGAGTTTCTGAAGGTGCGGCCAGCGGGCTCAGGTGTCCCTGCCTCTGGGTGTGGCCGCGTCACAGATCCCGGCGCCCGGGTCAGCGTGAGGCCTCCTGCCACCACCCTGCCTGCACCCGCCGCCCGGCTGCCACTCTCCCCCTGTTCGGGCTGCATGGCTGGGCCTGAGGGCGTCAGGCCTCTCTGTGTGCGCTCTGCCCGGCCCCCCGCTCCGGCCCCATCCGTCTAACCCGTTCTGTTCTCATTCCGGAGCCCCGGCCAGAGCATGCCGTCTGGCCCTCCCCCCGCTCCCCTCCCGCCGCGAGCACAAAGCATGCTTTCTGTCCCCCACGGCCTCAGAGACTAATTCTGTCTGTTTTCTTTCCTCCCCTTTGCCCCACTTCACATCTGATCCCACACTGGCTCCCGGCACGTGTTCTCACACGCCACCCCCGTAAGGAGTGCTCTAAGAATAGGACCACTGAACGTGCTTTCTTGGAGCTGCCCGAGTACCCCCAACAGACTCAGCACAGCAAGAAGCTTTTCAGTATCCCCGAAGTAGCCGAGGAGGATGGAGAGCCCTGTGAGTTCTTGTACAAGCAGGGCTTAGGGGCCTCCTCCAGGGCCCGGAGCCGGCTGGCCGGAGAGCCCAGGCCCGCCAGGCCCTGCAGGGGGCACGAGGCCCCGCTTGGCTCCCGGGTCCCTGCCAAACCCAGGGGCCCCCAGGCCGAGGACTTCGTATTCGAAGACAGAGGCTGTCGGTTCAGCCGCTCGGCCACCAGGAGCCCGGACAGCGGCCTGGACTGCGGGAGCGAAGAGGAGGAGACGCGGTTTAGTTTCCGAAGCCCCGCTGCCCAGGGCAGCCCCGGCCCCGGGCACTGTCCCTGTGGGAGGAGCCTGAGGCCCCTGCTGGCCCGGCGCCGGACGCTGACCCGGCAGAGCAGCATCGAAGAAGATTCTGGGGAGCCGGCGGAGCCCGGCCGTGTCGGCAGGAGCAGTGAGGCCCACCCGAGCCCGGAGAGGTCCGCCCCCAGCGAGTACAGCTGGGATGAGCCCGCGGGCCAGGAGGATTTCCGGCATGTCTGCAAGAAAAGCATAAAAATGTCCAACAGTAGGGCCAGTGCCCGACACGCCCAGCCAACTCCCCGGGTAGCAGACGGTCCTTTGGTGTGTGAAGTAAACCTCCCGCTCACATCCGCTTGCCAAACCAATCCGTGTGCATTTTTCCACCTCCTTTTATTTTGGTGTCCATCCCGGGCACTCTCTGCTGGCTCTCTCCTTTTCCACGCACCTTTGATCTATGCGGCTTCCCGGTCTTTGGACCACGCTGATGATTTCTTTCCTTTGCTTTTAGAATGATGACCGCCTACCCCCAAATCAGTGATCAGTGTGGCTGCTTTAAGTAAAGGACAACTGAATCTAAATTTTAATTAAGGGTTAGCTGAACTACGATTCTCCAAAAGTTTGGCAACACATACTTTGCGAAATGAGCTGTGGGGACTTACTTATGACTTTGGTATTTACTGAAGGGTTTTCTCTCGTGGTGGTTTTGGTTTTTGGTTGTGACTGGTTTTGGCCTTCATCTATAACTGAAAAAAATAGGGAACAGTGATTGAAGAGATCCGTTTTTGCATCTGTTTCCAAAGGTTTTCTTTTTCTTTTTTTTTTTTTTTCCTGTTTCTTCCCTGCGACCAGTTTTCAGAATGACTTTTCCATCATCAGCTCTAGCCCTGCCTTGTCTTCCAGGCTTGTGAGTGGTTTTCAAGAGTAGGGATTCCTTCAAGACTTCATTCATCTCTATATTGTGTCCTCTTTTCAGAACATTTGCTCCTGTCATGCTGAACTTTTCCATGAAAACACAGGTGAGACATCCCAGGGCTCCAGGCCCTGGGTCTGAGCCGGTGCAGTTTGTGACATGTCCACTAGAGGGCGCCGATCCACAGCCCACGGACACCAGCAAACTGCAGCTCACTCCCTGTTCCCCGCCTGTAAGAGACTAATTTCCGTTACTCCCACGAGCCCGGTTCCTTCCCTGTGTCCCTGAATCCTTCCTGACTCAGGTTACCAGTGAGCTGGAGGTTTTGCTTTGATTCTCGTATACGATTCGATGCAGACCTGTAGCGTGAGTCAGAGGCAGGCTTACCCGTAAAGGAGGACGTCAGGTCAGCGCTGGAGTGTGATTGGTGTCTTTGGATTAGGGCCAAGACGTGGCCATGAGTTTCCAAGCGGATAACACACAGAAACTTCTGTCTTTGAGTTCTCGGTAACCTCACGTGCAGCTTTGCCCAAGCGGGACATTTGGAAACGCAGTGTTTACCCCTCTCTCGTGGTCTCTGGAGGGGCTGTGCTGAGACTAGGAAAGAGGGGCCGGAGGTGTGACGAGTCGTCTTTAAGCTACTCTCACCGTGGCTCGAGAGACGTGGCTTCGGCGGCAGTAGCAGCAACAGAAGCGTGCCTCCCGAGGGATGCTCTCTCGCCCCTCCCCGTGTGCGGCAAAGCACCCGTGCTGTAGAAGACGGGGTGCCTGGGGTGAGCCGCTTGTCCTCTTGCAGGTTATTCAGCTAACCTTTCAGTTAAAAGCTAAGTTTAGTTGCCTTTAGAGCTTCTGCTGCTAAGTTGAATTGATTTGGCTGACGAGTCTTTCCTTCCCACGGCTGGCAAGCCTCATGGCCGTGTTGTTGTTTGTCTTTAGATTTTAGGAAACCCGGTGACTGCTGGACGGGCTGATCGGGTGGATCGTGTGGGCCGGAGGTCTCCCCACGGCGGTGCTGGCCGCCACAGGTCCCGGCCAGCGATGATCCCGTCTGCCGGTGAGTGGGCCTGACGGAGGCCTCCCTCTTTCTTTTCAGCGCAGCGCACGTGGCTGCTTGGCCCTCCATCTAAATATTGTTTAAAAGTCATTAGGAGTAGCATTTTCAACTAAATACAGAACACCCTCGGTTATTTATGGCAGAAGAAGGCAGAAACAGCACAAGGTAAATAAACAAAACCGGAATTGAAGTATTCTCAAAATACACTGGCTTTTTGACAGCAGTCTTCTCCCGACCAGTGTTTCTTTTCTCACTGCAGAGGCTGCCATGGTAGGCATTGAAGAGATGGTGACGGGCCATCTCCCCACTGCCGAGTCCGTGCCCTCGTGAGATGCGCGTGGTCAGAGCAGCAGAGGCGGGGATGGTGGCTGAACTCCAGATCTCTAAACAAGCCCCGAGTCAATGGAGAGTTTATCTGTATGCGTGAAACGCTTGGACAACTGGGGTTGAAAGTTACGAAAAACACCAGGAGGCCTGAATGTGTGCCCTGAACTGTGTGTTGAGCCCGCCCATCTGGTCACCTCCTTGTGCATGAGTCAGCCTCTGGCATCCGGTTCCATTCTCTTAATCACGTTTCGGAATTCAGCCAGCCGTGCTGAGAGCTGTCATTGTAATCAGTCCGCTAAGAGGGGACCGTGGCGGAAGGTCAGATGGGAATCTTTCTACTACTGGAATGAACCCCGGCAAAACAATTCCAAACAGTATTATGCACAAGATAATGGAATCTGGTAATCAGCACAAATAAACTAGCTTTGTATGAAAACACACACACACACACACACACACACACACACACACACACACACACACACACAAAACGAAGCAAGAGACCCACTCATGGAACACAAGAAGATGAGAGCAAAACATCTTGATCTGGCGAGACAGGGCTCAAGGAAGACAACCCGTGGAGGTCCAGACACCTGAACACACAGCCCCAATCCCATTTACATCGCTAAGGTTTAAAAGATAATCGGGCTCCGTTCACGTCAGCCAAAAATAATTAAAGATTTTATACGGCAATACAGATCCGCTGAAGTTACATCCTTCTTTCAGGCGTTACTTCCTCATAGAGCCCAAACAATAGGGAAACAAAAGTTTCCTTTTCCATCTTTACAGTTTTTATTTATTTTTAATTTTTTTAAATTTTTTATTTTTTGTGGTACGCGGGCCTCTCACTGTTGTGGCCTCTCCCGCTGCGGAGCGCAGGCTCCGGACGCGCAGGTGCAGCGGCCACGGCTCACGGGCCCAGCCGCTCCGCGGCATGTGGGATCCTCCCGGACCAGGGCACGAACCCGCGTCCCCTGCATTGGCAGGCAGACTCTCAACCACTGCGCCACCAGGGAAGCCCTACAGTTTTTAGAATGTTTTCATTTTTATCAGTAAAAAAATTCATAGACTGTTAACCGACCTTTGAAAACACAGAGTGTGTTTAGCTGAAAAATAACAAAATAAGCCAAAATATAAACAAAATCAGCTAGAAAACACCAGTTTCGCTTATTACAGATGCACTGGCAGAGTTCTGTATGTACTGAGCTTACTCTGTTTTTGAGTGTTGTAAACTGCTGCCACATCTCTCAGAGCTTCATTTAATTTGTGTATAATTCCCCCTGTAGCAATTACAGAGGTTAAGTAGGTGCTCCTGGCTTGTAAAATAAATGACTTGTCGAGACTGACTGTCTTGAGGAGGCGAGGTGGGGACCAGTTCAAGACTTCTTCCCGTTGAGCTTGGTTCCTGAGTCCTCTTTCGACTCTGACTTTCATGAGTGAGTGCTCGTCACGTGAACCGCCGCTCTTTCCGTGGCCGCCGATTAACGCCGCGGCACCAAGCAGGGGTGTGCTCTGCAGGACGTCTCGTGGGTCTCCTACTCCAGAGTCTCCGAGGATGGAGAAGGACAGTCTACAGGACTGAAAATAACGGTGCTACAAATTGCCAGCTGGGCAAGGGAGTAAAGGAGAACCTCAGTGGACCCACAGTCTCCCCTTCAGAGTCTCTAACAATCATTCGGTCAGTTTTGCTTTAAGGTAAAGAATGCCGAAGGCTGCACACGTGTCTTAATTTCGGTAAGACACTAGCTCAGTTGGTAAAAACAGAGTAGTGCTGTGGTAACACCTTAACCAAAAAGTCTGTTAATAATAGAATTCAGAACATGTTAAATAAATCTGTGATACAGTTGCTTTCATTGTACCTGATTCCTCATCATGGAGAAATGCAAGAAATCACGTAAAAGGCATAATTAATATCAAATAGTTTATGTGTTCGTACACATATATACATACACAGATTGAAGAACCTACTATAATTTCAGAAGACAAAAGTGAATCGTGGGACTTCCCTGGTGGCGCAGTGGTTGAGACTCCGCCTGCCAATGCAGGGGACACGGATTTGAGCCCTGGTCCGGGAAGATCCCACATGCCGCGGAGCAACTAAGCCTGTGCGCCGCAACTATTGAGCCCATGAGCCATAACTACTGAAGCCTGCACGCCTAGCGCCCGTGCTCCGCAACAAGAGAAGCCACCGCAGTGAGAAGTCCGCGCGCTGCAACGAAGAGTAGCCCCCGCTCGCCGCAACTAGAGAAAGCCCGCGCGCAGCAACGAAGACCCAACACAGGCAAAAATAAATAATTAAAAAAAAAAAAAAGTGAATCGTGTTCAGCAGCTACCAAAAAAGAAGAGAATCTGCCCCAAACCCTAGGAAGTGAATAGTCAGTGACGTGTGAACAGACTATTTTCCTTGATCTAGTCCCTGTGTAACCAACCGCAAGTGGGGTCTGGCTGCTCGCTGCTCAAAAGCCAATAAAGAGGCCGGGTTGGTGGAAAGGAAAGTTTGCTTTATTTTGGATGCTGGCAACCAGGTGGTGGCGGGGGACGCCTGTCCAAAGGCCGACTGCCTCCCGCCCCGACAGTCGGGGGCAAGAGCTGTTATAGACGGAGGGAGGGGGCTCCGTGCAGAACCAGCACGGGCGGCTCCGACAGGCATCTTGAACTTGGTCCTCGGTGGTCTGACCAGCGTCCACTTGATGGCTTTCAGTACAGTGAGTCTTCAGTTCCAGGGTCGGCTTGTTCCCATTTTCTTGAGGCCAGTTCTGGAATTGTGGCAGCTCATGTCGTAGCTACAGTCTGGTCATCGTGTAGTTAACTTCTGCACCTGGCGTGGATTTCAGTGTCTACAAGACAGCTCCCAGGACACGGCTCAGGATATGATCTGTAGCCCTCGAGGAGGAACTAAAGGTCCCTGATTATGCTTAATGACTAAACTATTACTATTTAGTCTCCTTTGTTTGCCTTTGCTTCTGCATTGTCTCACTTCTCTGGTTAAACTTATTCTTTGGCTAAAGCTTTTCCGCAGACAAAAGGCAGGCGGAGGACATGGCGGGGTGGGCAAGGACCATAGGGTCCTGCTCTGTTTCACCTGTTTATTTTTCTTGTGCGAATATCAGCAATTAATACTTTAGAAATCTGCCGTACTCCAAAAGCATCCATTTTCTTTTTCAGAGGAACTTAAGTCTATAGACCATGTGCTTCCTAAATACATTTTTAATAAGCAATGCATTCACAGTTAAAATATGCTATACTTTTAATATACCCTGGGTGTCCTAAATTAAGAAAACAATGCCCCTTCTGATTTAAAAAGATAAAAATTATGTAGCCCCACATCTAATAAATTCTAAATCATGTGATTAACATAAGGAAGGCCTCATAACATTGATCACTGACCCCAAAGGAGGATTTCACTGGGTTTGGTTTCTTCCTCTATAATTTTTGGTCTTTGCATTTACCTAGTTATTTACCTGGCAGATGAAAAGGCCCGAGGGTGTAACCATTCTAAACATGAAGTACCACAGTCAGGGCCATTCTGTTCTTACAAACCGACTGTGCAGGTCTCCAGCCGCGCCCCCCCCCACCCCCCGTCATTTTCCCCAGTTATTTTGGCTACTGACCTTGTAGAGCAAAAGGAAATGCAGCACATTTCTCTGTGTCCAGATGGGAAAAATTAAAAATGAATAACTAAAGAAACAAAACTTGGCCCTCTAGAGAGGAGACTCTTCTCCCTGGGTTTTCCTGCAAGGATAAGATGAACAGCTGTAAAGTATGTTTCATAGGTGACTCCCTTTTTCTCTGTAGAAATTACATTGGACAGGAACAGTGGAAGTGGTGCCCTTAGTCAGGTAGTGAGGGAAGGAGTTCACCTGCAAAGGACGATGCTTTTTCTGGCAGCACAGGTGGCCTCGGAAGCCGACAGGGGCCAGTCATGAGCCCCGACTTTGCACATGGTATGCGGACCCTTCCTCCTTCCTGACAAAGACCCCCTCCCACCCTGGGCCAGGACATTCCACATCAGGACAGAAGGAGGAGTGCCCACTCCCAGGTCAGACCAGCAGCTAGAGATAAGTTCTTCCTTGAGTCTAGCCTGCCACCGAGAAAGAGAAGGTCCTCTCGGTCGCCCACTTTGGTCCCTGCGAACCCAGGTTTCCACGGACACATTCCATGGAGGCCACTGTTCTCTCCCTATGAGGTCTGATTCTCGTACAGCCTCTAAGGCACCTTCTCTGGAGGAAACAGTGCAGTGACATCACACCCACACTTCCACTCATACACACCAACTCCAAGTGCTCCAACCGCCTCCACTCCATCCCCACTCCTGCCCCCGAACCAGAGAGAGATCCTGTAATGGTGAGGGCGACCCTGCCTGCTGTTTTCACTGAGCATTGGCGCTGGCCTCAGATCCCCTCTCTGGTCTCCAGTGCCTAATGCCTCCCACTTGTTGTGCTTGGTGTGATTTCGGACTTAAAGATGTAAAGGCATGGTTTTCCGCATATCATGGTGCCTGAACTCGAGCCAACTCCTGAGAGCATGCACTCGATGTGGACTATAGGTGTGACTCAGAAGTCTTCCAGGGTGACGCTGACCTACCCGACCCTCCCCTATGAACTGGCCCCTGTGAACTTGCCTGTATGTTTTGACTCCATGTCACTACGTCAACTCAGCTGGAGAAGCCCTGGGAACCCTCTGGGTGCAGCCAAAGCTGTAGCCGCAATGCTCCTTCATTGACATTGCCGTCAGCTGAAATGGCATCCACTGGATCACATCACCGTTGTGTTAAGTTCCTTCTGCGAATCTCCCACAGGTATCTGACTGAATCGAAAACAGGCCTCCTTGTCGTGCTGCTCACGGTTTTCTCTACCATCAGCCACGAGCACGAGAAACCCCTGCATCACTGCATACACCGAGATGTTCATAGTTCACCGGATGGCATACCATTAGCTTCACACTATTCAATTTAGATAACATTGAAAACTAGGGGAAAAAGTGTGAGATCTTCTCACTGACTATAAATAAAAGCAAAACCAGTGTGAGGAAATCAGTAAGGCCCCGCTGCTCAGAAGTTTTGTTCCCTAGCAGAAGCCAAGTTGCTGAATGTTTAGGTTATCTCGGCATCCTAAAAAAATCCCAAATTCAAATAATGTAAACGGTTCACTGCATTTTAAAAACCAACCTTTCCTGCAGCTGAAGTGCCTTCTTTATTTTTCAACTACATGTTTCTGCTGGCGAGAGAAGTCGAGGCTCTAGACTCGCCCGCCTCCCCGCACCCCACCTCTCCTGTGTTTTCCGCACACCTGTGACGTCGTCTTGTCCCACTTCCTGTGCTACTTGTGCTGGTGACACAAGTTTTGACTGGCTGTTTGTCCCACCCCTGCCTTCTCTTCTCATGATTGTGGTTTTTCTCATTTGCTTCCCCACTGATGTTCTGAGCCCTTATTGTGTGGTCAGAACAGTATAATTTACTAGCAGATGTTCATTTTCTCTCAGTATATATTTAAACGTATACATAGATAGATGCATATGTATGATGATATCTAATAATACATATGCATATATATTAGGATTTCGAAAAGAATTCCCTTTAGAAGCTCAATGGTAGGTAGACTTGAAACTCAGTCCCGCTAGGAAGTCATTAATTTGCTGTAATGCATTTGTTGCCACTTACCTATTTGGGGCTAAGTGAGCAGCTTGGTCACCGTCCGTGTACTCTGGCTCGGCTGTCGTGGAAACACACAGAGGGTCTCCGGGTCTCCGGCCCCTGAACAGGCCTGTGTGGCCGCGTCCTAAACCCCAGGGACTCGCGCACCTGCCGCCCCTGGTGCTCAGGCCTGCCCTGCAGGGAGGCCTTTGAGGCAAAGTCCTTTATCTCTCGCTGTCTTCACGCGCAGCACGCCTAGGGTCATGCTGGTGCCGGTGTCGTATACTGGTTATTTGCTTGTCAAACCCATCTCTGCCGAGATGATCCATTTCTGCCTGCATATTAAGCTACCCGTGTTTTAAAAAGACAAAAGTGAAAGTGCCACAGCCTCCCAAAGTGTGGGAGTTTCTAAAACCACACTTCCTGTAACCACTCATGTTTCTGGGTGACGCTGGGGGATGGCCACGGGAATTACTTAGCACCCTGTCCTTTATCCCTCGCGCTCCAGATGAGTACGGTGGGAGGAGCCGGCTTTCTCCAGACTTCTACGAAGAGTCAGAGACGGACCCTGGGGCGGAAGAGCTCCCACCCCGGATCTTTGTGGCTCTTTTTGACTACGACCCCCTCACCATGTCCCCGAACCCAGATGCTGCGGAAGAGGAGCTTCCCTTTAAAGAAGGGCAGATCATCAAGGTGGGGGCGTGACTGGGGGTGACGGGGAGGGCACGGTGGGGGGGAGTAAGGGGGGAGGATGGGGAGGGGGCACTCGCCAGACCCAAGTTCCTTAATCACAACGACAGGCTGCTTTCTCTTGCATTCGACATTCAGCCTTCCTCTCAGCAGAGGAGGGGGGCCTGAGTCTGGAGTCCGAATGAAGAAACAGGATGCTCCCTAGGAGAGGGAAAGAGCCTTGAGGCCTAAGTTTGCAAATTTCCAAAAGGGCACTGACAACTCGCCTTTGAAAGGGGTCCTCATGTTTGTCTGATAAAACGGGGCCTTTAAGGATGGTGATGCTTACACCACAGAACAGTACCCGCGGAATCTCTTTGTTAGTTGAGATTTTTTCACTTCTAGAATATACGACAGTGGCACTGTCTTCTTATGGAAGAACCATTTGCGCTTCTAAGTGGGGTGGGGTCTCATCGCCTGGCCTCAGCTAGCGACCCTCCTCCTTGATGGGGGGCCCAGGGGCTGTCCAAACCCTGGAGGAGAAACAGGTTCTTAGAGGTAGAAATGTATAGGTCGAGGGCTACATGTACACATTTACACCCACGTGCCGGTCGTTTTGGTGTTCTCACATCTGTTTCTGACTAGGTGTGACTCTACCATGAGTAGAGCTGAGGTATTTCTGAACCAGCCCATCCCAATGCCTTAACTTCTTCCCACGGCTCCAGGTTTACGGTGATAAAGATGCTGATGGATTCTACCGTGGGGAAACCTGCGCTCGGCTTGGCCTTGTTCCTTGTAACATGGTCTCTGAAATCCAGGCAGACGATGAGGAGGTGATGGACCAGCTTCTCAGACAAGGCTTCCTCCCCCTGAACACACCTGTGGAGAAAATAGGTAAGAGGCAACCCCTTGCTCACCCGTGAACCTGTAGGCTGCGAGGCTCCTGCCCTCCTGAGGGTTTCATAGCAAAAACACCAGCTCGGAGCAGGAGACGGCGCTGAGCAGGACCCCACCCGCACCATCTGAATGTGTCAAAGGAAATCTGAGTGTTACCACCGGCTTTTCTTGGGCAAAACCCACTCGGTAAACCAGGCTTGTAATAGTCTTGCTGCGATACGGACATATAGGCATCTAAATGCTTATGAAACCGCAGATGATCCTCTCAGGGAAGATGAAGTACAGCCTTGCTTTTACTAAACGTCCGTCACATGTGGACAGTGAACAGCTGCCTTTGGGCTGCTCTGGACTCTGCGTGTTTGTGTCCCTCCGAGTTCATTCCCTGAAGTCCTGATCCCCAGTGTGACGGTGTTAGGAGGTGGGGCCTTTGGGAGGTGGTGAGGTCATGAGGGTGGAGCCCCCCATGGATGAGATTAGTGCCCTTACAGGAGAGACTGCAGAGAGGCCCCTCACCCCTACCATCATGTGAGGACACTGTGAGAAGTAAGCCGTCTGTACGCCGGGAAGGAGGGAAGAAGGTCCTCACCAGACACCAAGTCAGCCAGCACCTTGGTCTTGGACCCCCAGCCTCCGGGACCGTGAGAAATAGATATTTGTTGTCTAAGCCACCCAGTCCGTGGCACTTTGTTATATCAGCCTGAATGGACTAAGACACTGGTAATATACTTTGAACATTGCCTATCTATGGTAAATTTCAAAGGATGATGAGGTAGTGTTATGCCTTCCATTCTTCAGGTGAATTTTGCTTACTTATCCAAAAGGCATAAAAGATTTCTACCCTGTAATTTGGATACTAAATGCCTTTGTTTATCTTGAACCACTCTGCAGCACCAGTGAGCCAACCAACAGCAAAACTGTTTTCAGCAACATTACACTTATGATCTTTAATTTTTCCCATGTGCAAGGAAAATCCACTCACTCAAAAGGCCTCTACTTTTTCTAAATAGCTGTAGACAGAAACACCTGTTTTATGTTATTCATATTTAAAGTTTTAATCCTTCAGAACATTAGATTCACTTCTAAATGACACTCCGAAGACAAAATTCAGTGGTTAAAGAATATGCATGGTTTTAAGGATAAACACAAAATCAAATAAAATGCCTCAGACTTTTTGGTATTAATGAGCTCACGGTCTCAAGTTACGATGCACGTCAAATAGTTGAGGTTTCACATGATTAAATTGCCCAGATTAAATCTACGAGACTGCAGCTCTCCGAGCCCCTGACACCATCCACTCCCTTGCATTGCCGTCTTCTTTCCTAAAGTGGACAGTGAGTGTTCATAGAGGGAACGGGCTCTGTGCACCACGAACCCAGGGAGCCTAGGAGTGATCTGCTAAAAACCAGAAACTTGATGTACATGATCAGTTAGATTAAATGTCTTTTTATTCTGTTCTAGTTTTCTAAATGTGACCAGTCGAGGGAACCAAGCTGAGATATCTACCTGCCCTTCTATTATTAGGAAATAGCCTTCTTCATGGTGAGAGACCGAGTGCTTTCCTCCCAAGACTGGGAGTAAGGCTGTGATGTATGTCTGCCCTTACCTCTTCCTTCCAGCATCACGCAGAGCGTGCGGTACGGGGAGAGCCAGGAAGCAGCGGTACACAGAATGAAAAGGTGACATGAAAATTTACTTTAAAAATCTGACATATCTATATAAATAAAGCTCCTAGAACTCACGAGTGAGATTAGCAAAGCCAGTGGATACAAAAGCAATGGTATTTCCATAGGTTAGCAATGAAAAATTTGAGATTTAAATTTAAAAGGTAATACCACTTAACAGTAACACAATGCAGATGTGAAATACTTATGGTTAAATCTAACAAAATATGTGCAGGATCTGTCTGCTGAAAACTATAAAGCACTGATGAAAGAAATCAAAGAATCCCTGAGTAAATAGAGATAGAATGCTCATGGACTTATTATTGCTAAGATATTAAGATGTCAAATATCCCCAAACTGACCTATAGATTTCATCGCAACTGCAATGAAGGTCTGTGCAAAGGCTTATGTAGAATCCGTAAGCTAAATCTTTCATGCGTGTGAAAAGTCAAAGGAACTAAAATCGCTAAGACAATTTTTTAGAAGAACAGAAGCGGAAGACTCACGTAACTTGACTTTAGACTCACTATAAAGGCAAACTGATCAAGACCGTGTGGTATTAGAGAAAGGCAGACACACAGATCAACAGAACAGAATGGAGCCCAGAAACAGATCAACACATACACGGTCAGTTGATTTTCAACAAAGGTAAAAATTCAGTTCAATGGAGAAAGGATAGTCTATTCAATAATAGGTGCTGGAATTATTGGACATCCACAGGCCAAAAATCAATCTCAAGCCATAGTCTCACCGTATTAAAAAACTTAACTCAAGATGGAACACTGTCTTAAATATAAAAACAAAGACTTCTAGAAGAAAACATAGGAGAAAAACTGTGATGATCGGGCAACAATTTCTTTGATATATTTTAAAAATTGTGTTAGACGTCATCAAAATCAGATACTTTTCAGCTTAGAAAGACACCATTAAGAGGATGAAAAGAGAAGCCACAAGCTGGCAGAAAATATTTGCAAGTAACTCAGCAGAAAGGGATTTATATTTAGAATACAGAAAAAACTTTCAAAACTTGACAATAAAAAAAAACCCCAATAAACAGAAGTTGAGTCACGGATGTAGAAAACAAACTTATGGTCACCAGGGGATGGGGAGAGAGGGATAAATTGGAAGATTGGGATTGACATATACACACTACTATGTATAAAATAGATAACTCATAAGGACCTGCTGTACA
Source organism: Kogia breviceps (assembly GCF_026419965.1). Taxonomy (NCBI): domain Eukaryota; kingdom Metazoa; phylum Chordata; class Mammalia; order Artiodactyla; family Physeteridae; genus Kogia; species Kogia breviceps. Next base: position 88,048,012 of record NC_081324.1, on the reverse strand, counting down.
GCACAGGGAACTCAATACCCTGTAATGGCCTATATGGGAAAAGAATCTAAAAAAAAAAAAAAAAAAAAGAGTGGATATATGTATACGTCTAACTGATTCACTTTGCTGTAAAGATGAAAATAATGCAACACTGTAAATCAACTATACTCCAATAAAAATTTTTTAAAAATTTTATCATAAAAAATAAATAAAACCATCAATTAACAAATAAAAAAATAGCCCAGTAAAAATGTTGACAAAAGATTTGAAGAGATCCCTTACCAAAGAAGATATTTGGATGGTAAATAAGCATATGGAAAAGTGCTTAACATCATTAGTGAATAAAGCCATGATGAGAAACCAACACACACCCACTAGAGTGGCTAAAAGGAAAAAGACTGCTCATACCAAGTGTGGACAAGTGTGGAGCAACTGGAACTCTTGTTTGCTTGTGGTGTTACTGAACCAGACTTGGGTCCACTCACCTGATGTGCAGCAAAGACAATTTATTGACATCAGGTTGTGGTGAAGGAAAGTACAGCATTTATCGCAGGTGCCAAGCGAGGGGAACAGGCAGCTCATGCTCCAATGAACCAAACTCCCAATGGCTTTCGGGGAAGGGTCTCTAAAGCAAGGTGAGGGAGGGGGCTGCAGGGTGCCTGGTCAGCTCGTGGACCTTCTTCTGATTGGTTGGTGGTGAGGTAATTGGGAATCAACATCATCAATCTTCTGGTTCCAGCCGTTCTGGGGTCTACGTGCTGGTGGTCGGCAGCTAACTACTTCCACCTGGTGGAGGTTTTAGTATCTGTACCACAGCTCTCAGAATAGCACCTATAGCCCTTGAGGAGGAACTAAGGATCCTTGGCATTGCTTTCTGGCTAAACTATTGTTATTTTGTGTTGCTTGACCTTTTTCCCTTGTTTCCACATTTTCTGACTTCTCGGATTAAGTTTGCTCTTTGGAACTCGGGGAAGGCCTAGGAGGCCAGAGGCCTTCTACAGACAAGAGGCAGGGGACACCGTGTGGCAGGGGCGGGGTCTGTCCCCAGGGAGGCCCTGTAGGGTTCGGCTCAGCTTCACTGGAGCGTAAGGTGGTTCACCCACTTTGCAAAACAGGCGTGGGTTCCTCTGAAGTTAAGGCTACGCTTCCAATCCAATCCTACCCACCCCTGTGTATACTCACGCAAGAGGCATGAGGGCGTGTTCACACAGAAGGCTGTACGTGAGTATTTGTGGTGCTTTGACGAATAGTCACAGGTGAGGCGAAACAACTCAAATGTCTTCCAGCTGAAAATAACTCTGGTGCATCCTTACAATGCGACACTACTCCCCGATAAAAGGAGAACAAACTGTTGATCCGCGCAGTGACATGAATGGATCTCAGAGGCATTGTCCAAAGGAAAGAAGCCAGTCCCCAAAAGCTACATCTGTGTGATGCCATTGAAATGATAGTCTGAAAAAGGCAAAACTATTGAGACAGAAAACAGGCCATTGGTTACCCAGGCTGGAGGTGACGACGGGGGGGCATAAAGGAATTTGGGGCGTGACGGAGCTTCCATATCTTGACGGCTGTGGTGGTTATAAGACCACGTGAGCTTATCAAAACTTGCTGAAAAGTGAGCATTAGAGAGAGTGGATCGTATTGTATGTAAACTACACCTCAGTACAGAACATGTGTATTGTTATTGCCCCCTTCAGAAATTCAGCCCTGCAGAAAACATCCCCTGTGAAGTCAGCAGTGCTTAGCAGCACCGTAATTAACCTCTGGCTACCACTGTGCTTTGCTTCAAGCAAACGTATGTCCTGCAGGCCCTGCAAAGGTGTGCTTGCTTATTTTAAGTGAAAGCAGTGATTCTTGACCAGGAGCTGAGGGTTGAATTTTGCACCTCCGCTGTAGGCCCTATACCTGCCACAAACCACTGCCAAGCCACGTAACTAACGCTAGTTGCTTTCAAAACACCTGCCTTTGAGAGTTTTCATTTCTGTGTTTTGAATTCCAAAAATTAATTGTAGGTGAAAAGCAGCTGTGTTTAGAAGAAATGCTCCAATGCCAGCTTCCTCCGGGAGAAATGTCACTTAGAAATCCGACAAGAGCGGTTTGCCAGGGGTTCTCCACTGACCCTTCTTAAAAACGGCTGTTTTCAGAGTTTTCGCCTCTGCTCTGCCTGGGCTTTCCTCTTCCCTCGCGGCTCGTGCTGCCGTGTGTGCTGGGGAGATGCCCTGGGGCTCCGTCTATGGCAGATCACAGCCAGGCAACGGGAGGGGACCTCCCCAGAGCCTTCTCCACGGGTGGCATCGTTTCAGGGACAGCTGTTAAAAGCACAGTGCCAGGGCACCGGAGGAGAAAGCGGTGGGAAGGGACCCTTGAGATGGGTAGGGAGGGCGCCGCTTTCTATGGACTCTTGCTTCTCTTGATGCCAGGCCGGTGGCTGTGCCTCTGGTCTGAGCGAAAATAACTTGATTCTGTGGCTTCACGGCAGCTGCGCGGGCAGCAGTTTTGACCCGGCATTTGCGGGGCCTCCTTCGAGCTAGGTGCCAACCTCCAGATGGCCCAGTGGCCCTGCCCATGCCACAGCCACCCGGTGCCGCCCCAAACGGTTTAGATGGACTCTTGCAGAGAATCAGTCTAAGTCCCCCTCGTTCGCGGATGTGCCGGAGAAAGGGGTGGGAGCTGCCCTGACTTTGCTGGCACTAGTGCCCAGTGGTGGTGTCGGCCACCCTGGCCATCTGTGACCCGGCTCCGCCCACCCAGCGTCAGGGGAGAGGGGGCGCCACCGGCTCTGAGATCGCTTCTCGGTGGTTTTCTTCTTCTCTTTGTGATGTGAACAGAGAGAAACAGAGCAAGCAGCAGGCAGCCCTCGGTGACGACGCGGCGGATGGTGGCCCTGTACGACTACGACCCGAGGGAGAGCTCGCCCAACATCGATGTCGAGGTACCGGCCGGGCGCCCCGCGCCTCTGCCGACAGCGCCGTCCCTCCCTGCCTCCTCTGGAACCGTCCGAGGGCACGGCTACCCGACCAGTAAACGGGGACCCAGGCAGGCAGGAGAGAGGTCGTGAGCCTGGTGACACGCTCAGGACGTGGAAGCCACTGACGTAGGGTTTCCCTGGACCAGCGCCGGGCAAGCCCTGTGACCCACACCTGGGGGTGATGGGTCGTCCTGGAGAGAGCGAGCCAAGCCCCCCGCACGTGGTCACCGACCCTCGTGACCGCCACACACACATTCACGGAAAATAGAGAAGAGAGGGTGGATGTTCTCGTGCGTGTGGCTTTGGTGTCCTAGGAACATTGTGAAAACTGAGAAGGATTTGCCTTCAGAAATGGAAGGTTAGGTTTTCACTCTGTGGAGCTGCTTTCCTAGACGACCAGACGTGTGCCCGTCCCTGGTCCTCGGTGTTGCTGTTACAGCTGGCGGGCGAGCAGCTTGTGGGTCCGGTTCAGAGCTCAGGTGTACTCGCATTTCTGTGCAGGCTTGGTGTGTGCGTGATGCCCTCTTTTCACGTCTAGAGATAAAAATGCAATTTTTTCTGGTATCCTCTGCTGGATTCTATGCACCCACCTCTGGCCTGGAGCCTGGCATAGAGTAGACACTTAATAAATAGACATTTAATTACAGATTTTTTTTTTTTACACTCAGTGAAAGGCTGTTTGTGCAATGGTCCCTACGCTGCAGAGAACATCTCCTTGAGGCTCCGGGTTTTTATTTTTTAATTTTTTAAAATTTTTATTTGTTTATTTTTTTTGCGGTACGCGGGCCTCTCACTGTTGTGGCCTCTCCCGTTGCGGAGCACAGGCTCCGGACGCGCAGGCTCAGCGGCCACGGCTCACGGGCCCAGCCGCTCCGCGGCTCGTGGGATCCTCCCGGACCGGGGCACGAACCCGCGTCCCCTGCATCGGCAGGCGGACTCTCAACCGCTGCGCCACCAGGGAAGCCCGGCTCCGGGTTTTTAAAGTTAACTATTTGACTGGTTCTAAAGATGTGCCACCAGCAGAACGTGGGGACGACCTTGAATTCTGGCCGAGAATCAGAGCCCGGCAGCCCTTCTCTTGTCGGCTGGAGTCGTCATGACATATCCGTACTTTCTAAGAGGCTAGGGACAGAGGCATTCATCAGATTTACACCTTTCCTCCTTATTTGACTGAAAGAATAGGTTCGTACCAAAATAATAAGAAAAAAAAGAGAAATCATACCAGAAATCATGAAGAACTTTTTTTTTTTATTTTAAAAAAGCAACTTCTGTCTCCAGGAGAACACTATTAACTTGATGTTCTATCTCTACAGGCTGAACTTACGTTTTGCACTGGAGATATTATTGCTGTTTTTGGTGAAATTGATGAAGACGGATTTTATTACGTAAGTTTTGAAGCACCAAATATATATATATATATATATATATATATATATACACACAATCTTGCTCGTCTGCTCTCTCCCCTGACATCATGTGTGACCTTTGTACGGCTTTGCTGGCGGGCTGGCTAATGTGCTTCTCCTCCTCCCTGAGGACGGCATATACTGTAGGACGGCAGTCGTGTGATCTTCACTGTTCCTTCTTTTCTAAGAGGTGTATTTTCGATGTATACAAGCTGTCGGCAAAGGAAGGGTATTCACGTGTTTACGTGTAAAATTTCCTCCATCCAAACCTTTACCAGTTTAACGTTCTGGATTAGTTACTGCGTAGGTAATAAATGCATTGTGAAATAGGAAAAGGGAGAAATACAAAGAAGCATAATTAATTAATTAAAAGCCTCCTCCCTGACCTCCTCCTCGCAGCCGTGCGGACCCAGCCTCTGGGGGGCAGTCGTGGCTCTACCGCGGTGCCAGCCTCCCTCCTCCTCATTCCCGTCCCCGAGGAAGAGCCGGAGGTGGTCATCTTAGCGGCCCTGCCCGGCCAGACGCCCTCCGCCGTCCCCTGCCTTGGGAGTGGGGCCACCATCTTGCCTCAGAGTCCAACCTTTTCCTCCTTTTACTTTTCTTTTTTTTTAAAAAAAATCAAAGTAGCTGAGAAACTCTCAAGTACTGATACGTCAGGTTTCTCTTGGGGTCAAAGGGATTTTACAAACTCAGGCACACGTGGCCTTTCGAAGCTCTCTCCTCTGCGCAGTTTCTAAGAGTATAGTTTTTAGTGACACTATTCTTACTGTTACGGACCAGGGTTCTTGGCCCCCTTAATCAGTAGAAATTGATCAGAGGCCAGACACAAAATTCAGGCACGGCTTTACTGGGACCCCTGCTGCAGCCGGGAGGAGAGAGAACAAACAACAGCTTCCCTTGCTTGCCCGCTCCCTGAGGGGTGCCAGCTGCTTCCTTCTATGGGGTGAGGAGAGGGGTGTGTCCAGGGGTCGGGCTGGAGGCGTGGCTCAGGTGGTCGGCCCCGCCCCTTTGGTGGTGTTGACTGCAGGGGCGCGTGCGCAGTGCCCGGCTTTTGCCCCCGACCCCCTGCTTTTGCTCCTGGCTCTTCAGAAGTGGCAGTTGGGTTTTTTTGGTCTTTTTGTATCTTGTTGTCCATAATTTGCCCCAGCTAGGCACGCACGTGGTTATTTTTAGTCCCTTATAGTTTCTTTGTATTTTGTTGCTGGAGGAGATGACATCTGTCCAGGTGCAAGCCCTGCAGCAAAGGGGCCCGGGTCCCAGGTCCCAGCCTGTCTCAATACTTTGTCCTGTACATTGCAGATAGTTTTTTCTAGGTCATTATCTGCTTTTTAACTTTTCCTTTTGTGTGTGTGTGGTTTTGTTGCTTTGTTTTTCTTTTATGAAGCGGAAGGTTTAAATTTGTCTGTAGTCCATTTTTTCTGCCCTTGGGAGTCATGCTTTAAAAGTCCTTCAAGGTGATACAAGTTATCTTATTTTGGTTCTTCACTTTTATAGCTTCATTTTCACATGTAAATCTCAAGTGTTTAACTTTATTTTCGATTTCTAATTAGAGAAACTAACGTCCCCACACCACTTATTAAGTATCAGTCCTTTCTCCACTGGTCAAAGAGCCCATCTTTCTCCTATGAACTGCATTCCTACCTAGAGTGTTTCTGGACTTCAGTGCTACTTGACGCTATCTCAATTATTGTATTTTTATAATTCATTTTCATATTTGGGAGGAACCGTTTTTGTAAGGAGCCTGCCCTACAACAAATCCATAGTATTCTGTTTAGAGGTGCGTTTAGTTTTTAGGTTAAACTGGGGGGAACTTGACATAATACTGTCTTTTGATTTGGACACGTGGTGTGTCTGACATTTTTAAAGTTTTCCCTTTCATCTGTCAGAAGATTCATGTATTTCTTCTTACACATCCTTTTATATATCTTTCAAAGTTTATTCTTATGTTCTTGCTATTATGATTTTTTTTCTGGTATATATTTTACTGGTTATTTAGAAAATATGTTGGAAATGTGTGTGCGTATATGTGTATGTGTGTATGTATGACCGTGTTTGTGTGAGTATGTGTGTATGTGTGCAGTGTACACGTGTGTGCATATACGTGTACACGTGTACATGAATTGTATGTGCACGTCTATTGCATTGTGCGCATGTGCGTGTGTGTGTGCATGTTTATGTGTATGTAGGGTGTGCCCGTTTATGTGCGTGTTTGTGTGCATGTGCATGCATGTGTGCATACGTTTGCGTGTGTGTATTGTATGCCTCTGTGTGTATGTGTGTGTATATATCATGTGCCTATTTATGTGCACGTGTGTGCATGTATGCGTGTGTGTGTGCGTGCTTATGTGCGTGCATATGTATGCACTGTGTGCCTATTTATGTGCGTGTGTGTTTATGTTCCCCTACAAATCTTTTTTCTGAGTGCATATGCATACCCACTGTCACCAGTTGGTTCTCTGGGGTTCCCCAAATCATGACATTTTGCCTTTTCTTCAACATTTATCAGTCATCTCTTTTTACTGTCTTACTGCATCATTGAAAACAATTCTGAATGACAGGGACGGGGGATCCCCGACAGTCTATATTTTAGTAGGAATATCACTAATCTTTACACTGTTATGTGTTAGGCTAGATTATCAATGAAGATAGACGGTCTTTATAATGTTAAGCATCCTGTTTTTCATTTGCTGAACTTATATTTTTTTGGTCAGTAAATTATTGACCATGGTGTACAACTATTTTTTTTAACAATTGTTTTTAAAGCACTGGATTTGATTTGCTAACATTTTATTCAGAAGTTATATTTACATTCCAGAAATTATATTCATTTACATTTACTGGAGTATCTTTTTTTGTGGCTTTTGGTGTCAGGATTATGCTAGAATTATGAATGAACTGGTAAAGCTCCCAGTGTTTTTCATGCTCCAAACAGATTAGATGACACAGTTAGGTCCTACAATTACATGAAGGTCATTACAACCTGCCTAACAATCTTTCAGGTTCAGTGTCTTTCTAGGATGCAGTTGTACAAAAGTTTTCACTTGCTAAAATAATTACCTTCTTACTGAGTCAATTTTTAGTACTTTATATATATATTTAGAAAGCCATGCCTTTCATTTAGATTTTCAAACGCATAGACAAAACCGGACATAGTATTTTCTGGTAATTTAAACATATTTTTCTAATACAATCTGCATGTCCCCATTCCCACATTGTTTCACCTACTTTCATTTCTTGACTAGCCCACCTAAATTGTATATGATAGTAGGAATCAGATCTCAATGGACATGTACACGTTTTAGTTCTCTCTCCACCAAATGGCTTTAGTATTATCTTGTTGGTCTAATTTGCTGAGTAGCCTGCCCAGTGCAGTTATTATTTCTTATTTGACAAACAAGAACCGCGGATACCTAACTTAATACCCCGAATCTTAAATTTCGCCACACTTGCCTTGTCTGACATCATGTGCAACCTTAAAAGCTCTCAAGAGAGCTGACTTTCAGCTCTTTTACGGGACCTAGTCCTGTGGTCTCTTCCTAGTCTCTCCTTAGTTCCAGCTCGTCCCATAATGCACAGAGTGCAGACAGAGGGGCCTCTGCCGTCTACCTGGGCCTCCCCTCCCCCCCCCCCAGCTCACAGCATGCCCAGTGAAGTCCCCGCTTTGTCTCCAATCGTTGGCGACTCCCAGCGCCCTGTAATACTTTAACCCTTAGGCTGTGTTAGCCAGATGCTTGCGCTGCCCAGTGTCTCTACACCCAGACTCTCAAATCATATACTTTGATAGGTCAGAAGGAAACAGGCCGTACAGTAGCGTTGTAAAGTATTAAAGGAAGCAAAGGAGGAGGCCGGTGCAGCGAGATGGGGCCTCGTGCTGACTGGGCATGAAGAAAAAGGGGCCGGGACAGGCTGTAACGTTTTCTGCCGTGCAGCCCAGCGGACTCCAGTTCTGTTCGAATCTGGCCTCAAACAAACGCGGTAGCAGTGAGGCTCGAAGAGGAGCAGAGATCAGAGTGTGAAGGAAGGGTCTGCAAGAGGGGGAGATGTCCAATTTTCTCTTAGAGAAAGTTATGGTCAAGGGTTTCGCAAGTGGACCGTTTAGGGGAGGTGGGAGTCCCAAGAGGCCAGGTGACGGGCGATGGAACGGCCCAGGGGAGGAGAAAGGGCCTGCCCTGAGACGGTGACGGGGGAGGCTGACAAAGATAGGCTCGAGGGCACGCAGGGCTCAGACCTGTAGTCGTGACATCTTCCAGGAGGATCTGCAGATTCTGCCTCGGCCGATGGGTGCCCTTGGGAACACAGAAGTAAGGACACGGTAGCGAGGAGAACACGGCTTAGAAACGGTTGAGCTTGAGGCTACAGAGCCTCTCCGGCGTGGAGGGGGACTCACGCAGGTGCGTGATTCTAGCGACCGCGTCTCGTGCAGGGGTACGTGGCGGTGGACGCCAACGGTGAAGTCGTGTCATGTGCGCTTTTGACGTGTGATTTAGCAGAACCGTGCTGGGAGGCTCAAGAGAAGAGAGAAACCATGAAGAGCGCAGGCAGTTCCCTCCACCGCTGTTATCAGGGAGCCCAGGGCAGGGCTCGGCCCAGGGGCCCGAACACGCAGGCCCGTCGGTCTCGGTTCACACAGGTGCCTCTTGAGATGTGAACATGGTGCTGATGGGGCTGTGTGTGTAAAGCTGTGCGTTTTCATAGAACGTAGCCCCCAACAGGAGCCCGCTACTCCGTCCAGTGCTTGCTTACCTCCGGTGCTGGAGGGAAAATCTGGCTGTCGGACCTACTGAGAGGTCTGGACTGGACAGAGGTTCCAGCGCCTTTGCATAGACATGTCTGCAAGCGCTGGCGTGGAAGAAGTCACCAGGGAGACATGTACAGCACAAAGCAAAGATGTCCTAGGAAGAGTGCCTAAGTAGCGCCAATGGGGAAAGACGAGCTAACGGTGGAGCCCGAGGAAGAAGGGCTGAAGCGGCCACAGGTAAACAGGAGGGTGGGGTCTTCAAGGTCAGGGCGGGAGGAGCTGGTGGCCGACTGGGCACGTGGCTGTCAGGCTCAGGACGGGTTACCACACAGGAAGACATGGGGGGGTACCTGGACCCGCCTCTTTAAAAAAAATTAATTTTTAATTGCGAGAAAATACACACAATTTACCATCTTAATCACTAGTAAGTGTACAGTTCAACAGCGTCAAGTACACTCACACTGTCACGCAACCATCACCACCATATCCGTCTCCAGAACTCTTTCCCTCCTGCATAATTAACTCTGTCCCCATCAAACACCAAGTCCCCACTGTCCCCTCCCCCTGGCGCCCACCCTTCTCCTTTCTGTCTCTAGACTCTGGCTACTCTCCGGACCTGTGTAAGTGGAGTCACGTCTGCTTATGACCCTTCACTGAGCGTAATGTCCTCAAGGATTGTCTCCCTTGTAGCGTAGGTCAGAATATCCTTCCTTCTTAAGGCTGGATAACACGCCACTGCACCACATTTTATCCGTTCACCCGCTGGCGCACGGCTAGGTTGCTTCCGTCCTTTGGCTATGGTGAAGAATGCTGCTGTGAATAGAGGTACACAACTCTCTCTTCAAGATTCTGCTTTCAATTCTTCTGGGTAAATACCCAGAAGTGGAATTGTTGGATCATATCATATGGTAATTCTGTTTTTAATTTTCTGAGGAACCACCATACCGTTTCCTCCATAGCGGCTGTACCGTTTTACAGGCCCACCAACAGTGCACAAGGTTCCAATTTCTCCATATCTACACCAACATTAAAGTATTTTTATAGCAGCCATCCTAATGGATGTGAGGTGGCATCTCGGCTTTGAGTTACGTTTCCCTACTGAGTAGTGGCGCTGAGCATCTTGTATGTGCTAGTTATAGCCATTTGTCTTTTTTTTTTTTTTTGAGAAATTATCTATTCAAGTCCTTCGCCCACTTTTTAATTGGGTTGTTTATTTTGTTAAGTTGTAGAAGTTCTTCATATGTCCTTTATAACCCCTTACTAGATACATGACTTGCGAGTATTTTCTCCCATCGCGTAGGTTTCTCTTTCACTCCGTTGCTCGTGTTCTTGGAGGCGCAGTTTTTAATTTTGATGTTGTAGGGCGTCTCTTTCAAGTTGTCATCTCCTACACCTACTGGACAGAGAAACACACTCCCAGGTTGTCCGGGGCCCGTTTGGAACTTGGTTTGGGGTTCTGTGGGGCAAGTTGGCACCGGGGGGTGGACGTGGTGGGCTGTGAACTGCTCGGCACTGACGTCCAGTGGGCAGTTGGGACTGTGTTCCACGCACGGACGTGTGACGGCGTAGAAAGGCCCGGAAGGATAGATACCAACCTGAAGCGGTCACCTCGAGGAGGTGCCAACACTTTCACCTTCCCCTCTTGGGTGGATTCTTACAGTGAGGCTGTAGCGACGCGCAGGTTGAAAGATACCAGGTGGAACCGGTCGGCCCCCTCGATCCTGCCCCCTCATGCGACACCCGCCCCCCCAGCCCCGCTCCCCTCCCTCAGTGCACCCAAGCAACGGTATTTGTACAAGTTCCCGTGGGACTCAGAGGTTGGTCAGGGCTGAGAACCTCTGAGTGAGATGCTCCCAGGGGCCGCGCCTAGGTGTGCCTGACCCTGAGAACCGCCCGGGCCCCTTGGCCGAAACAGGTCCTCGGCTCCACCCCAGACAGGCCAGGTTGAGACCTCAGGGTGGGCGCCAGGACCCTGCACTTCGAGCACGTGGCCGAGCTCACTCTTGTGATCGGGGGAGTCTGGACACACTGGAGTCCCCCTCCTGCCTGCCCCACTTTTGAGCCAGAATAAACGCGCTACTCTGAGCTGTATTCCCTTCCCTAAAGTCAAGTGTTCCTCTCGTCCGTGTGTTTGTAGGGGGAGCTTAACGGGCAGAAAGGCCTCGTGCCCTCCAACTTCCTCGAAGAAGTGCCTGATGACGTAGAAGTCTACGTGTGTGACGCGCCGACCCGCTCCCCGCGGGGCCCGCCGACCCGCTCCCAGACGAAAAGGGTAAGCACGTGCGCTCAGCATTTTAAGCCCCGTCCCACTCTGCCACAGATGGCCTGCCGCAGCCTCTGCAGTTTGCTCTTTCTGTGTCTTGGGCCGAAAGGCATACACCCTGAGTTTTTTCTCTGCCCTTCCGTGTCCGTGGGGGTTGTGCCCCCAAATTCCTAATTCTAAAGCAAGTGTACTTGTCCCACCAAAATGCCCCTGTCAGTCTAGTCGATCTGCTTTGCTCACGGAGGAGCTCCCCGCCCTACATCACAGACGCGCAGTCCCGTTGACGAGTGACGGGGGGCTGGCTAGGCCGTAGAGTCGGTGGGCAGTAATGGGAATTCGCCCTGTCAGGGTTTTAACAGATCTTCTGAACAAAGGTCAAAGAACTTCTCAGCCATATATAACGATCAGATTACATTTGTTTGGTGTCTCATTTTTATTTTATTTCATCACTGCGAGTTTTTATATATTATCTTTTTATATATATTTTATTTCTTTGCTCATCTGCTTGGAAACAGAAGAAGAGTGTGCATTTCACCCCTTAATCAGGCAATGTAGCCTTCACGTAAGTGAGCAACTGAAGATACCTGTAAACATAGCAACCTAAGCTACCTGCAGTGGACCAATGCGGTAGACTTAAGGCTTCACGGGGCGGGGGGGGGGGGCGCTAAAAAAAAGAAGAAATATGTCTCAAAAACTCACTGGACCTAAAGTGTTATTGGTCTCAGTTGTAAAGCAACTGAATTTGTAGTGAAATAAATCATCTTTGATAATCATTTCCTACGATTTACATTAAGAATATTTGGAAGGCCAACATTGGGAACATATTTCTTAACAGGCTAATTGTTTGTTTACACAGAGTGTTCCAATGTCTATTCATAATTAAAGCTGCATATTGCATTGTTAGCCACCCTTGGAAAAAGCACAACCTAATAAATGTTTACTCTGGAAATTTTACCTATAAAAAACGCAACTCAACATCGAGCGGATGAGTAGCGAACGCGAGGTGACCCCGAGTTGGCTCTGAACACCCCGCACGCTGCCCGGAAGGGCACACAGCTTTCCTGAGTGACGCCAGCCCTCGACCTTACGGGAGGGCGGGTGCTCCTCCCCAAAGCACAAGCGAGCGTCCCGATCACACGGCGTTGGGTCGGAAGACTGCTTTGTCGGTGCACCAATGCAATACCAAGTTTAACGGAACATGCAGCTCAAAGGATTGCGTTAGATGGGATAGATGGTATCTTCAGGTGTCCTTTGGGATGATGTAGTAGGTGTTCGCCATTAGAGTTAGACCCTGATTTTAAATCCAAGGAAGCTTGAAGCCCCTGGGCTCGTATCTGCCCGATGAATAACGAATACTCGTATTAGGAAGAGGTTCGCTCCGGTGAGGTAAGGGAGCGAGAGGAAAAGTGATACTACATGATCGCAGGCACGCACGCGACCGTAAACGTGGGTGAGCCCACGTCGCCGTGCCCGCCTTAGAATACAGTGCTGCGCCCGGGAAGCACCGGGAAGCACTCAAGGGTACGGAAACCCTACCACGTGCTCTGTAGCGACAAACGCGCCCCTTTAATACCTTGGAGATAATGAGAGCGCACAATAAGGGCCTTCAGGCTTTCTTTGATTGAAATTCAGGTTCATTTTAGTTTTTGTTTCTGTTTCTTTCAACCGGCGTGCCATCTCCAGTATTTCTGTAGTGCACTAACCCAGGGAACGCACTCGACAGTGTCAGCGTTTCATACACCCGGGTGGTTTCCAAATACGGAACTCCCTTTTAAGAACTTTTGCTTTTAAGATTACGGATGGGCACTCGGCCAGGCTTACGCTCACCTCCTCCTTCCTGCTTCTGGTCTTAAGTTACAAAGTAAATGATTTTACCCAGTTTTGTTTTGCCCAAGCAACGGCCACCCCCTCCCCCGGAGGCAAAGACACCGAAACCCCCCACTGCGGGCCCTCTCTGGGGGGGGGGGCCCTCAGACGCCCTCTCTGAGCTATGCCGGGGGTGGGGGGGAGGGCCGTGTGCCTCTCACGGGATACTCTCCCCCCTTTTGCCCCGCCTGGTGGGAGACGGGGCGCAGCGAGTGGAGGGATGCCGCCGGGCTCGCGCGCTCAGTGACCTGTACCAATGTACCTACTAGGTTCCTCCTGAGGGTTCAGGTACGGCCAGGAGAGTGCCATCTCCCACAGCCCATCTCCATTCTGGGTCACCTACGTCATCTATGGGTACTGGTAGTCCTGGGAGAGGCAGGGAAATGTCCTCGAGAAAGAAAAAGGGGCTGCTTTCCAAAGGCAAGAAACTGCTGAAAAAGCTGGGTGCAGTGAAATGATTCACGGGCTTCCGGACAACTTCCAAATCTATGTAATTCTCTTTAATTCCAAACTAGGGCTTTCATGACTCAAGTACTTCCTAAAAAACCAATCTCGTCCCCTGACACCAGTAGAGAAACGCTCTTTGCACTACCGTCCACTGTAAACCCAGCGCCAGGACAAAGAGCTGCTGGTGCCCCCGCCCGGCCTCCGTGCCCTGGCGGGAGCGGGGCTGTCCCGTGAGCGCGCAGGGCGGCCAGTAGCTCTTTGTAGCTCACTCCCTACCTGGGGTCCCAGTCGTTGTGCATTTGTCAACCTCTCTCCCTTTTCAAAAATGCTTGCCTCATGATGCATAACTCTCACTTTAACTCTGGTCTTGAAATTCCTAGTTTAATCGCCTTGATGTTCTGCCTTATAAATGCACAAGGGTTTGTACTGTCCAATAAAAACTACAGTGTACACTTTGTATGTGTCGTGCATTCAGTGCCCTTCACCCTGACAGACACAGTGGTTTGAAACCAAGTTGCACGGGCCGTGCGATGATAAGATCCTGGTTTTTTGTCTTTCGAAGCAAGCCAGGCAACACACAGGAAATGTTTACTTATTCAAATCATTTACAAAAGAGGCGAGGAAGTAACTTCGGTAAAGTACCACTACTGCAACCGGCCAAAAAGCTGGTAATACTCATTGCTTTTAGTGTTACATTTTGTGGCATATGGATTTACGTTACTTTCGTTGTCAAAATGCCATACACAAATAATCAACAATGAACAGCACACACGTAAAGCAATCCACATAATGCATACGCCACACCAGAAACACACTAAATTTAAGTCTGTTCAAAATGACTCCATACCAGTCTTCACCACTGGCACCCGAACAACGGCAACACAGACTTACAGAGTTGCTGGCAGATGGATTTGATGGTTACTGTTTTGTAATTCTTGTCCACTTGTAAATTGTTTTTACTCTTTATACATACTTTTCAGACTGCCTTTCTTTTGTAATTTATGGAAGGTTTATAAATGAATGATGAAGCTTTCCCCATTGTGTCTCCAAAAACTATATTGTAAATTGTAATATAATGGTATGTGGTAGATTTATTAAAAGGAAATTACTCAGTGTGTGGTTAAGTTCTGTGTGGGTGTGTGCATGTGTACAGCTAGTGTAAAATATTTTATAGAAATAAAATTTGTTATTTTATACAATGTCATTTATTCTGTATGTTTGTTTTGAACACTTTAAAAAAAAATCATAGCAGCATAACTGAATTCCTTTCTCCTATATGTACAAGAAAAACTCTGTAACGTTACCTTTTCTGGCACTACTTTTTCTCTAAACTGATTCTGACCTGTGTTTTGGGAGTCATTTACCAAGTGCTGTCGCGCTCGCATTGCTGCTGACAATTCACTCCGTGGCAAATAAACGGTAATTCGCACCGAGTATTTCTTGTGAAATACGTGCAACAACGACGTCGAGAGTGAGTTCAAACCACATTCATAACATCTCCCTTTGGCAACTCCAGAATTCAAATGATCTGAGTAAAGAGCTACACCAGCTAAATACAATAAAACCCAACTTAATTTTTCAAATACAAAAGCATTTTCCTGAAATCCTTAATTATTTTAAAATTCTCCAAATTCTCAAATTCTTATTATCATTAGAGGTACAATCAATGTACAAGGTGAAAATATAATTCAAATGCATAACTTTATGAAACTATATACAAGTATATAAAATAACTGCTATCATAATGTCATTCACGTCGAACTATGTCTTAGTCACCTAACTCATTTACAAAAAAGGTTATGTTTGAATAATTGATGACAGAGAAATACCGCATGATCTCACTCATATGAGGAACCTAAAACAAACAGTCAAACGCTTAGAAGCAGAGGGTAGGATGGTGGTTGCCAGGGGCTGAGGGTGGGGGAAACGGGGAGATGTGGGTCAAAGGGCACAAAGTTTCAGTTACACAAGATGAATCAATTCTGGAGATCTTAAGTTAGGAAAAAAAAAAAAAAAAAAAAGCTGAAATGCTAGATTAAATGGAATGTCTTTAATTTAAAATATTCCAGTTTAAGAAATACCAGTATAAGAAATTAAAGTCTACACAACAGTGTGAATGTACTTAATGCAACTACACACTTTAAAATGGCTGAAATGGTAGACTTTATGTTACATATACTTTACCACAGTAAAAAGAAATTAATGACGATTTCTCCAAAAAATAATAATAAAATCCGTAAAAGTAGCCAGGATTAAATCTTTTGAACACATCTACAAATTTCCTAAAATATGAAAATGTAGGCAAGCGCAAAGCGATAATGAGCTGGACTCAGCGTTGGCGACTACGCAACACGTACGGAACATGCACGGCCCAGTGTACACGAGCTCTTCCAGAGAGAGAAGAGAGAAACATGCCCAAACTCGTGAGGCCAGCATTATCCTGATACCAAAACTAGGCAAAGACATTGTAAGAAAACTACAGACCAATAGCATCATGAATGTAGATTAAAAAAAAAAAATCCTTACTCAAACATTAGCAGATTGAATCCAACAATATATAAGGATGATACACTATATTTAACTGTGGTTCAACCCAGGAATGAAGGTTGGTTAAGCACGCTGAAGAAAAATCAAGGTGTTTTACTGTATATTAACAGAACAAAAGAGAAAAGCTACCCCAGTCATTTCAATAAATGCAAGGAAAGCAATGAACACAACAGCTGTTCAGGAAACCTGGAAAAGAAAGGAATTTACCTCAACTTGGTGAAGTTAACAGTTAACATACATAATGATGAAAGACTGACCACTTGCCCTTTCTGTCAAGGGGCTTCCCTGGTGGCGCAGTGGTTGAGAGTCCGCCTGCCGATGGAGGGGACGCGGGTTCGTGCCCCGGTCCGGGAGGATCCCACGTGCCGCGGAGCGGCTGGGCCCGTGAACCGTGGCCGCTGAGCCTGCGCGTCCGGAGCCTGTGCTCCGCAACGGGAGAGGCCACAGCGGTGAGAGGCCCGCGTACTGCAAAAACAAAACAAAACAAAACCCACAGGGATGTCCATTTGACTACCTGTATTCAACACTCCACTGGAGCTTCTAGCCTTGCAATAAGGAAAGAAAAGTTATATACTTTTGAAAGGAAGAAGTAAAAGTGTTTATTTGCAGATGACATGATTGTTTATGCAGAAAATGTTAAGGGATATCTACAAAATGTGGTTAGTACTAATAAGTGAATTTGGCAAGGTGACAGGGTACAAGGTCGACATACAAAAATCAACCCCGGTCCGGGAGGATCCCGCGTGCCGCGGAGCGGCTGGGCCCGTGAGCCGTGGCCGCTGCGCCTGCGCGTCCGGAGCCTGTTCTCCGCAACAGGGAGAGGCCAGAGCAGTGAGAAGCCAGCGTACCCCACCAAAAAAAAAAAAAAAAAAAAAAAAAAAATCAATTGTATTTTTGTATAAATTGTATGTTTTGTATCAATCTCCCCAGCAGGGAACAATTAGACAGAAATTAAAGTATAGATATAACTGATAGAAAAGAAAGAAAGAAAGAAAGAAATGTAATCAGCTATAGTAGCATCAAAAACATGAAATTCTTAGGGACAAATTTAACAAAATACATATAAGACTTATATACTGAAAAATGTAAAACACTGCCTAAAGACTATGAAAAAGCTCCTAAATAGAGATATAAAAGACGTTAATGGCTTGGAAGATTCAGTATATTGTTAAATATGCCAATTTCCCTCCAGGTATATCTACTGAGTCAGTGAAACGCCAGTCAAGATTCCAGCAGGCTTATTCCAGAAATTGGTAACTGATTAAAAAATTATACAGAAATGCAAACGACCTAGAATAGTCAAACCCATTTTGAAAAAGATGAACAAGGTGGAAAGACTAATGTTGCCTAATTTTGAGACTTATAAAGCTACAGTAATCAAGGCAGTGTTGTTTGTATGTAAAATATAGCTATATATAAATAAAGATATACATAAATCAATGGAACAAATAGATGCTTACATATATAGTAAGTTCATTTTCAACAAAGGTGCCAAAGCAATTCAATGGGGGAAATATGGTATTTTCCAGAAATTCTGCAGAAAGAAGGGGGATTCATAGGAGGGAAAACTGACTGTTGCCTCATATGGTACACAAAATTTAACTCAGAACATAGTCCTAAATGAAAATGTTAAAACTATAAAACTCCTAGAAGAAAACACAGAAGAAATTTGGCTAGAAAGATGTGTTAATACAGGACACAAAAAGCACAAATTATAAGAGAAAAAAACCCCTGATAACTGGACCCCATCAAATTAAAAAATATCTTCTCTTTGATACTTAAGCAAAACAGGAAGCCAGAAACAGAGAGGAAACATTCATAGTGCATATCTCTGACAAAAGACTTTTACCCAGAATACACAAAGAAATTTTACAATTCAGTAAGACCAACCAATTTAAAAGATAATATGCAAAAGATCTGAACAGCTACTTCATAGAAGCTGTAAGAATGGCTAATATGCACACAAAAAATGCTCAGTATCATTAGTCAGCAGGGAAATGCAATTAATAATCCAAATGAGATAACATTACACACCCACTAAAATGAAAAGACTGACATCTCCAAAGATTGGCACGGATGTGCAGCAGCTGGAACTCGCGGGTACCGGAGGGAGGATAGAAACGGGTCCACTCACCTGTCAGCTTATGATAAAATCAGAGACACTTAGCATAGAGATCCAGCAATTCTACTTCTATGTATTTACCCAAAAGAAATTAAAACTATGTCCATACAAAGCCTTGAACAGAATTTTTCTAGAGTTTATAACAGCCCCAAAGAGGAAACATCCAAAATATCCATCTGTCCATGGTGAATAAACAATGTGAAATACAACCTTACAATGGAATACCGCTTAAGCAAACAAACCAATTAGACAGTAAAACAGATTAATTTTTGAAGCACTCTGAGCAAAAGAAGCCAGATGCAAAGGAGTACATACCGTATGATTCCATTGACGTGAAACTAGAGTAGGTCAAAGGCAGATCATTGTTGCTTGGGGTCAAGGTGGGAAGGACTGTTTGCAAAGAAGCAAGAAGGAACCTTCTGTGGGAGGGAATAGACATTTTTCTAAATCTCGATGGTGGCAGAGATACTGGAGTGTATAAATTTGTCAAAAGCTCATCAAGTTGCATTCACTTACATGTAAATTACAATAAAGTTGATTTAGAACGATGGCATAGAAGTTGGATAAGAGGGAACAGGATTGGAGTGCTCAAAGATTCCTGTGTTGTCCAGAAAGAAGATATATATACTACTCCTATCCCCCAACCTCACAGGCCCCCGAGGCCAGATGGGAAGAGGCTGACCCCTAACAGAAAGGCTGAAAGCATGCAAACTCCTAAGTCAGGTGCCTTGTAGCCCAGGAACGATCCTCTACGGGCTGGCTGCTTCCTGGGCAGGTGCAATCTCCGCTCACCGCAGGGCCAGGAGCCAAGTGCCTACCGGTGCTAGGGCAGCCCCGCCACACCACAGCTGAGGCCACACCCCCTCCAAAGGGCTCCTTCCTGCCACACCGGATCAACCCTTGCACTGGACTTCGGTCAGGTGTGTGGGGAGCATGAGCAAAGATGGACTGGGCAGGACCTCCTTTTTCCAGGTACCCAGGAAGAAAAGAATCCAGTGGCAGACATCTGGTGCCGAGGTGTGGCCAGAAGCTGGGACTTAGGATCCAGGTTTCTCGGAAGCCTCACTGGCTGTTACCCACATGGATGATTTCACTTCTTTGCCTTGTATAATATTCTTCCACCTGTCGCTAACAGTTCTGAGTGTTCCTATGTCCAAGTCCCAAGCCAAGAGTCTCACTTATGAGACCTGGGTGGGGGCTTGCCATTAGGAGTTTTTAAAGCCCTCTGGTGACCAGAATATACAGCCCAGGCCGAGAACCACTGCGGAGTGAGTATACAGGGGTCCCTTGACATTAACGTGCATAAGAAATACAGGGGCTGGTTGACTGAGTTAAGGGTTACATTAGTTATTTGTCCTTTCAATAAATATCTGAGGACCTGTTATGTGCCAGACATTGATGAAGACCCTCAGAGACAACAGTGAACAAGACACAAAGATTACTGCCCTCCTGGGTTCCTAGAAACATTTGCATTCTAGTGGGGGAGGAGAATATAAAAAGCACAACAAAGTAATGCGCTACTGATACCAGCAGAGCTGGAGAGAGCAGAAAGGCTATGTCTCTATGCCTGTGGCATGCTAAAAATGTAGAAAGTGGTCCTCTGCTGGTGACATCTTAGCTGACCTGCAGGAGCATGTGGAAATCTGGGCCTGGAGCACGAGCAAAGGCCCTTGGGCAGGATGAGGGCCCCTGGGTGGTCTGTGAGGAGCAGCGCGGCACCAAGCCACACCCTCGCCACGACTGTCTTCCTGAGATGGGAACCCACTGCAAGACGAGCAGGTGTGTGACTTGATCACTTGCAGAAAGACCACTTTAGGAGGCTGTGGTGGTAATTCAGAGACAGTGGTGGCCTGGAAGAGGGGACAGGAACAGTGGCTGGATATTCACGATACTTTGAAGGCAGAGCTTATACGATTTACTGAGGAACCCCAAGTGTGACACGAGAAAGACAGGACTCAAGGAAAGATGCCAAGGGTTTTGGTCTGAACATCTGGAAAAATGGAGTTTCCAATGAACTGAACCGGAGCAGGTGTGAGAGAAATCACAGTTCAGTTCCAGGCACATTAAATTATTCAACCAGAGGTTCTCATAGTGTGGCCTGGGGACCCCTGGGGTACCCCGAGACTCTTCCAGGGCTCTGTGGTCAAAACTATTTTCCTACTGTTGCCAGAGCTGACACCAGATTCTTGCTCAAAACCTGCCAATCCCTCCCTTGAACAGGAACTAATATATCTCTTTAAGTCACAGGGTCCCAAGACAAAGGAAGGAAGGGACGTGAAGAGAAAAGCAAAAACCAGACAGTACCAGCTAGAACCAAGATGGCAACGAACCTGACCTTCAACAGACCCGGAGTCTCATCTACGCTGTCTTTACTACATCGGCTACTAAGTGACACACCTACCAGCAGCCATGACCGGAAGCTGCTGACCAAAAAAGGACAGAAGAAGGGTGGCATCCCATTTCAGGGAAACCCCGCCCCTTCCCCCAGAAGAACAATGCAAATGCCTCGCCATCAGCAGCCTCGCTCCTCCCTGCACTGTCCTTATTCTTTAAAATCAGATCCCTCTGGCCACATGGCCACATGAGCGTGAGTGAGAGGCTGACCTGTGCACTAAGCTCCCACTTCTCCATTCTTTGGCCATTGAATAAAGCTTGCATTGCACTGATCTCAGCTTCAGTTTTGTTTTTGGCTGTGTGACCCCTAACGGAAAAGAACCTTCCCTGCCAAGGCAGAGGGTCTTGGCTGGGCTAGGAGCAGAGCAGGGGACCACAGGACCTACTTTGTTAACAGTGAGGTCATCTTCTGCCTTTTTCATTCTTATTCTCTCACGAGTATACAGTATTTTCTAGAGGCTTCATGACATGACAACAGCATCAGTCTAACAGTTAATGGAATGTGGGTTTCTGTATCGTTTTTACAATATAATTTCTAATATACAATTAATAAATTATAACCCACATAAACAAAATCTCTCCGGGTCCACAGCAATTTAAGAGGGTAAGGAAGTTCCTAGACCAAAGAGTTTGAGAACCACTGTATCAGACACTCGGAGACATCTGACTGCAGGAGGCCAGGGCTGGAGAGGTAAATCGGCAGCGTTTTCACAGAAATGAGTCATGAGACTGAATGTTACTACCGAGGGAGGAAGAGTAGAAAGATATTCTTTTCTTCCTGCTTCTCAGAGATCCCACTTCGGAGCCTGGAGGCACTCCAACATTCTGAAGTTAGGGAGACCCAGAAGAACCAGCAGGAGACTGAGAATCCCGGGAGGCAGGACGGGGCTCTCAGACAGAGGCTGCGGTCTGGAGCCCCCACTGGACGTCGGCTGCAGGCGGCACAGGGCGCTGGGAGGGGCGGTGTGGCTGGGGCAGGAGCACCGCAGCCCAGAGAGCCGCCGGCTTTTTGCTACAGCGCAGCAGCGCACGGACTCTTCGCTGACCTGACCCCTTCAGAATGTTAACATTTCTCTTTTTCACCCTGGATTTTTAAACGATTCAATTGGGTCGGAATGGTGAATGCAAACAGACCTAAACGCAGCCCTTGAAATCTTGTATCTGAATGACAATATTACAGCTACATGAAAGATTTAAGCCTTAAAAATCCACAAACTTCTGAAGATTCGTATCATAGCATCAGGCCGAAAGTAATGTTGAAACAGACTAGAACTATTCAACCCAGAGAGAACAAAGCCACTACTTCCCGACAGAAATTCCAGAATCCTCAAACAAGATTTCTATGAGCTCTAGGGAACAGCACGTAAAACTAACAGAAAGCTTCACTGAGGGGCACATTTTTGGAGTTTTGAGGGGGAAACAAACCCCGTGTACCCAGAAAAAACTAGGCAGATTACCTGTTGTGATGCACGCGAGGAACCACCCCCAACAAACTACTTCATCACCTAAGGAAGTGCCAGGTTTGATGGGTCAGACCAGGCACCGAGAAGGGAGAACCTGAAGCGTCTTTAATGCTAAGGCGTCAGAAGGAGAACTCGGGAGAGCACGTTTCTCTTTCAGGAGGAAACAGGATTTCAGAGCTCTGACTTTGGTCTCTGGCAGCTCTGCAATCGACCCCTTCCTCTGCCCACTTCTTCTTGTGTCTCTAGGGACCAGGGCAACTCCTACTTCCATCACAAGCTCACCTGCCACTCAACAAGCAGAGTAGACACCCAGTAGGCGCCCACTGTGTTCACTTGTCTGTTCCATCTTCTGGTTGTAGCACCGAGGTTTTCCTTTGGAGAACCATTCCTCTACCCACTCCCAGATGGGCCTCATCTGACCCAACAGCTGTTTAGTCCCTATCAGGGCAGTGTGTCCCTCAGGTTCAAGGATGTGCAGACAGCCTGAGTTTTGCTGCAGCCATTGTGGACGAGGTGTTCCTTTCACTGCGGTGAGGCGGAGCCATAAATCTAGGCTTTGTGACCATCTTTGCGAGCCTATCTGATGAGAACCAACCCAGAAGGAAGCAGAGAAAGAGACGCATCCCCGGCAGCATTCCACCAGCGAGGTTCTACGCAGCTTCTCGACCGGCATTTGCCCAGACTCCCGGACAAGCCGCCTGGGATGCGTTTACTCGCTCACCTGGCCTCTCCCCGGCAAGTTCTGATTCCTGGGTCTGGTCTGGGGCCCAGTAGTCTATGTTATTTCAAAGCAAACAAGGTCACGTTTAACATTCCATTTGGGAACCGCTGCCTAGGATGACTTGAGAAAGCCAGTCAATAACCCTTTTTGGCTTAAACTGAGGCTTTTTTTTTTTTTTTTTTTTGGCCCCTTGCAAAAAAAGTCTTTATGATATAGTGAGGGTCTTTTGAATACTGCAACTTTCCCAGAATTACCACATTTATCAATTTCTCATAGTTTTATAGATAAGTAAAGCCTTTCAATTTTAAAGGATAGTTTAAAACCTGCCAAGTATGAGACTTTAATGACTGAAGTTACTGACTAGCCCTAAAAATCCATAATAAGAGATGCCCCAAATCAATCTTTTACAGTTGTATAATTAGACTTCCTTATGTTCCTTAATACTGTGACAACATTTAGCAACTTTCATCGATTTTACTGTCTTTATGTGGCATTCTTCTGAAACGTCACCATCTCCTGTGTTGCGTTCCTTCTAATGTCTAGAAATCAAATAGGTTAAGGAACCTCAGCTAATAGCCAAAAACAGTGCTAACAACACTTATTAGCTCAAAGAACTAATAAAGGGAAAACAAAATGGTTTTCATTCGTAATATGTTAACAAGGCTACATCCAAAAGGCAGTTATTTGATAAGAACAAGCACAATAATGGTAAGACAAGTAGCTTCACTGAATGGATTAGCTGAAGTCATCGTCCCTGTAGCTTGTGTGTGATCATTAAGCTTCACACTCATTACACTTGCAAGCAATGTTTACAGGTGTTCTCATGGCATACGATCACTCATTAACTTCGAGCCTGCTCTTTGCAAAATTCCCTGAAAATTACTACAAGTGTGTAGAAGTGAATCATGACAATTATCAACTTCACAAAAACACAGACTTCTGAGTCTGCATTTTCTTACAAGTTCAGGATGTCCAGTCTTGTACTGTTAATTTTGAGGTTGCAGCATTTCCTGACAGTTTTACTCTGAAGCTCATAAGTAACACAAATTTAGCTTTTATAAATGGAATGGTGTCCTTTGAGTGTACTCTCCAGCAGTTTTTAAAAATATAATAAATGGAAAGAAAATGCATATGCTTTCAGTAAAAACAAAAACTACACTGTTATTCAAATAAGATGACGATCACTGCAATTTTATAACAAATGGAATGACGTCCCAGTTGCAAAGAGAAAGTCATGTTCACACAGACCACTGGCCTCTTTTATTGAGGAGTCTTAAAATGTACCTTTGGACAGAAATTTAAAACTTTCAACTATCTTCTTTTTTAACCCCCATAACACCTAGCCCCCAAAATGAAATAAAAATAAGCCTATTTCTCCACAGTCTCACACCTTTCCTATACCTTGTATAGGTTATTTAATGGCAGCTTCTTCTTTAAAATGAGATCATCAGATGCTCAAATAAAATCCTACCTTACGACGGTACTGAGCCTCCACTTTATGCCTTTTCTCTCCTTTAAATTCAAAATAAATATTTCAAAAATAAGGTTAATACAGCCTTACAAGTAGGACTTGCTCACTCCTGAAAGCACGTCCAAGTAAATCCCAACTTTTCCAATACTTTAAGAGTCTGTTTATAATACAAAGCACCTTATCCACATTTTTTTCAAAACAAAAAATCCTCATAACCTATTTATGAGAATCAAATAAGATAAAATATAAAATCCTAAGTTCTAACCTATAAAATAAGTCAGTTAATAGCACTGTTAGAAATAAGACTCTAGACCTCCTAATTTCCTTCCCAGGTTTCACCTGGAAAGATAACAGTTAAAAAACAAAAGCTTAAAAGAGTCCCCCAGCTATACTTTCACAAAGGAAACCAAGCGCTGCACCCTGTCCTCTTCTGTAGGCTAGAGGTAGTAGAGGCGACTTGACAGTGACAGGTCGGGCTCTCGGTGGATGCTCTGGCCGACGAGGAAAGCCAGTTTGTGGGCATACTGGCAAGGAGCAGGAACACGAATGACACCCTTGGGTGGGAAGAGAAGAGGTTCTGTCACTCTGAATCTAGCTCTCTGAATGGAAATCTCGGTATTAACTGTAAAAGCCTTAGACCACATAGCAATTCCATTTTGAAAAGTGAATCTCATTGATGTGAATAAACATCAGTTAAAAAAATACTTACTGGCCAGTTATAATAGACATGACATAGCTTGTAAGTTAACCTCTGTATGTGGTCTGGTTTCAGGCCACTGCTGTCATAGATGACATTATAATGTGTGGGAGAAACACTACCACTTCTCACTGCCTGGCTCACGATAAAAAAATCATACCTGGAATAACAAAAGAAAGAAACACGTGGGTGTAAGGCTCATCTTTTTGAAAGCTAAAATTAAGATGATTCAAGTTTCTTACAGTGAAAAGATCCGGTATACTAAAATGTAACCTAATCTTCTCAAAACATAATGTGCTTCCTTGAATTCAGAACTTGTTATTCATGAACCATTTTGGAATGCTGATGTGTGAAAGAGGTTTAAGATACTATTATTTATACTTTAACATATCTATCCTTGATGCCTCGGGGCAGTGACAAACATTTGACACAGCTGCTAATTATGACGGCGCCACTGTACCGGGTCCCTGTTTCCACTCTGCATCTGAGGGCGATGGCAGCAACAGGCTCTGGAATCAAGAACCCAGTAGAGCCAACGCAAAGGAACATCAGGTTTTTTGTTTGTTTTGGTTTTTCATTTTTGGGGTACCAGTTAAACATCAATCCAGAGATATTGTAATCTGACCTGATACATATATTAAGAAATTAACTCTAATTTATTATGTCCATTGAAACTAGACAAATTTTAAAATCAGAATTGATCTACAACAGATTACTGTTATTTAGCAAAATGAGGGTTTCAGAAATGTTAAATGACTTGCCCAAAAGAACAGAGAAATCACAAACGAGCTAGAATCAAAACCTCTGTTCCCAGTGTAAGCACGTCATTATCGTTCAAAGTGGGCTTCTCTCCAAGTATCCGCGTAGTAACAGCAGCTGTTAAGTTTTAAAGAACATCTAGTAAAAAGTAATCAAATTTTTTCAGTTTTATAGTTCAACTTGGATTTTACCCAAATTGTTAAAAAAAATTATGTCTTTAGGTCAATGTTACACCTGAGCTCTGGTTATCAGAGTAGCAGTGATGTTAGGCGGATCATGAGGTCACTGGGAAACATTAAAGAGAATCCCACAGGAAATGAAGCTCTAACATCTTAGGTATTACTCTCTTAGTCATTCTGTCTTCCTCCTTCAACGATTTTCCCCAACAGATTAGAATCCTTCTGATAACTAACATCTGCCTGAGAGAAAGACACCATCACGATAATGCATCTTGAAATAAAAATTTCTATACATTGTCGATAACAGGACTAAATAGAGCTAAAATCTTATTATCATTTGTCTACATAAATTTAGTACAGTAATGCCTCATTTACCTAACGTTCATGCAGGAGAAGTGTTCTACATTTAAACTTTGCACCTAGGCTGACACTTTACCCTGATTAAAGTTGCCCTTTTTAGGGCTTCCCTGGTGGCGCAGCGGTTGAGAGTCCGCCTGCCGATGCAGGGGACGCGGGTTCGTGCCCCGGTCCGAAAAGTTGCCCTTTTTAAAAAGGGCTCCAAAAATTTATACATGAAGACAGAACCATCACAGCTATTCACTCTCATGAAGGGGGCATTAATGTGGATTGACCAATGACTTGCCATCGTGAACATGACTTGCTGCCTTGTACTCCATTCCCCACAAAGGGGTTTTCGAGGAACCAAATTTCATGACTTTACAGTTGAACCCTCGTGTGCTAATAAGATCATTACCGTGTGCCCCTGAATGTTCTAGTTGGCTTTCTTATGGCAGAGTGCAGCTCCCGGTTACATAAAAAGTGTTTGCTCAGAAGCCACTTTTCTACCTGCAACTGTGTTTCAGACGACACTTTCTGACCTGTGGGTAACTAAGTGCATTACGGATCTAAAAATTTTGATTGGAAAATAACAATCTATGGATGAGGTTACATATGTAAAAAAAAAATGCAAAAGCAATCTAGAGCAGCTGTTCTTAAACTCAGTATGTATAACTAATACCACAAGCAATAACCCGCTTCCGCCAGAGAGAAATGGCACAGAACCCTCTGTTCCCCATTTCAGAGACTAAGTTAATAAATCATGGGCATTATTAGATCAAAGTAATGAAAGACTTTAGTATTTATAAGAAATAAAGTATATGAACTATCAAGTAAATGTGTTAAAGGTGATAAAGTACAGAGGCCATGCTAAAAAACAAAACAGAAACCAATCTTCATCTAATACAGAACTTACCATTCTGGTCTGGTAACCTCTACATCAATAACTGTTCCGGGAAGTGGATTTTGAAGTCTTCCTCCAGAGTGAGCAAAAAATCTGGCGTTCACTCGTTTCTTCACCACAATGACCGTTAGTCTTGGGCTTAAGACGGTGATGAATGTAACTGCATTTAGTCAGTCATACTTTCAGGGCACTGAAGCATTCATACAGTCATCCACTCCATTTAAAAGGAAACGCACTTCCCTCTTGGGGCATACTAGCTATCCCAGTGGTGAAGGGAGATTCCACAACTTGTAAGGGCGTGGAGTTAGGGCCAGAAAAATACTGTGAGTAGAAAATAAAATGGCATATTTGGGCCCTGTGACTCAAGGTCATGTAGATGTTTAATCCTTAAACCAAGCATACGACATACCTGTCTCACGAAAATGTTAACCCCAGCATGTTTTTAAAGTTCACAGTTTGAAAGCCTTTTCGGTGGGCATTTTCGTCTATGTGGAAAGTAAGATATTAACCCTCAAATCTTTGACAGGTAAGCTAATTTGATCAGTCTCGAAGTCTAAGCTCCTGCCTTTCCAAATGGCCGGCTCACAGCATAGCGGGGAATCTGTCTCTCCCGGCTCAGGCACGCTTCAGCCCACCGCACAGCAGCGCCAGAAAGCTGCCGTTTCCCCTCTCCCTCCCCAGCCCCATCCGGCAGGTGGCTTCCCATGTCAAGACTCAACTCCTCTGGCCTAGGGAGCTTTCAGCTCTGTGTCACGTGAGATCCACTGCCTCTACATGCCTTTTGGCTCTCCTGAGGGGAGCCCTGTAACTGCCAGTATGCATTCAGCTTGAATACCCTTTCTATCCACCTCTCAAAGGTTCATTTCAAATTCACTGTCTGACACAGTCACACTGTATACACACATCCGCTTGGGAATAAATGAATTAGAACATGTTAAGCACTTAGATCGGTGCTGGCACGTAATAAATTTTGATAAATATTATGATTTTCCAATACCTCAAGTTTCCTGTGCTCTTTTTCCAGCTAGAACATTAGTTCCTTAAGAGCATAAATATACTTTATTCTAAACACTGGGAAGCAGAGGGCGTCACATGCAGTATGGACCTGGTTGGTAACGTTTGACTTGGGTAGGTAGTTCACAGCACACTGTCTAGACTGATGGTCTGAAAGATCCCCAAATGGGAACTTCTGTTCAATCATAAACTTAATGTGCTCCTTCACGGTAGAAGTAACCAAATATACAAGGGGCAGGACGGTGATTCTACTTAAGTAAACGGAGGAACTTTTTAGGAATATCACTATCTACCCATGTACAATAGACCTCTCACTGCCCAGCTACAGCAGATCTGGATATAACAGAGCCACAATCTCAGGAATCAAAAGACAAAGTGGGGCTTCCCTGGTGGCGCAGTGGTTGAGAATCCGCCTGCCAATGCAGGGGACGCGGGTTCGAGCCCTGCTCTGGGAAGATCCCACATGCCGCGGATCAACTAAGCCCATGCGCCGCAACTACTGAGCCTGCGCTCTAGAGCCCACGAGCCACCACTACTGAGCCCGCCTGCCTAGAGCCCGTGCTCTGCAACAGGAGAAGACGCCGCAATGAGAAGCCCACGCACTGCAACAGAGTAGCCCCCGCTTGCTGCAACTAGATAAAGCCCGCACACAGCAACAAAGACCCAACGCAGCCCAAAATAAACAGTAATAAATAAAATTTTTTTAAAAAAGGAATCCGCTGCCTGCCAATGCAGGGGACACGGGTTTGAGCCCTGGTCCAGGAGGATCCCACGTGCCGGGGAGCAACTAAGCCTGTGCTCCACAACTGCTGGGCCCGCACTCTGGAGGCTACGAGCCACAACCACTGAGCCCGTGAGCCCGGAGCCCGTGCACTGCAGCGGGAGAGGCCACCGCGGTGAGAGGACCGCGCACCGCAACGAAGAGTAGCCCCTGCTCGCCGCCAACTAGAGAAAGCCACGTGCAGCCACGGAGACCCAACACAGCCAAAAAAAAAAAAAAGACAAAGTGGATTTTAGTCCTGTGACATCACAAGAAATGATTTAGCAAATGTGGTGACATAAAGACAAGTCACAAGCATGCTGAAGTGACTTTTTGATTTGTTCTTATACCAAACATTCTAAATCAACTAATCCATGACGCATCTTTATAAGAAGTTAACATCAACATTTAAATTAAAATACAAATAGGATAAAACAAAAAGGATAACTACAAACATTACAGTCCAAACTGCATTTCTTCAAAGTGAGGAATCATTCTTGGGTATCGTTTTACGTTATATACAACTCCAAACTTGTTTCTAGATGAATTACCTACTATTTATTGAGTGCTTACTGGGTGCTGTGTGAAGTACATTCAACACTCTGACTTTTTCCTTTCCTCAACCTTGGTCAAGGCGCCTCCCCTGTTTCACAGATGAAGGCAAAGCTGGGACAAACCCGACTCTGACTTTAAGACACATTTTGCTCCTGATTGCTAACCTCTGTAGCCATCAAACAGCAGCACGATTCACGACGTGAAATCTACTTCACGCAACGGTCTGTTATACACCAGTCCAAGCAATCGATTTAAGCCCTCCTTCCCTGCAACACGTGCTCCTACTCGCCAAAGGGAAGCCGAGCAGGAAATCCCGCCAGCCTCCCCAGGCCCGTTCCACCCCCTTGTAGAGGAGGGCCCTGTTCACAGACACTCAGTCTTAGGGCGAGAGTCTCCTCTTCGAGAACCATTTCTGGCAGTGCTTCTGGGACCCAACCCAAAGGGCTCAAAAGACTCCAAGACCCAGAGATGCAGGCCCAGCAGGGACAACATGCTTATGTTTCCAAATATTCAGTATCCCAAATGTTCAGCCTAAGGAAAGAAGATGAACTTGTACTATTACCTCTACTCTTCACTTCTTGAAATGTTCTTTTTCTCTAGATATGAGAAAGGAAGCGGCTGAGACTAGAAAATTCTGAGTGCGCTCAAGTAGTAAACAGCTAAAAAAAACCTACGACAGCAGCGGTCCGTCTGAGCCCTCGCTCTACTCCCTTCCACCACATCACCCCCCTCCGCCATAAGGACAGAAAATCTAAGGGAAAAAATGCAAGTTAAGGCTTACAAAACTTCAAAAACCAAAATAAAATAAATACCATTATTTTAATGAGAAAACACAAGCACTAGGAATTTTAAGAGGACAGGAAAGAACATTAACCTTCATTTACAAAATATTAAAAAATGACTATTAGCATTTTAATCTGAAATGCAATTACTTCAAAAGAGATAAAAACACCTCCGACATGCTCTGAGAACTTAGTGGCACCATGATCTCATTTCCAGAAATGTGTAGAATCAACACTTAGAAGGGGTCTTTCAGAATCTGGCCAAAGAAGACTTGGAAGCACCCTCCAATTTAGCTAGAAATAAACTCTTAATGCTCATCCCATGGGCCTATAAATCACAGCGAGCCCAGGTACAGTCAAATGACTTTCAAAATCCTTCACTTTCTGTAATGGTAACAAATACCGGCTGAAGAAGTCTGGCAAGAATAATCCGTGTTTAAACATGCACGTGCAAAAGCACAGACAGACAGGTCTCCTGGGTTTTCTAAGCGCCCTTAAAAATCAAATCCACAAACCTTTAATACATTATGCACTAAGCTCTTACTAAACAGTCCCTCATCTGGACTTCCTTACAATCTGATAAAGAAAATAGCAAAGTCAAACAACGTAACTTACTAAAACAGCTATCCTGAGATGGTATATGCACTTTACTGCCAAACAGCACGAACAGTGACCTCTGTAGGAGAGCAGAGGAAGGTGAGACCCAGTACAGCTTTCAAAGGAGACGCGGGCAGCGAACAGTTACGGGGAGCGCTGACCAGCCCGGGGTGTGCAGGCTGCCTAACAGGGCGGAGTAGAACCATCTCCTCTGTGAGACCAAACACCGCCAGTCATCTTACCCACCAAGCGCCAGTCCAGCGGAGTTCACGCAGAAATCAAGCAAGTATTTACAGTACAATGAGGCAGACAAAAAAGTTAAGACTCTCTGGAATACATATTCCAATAACCAATTCTGTGGATGCCCACGGATGTACTGGGATCATCGGAGCCTCGTACTGCAAGGCTCTAGGAGAGAAAGGCAGCAGCAGACGATCGGTAAAGGCGTCTCCATGCATCATTCCTTGAAGGAGCTCCCACTCTACGTTTCCAGCCTGCCCCTCCGACACAAAAAATTCTCCCCAAGACACACCCCCAACCCAAACCTCTTCCGTTACCTCAAGCCTGACCGCACCTGTAAGGTTAGATTCTCACCGGTTCACCCTGTGACGTTATTTTCAAAGATACAAAAGTGTAATTCTATAAAGAGAAAATGATTACATTTCGCATGCTTACTTGTAACCTCTTCCAACAGACTTTAGGCAATCCAGAAACTGTGGTACTTCATAGTTCACCAACGTTTTAAGCTGACCGTCCCCTACGCCATCCCGATACACGATAATTCGACTAGGCATGTACTCGTTGCAGCTATTCCAAGCCCTCAGAGCAGCTGAAAGAAAGCCAGACAAGTTCCAACTACGTTAACACAGAACAAAAATGGGCTTCTACCAAATTCTGGGCACAGGTTTTTTTCAGAAATACAGCTTTATGACAATGTCTTGAAGACTCTAGTTCAGAGGGCAGACAGAAACCACAACAGAAGACTCACCTTGCAAGCAGACTTTGAGCCCATCTACTAGCTCCTGCCCTCTATCTTGAAATACACAGTGAGAGAACCAGCTATTCAGAGAAAAAACATGGCAGCGGTGAGAATGCAACTGTCTAGAAATTTTTCACTTTTGAATCATTCTATATCTATGTTACCCTTAGTCATTCATGTTCTTTAACTTCCTTTTTGAAATCTTAAGCAGAAAGGACAAGATACAGGAAATCTTCATAAAGTTTTCTTTCATTATAAATCAGTCCCGTAATTCCATCACTGAGAAGAAACTAAAATTTAAGCCAGAGATGCCTCCTAGGTTTATACCTCAAAACACACAGAAAGGGCTTCCCTGGTGGTGCAGTGGTTGAGAATCTGCCTGCTAATGCAGAGGACACGGATTCAAGCCCTGGTCTGGGAAGATCCCACGTGCCACGGAGTGGCTCGGCCCGTGAACCATGGCCGCTGAGCCTGCGCGTCTGGAGCCTGTGCTCCGCAACGGGAGAGGCCGCGATAGCGAGAGGCCCGCGCACCGCGATGAAGAGTGGCCCCCACTTGCCGCAACTAGAGAAAGCCCTCGCGCAGAAACGAAGACCCAACGCAGCCATAAATAAATAAATAAACAAATGTGGGGTTTTAAAAAAAAAGAAAAGAAAATATTATAAAAAAGCACACAGAAGCACACTCTTACTACTACACTCTTGATAAAAGATATTTTTCCAAAAGATAAAACACCTTGAAATACGCCCATTAGCAATGCTAACACATCAATGCTTCAATTTTCATTCTTCCTATTCTTGGCAATTCTATTAGTTCTAAGAAAAGCACTGAAAAATAATCTCACTATGTCGAAATACAAGTGACTGGGTAAACTCAAGTGGGTTTTCCAAACTAAAGTTAACGTGACAACCTGAAATTACATTCAGTGGTCAATACAATTATTAAAGAAGTTTTTAGAGACAGTCACATTTAAAGAGATGCATCCTCCCCGCAAATACAAATAATAAAATAACCTGAAACGCAGTCTGACCACTACATCAGGTTAGGGCCAGTGAAGGACATTAAAAATGGTAGGGTAGCTAATAACTGGTTTCCTTTTCTAACTTTTCTCTTTTACTGGATCTAACATAAGAGAAACCAAGGTAAAGAGGATTAACACGACCCCTGTCCTCCCCAGACACTGCGCCCTGGACTCGTGGCCTGTGCTGCCCGCGTCTAGCAGTTAATCTGCAGCTACCAAAGCCCACTCACCGGGTCATCCCTTCATTGATGCTTGCCACAAAGCCTGCAATTGACCTCCGTCCAGCTGTGGTGTCATGGTAACAATCAATGCCAACTATCATGGCTAGCTTCAGCTTCAACAGAAACATCGTAATGTTAGATACAACAGAATACCAGCAGTATTTTAAAAATCCATTTTTCTTAAATAACAATGAAAACTTTTATCCACCAATTAAATCAAACTTACAGGCATATCAACCCTCCAAAGCTCTCCTCCCATCTTGCAGTTCATCTGCAGGGCGATCTTTGTAGCAATGGCCATGACAGTCTGCTGTTTGCCCAAGGTTCGGGCCACCACACACTGACTTGGAGTAGGGCGCTCTGTACATAAGTATTTTTTAATAGCGTCATATTTGTCCTTCTGACTGCTTGACAACAGACAAACAACCTGAAAACGAACAAAACGCCCTCATTACAAAGAATTAGGAAACTGGTAATTAAGTTCAAGGAAGAAGACAGGAAACCAAACCCACAAAGTCATTTACTTTACTACTCATCTCTGCCGTGTAGCTAGGAAGTATGGCATTAACTTTTAGCGAACGCTCATTACATTCAACTAGGTAATAATACTAATAAAGAAAGCATGTTAAGCAACTCATTCAAAACTTGAGAACTTAGTTAAAAATGCTCTGTTGCCAGCTTGGAATACTTTAGACGTAGGGAATAGGGCAAAACAAGCTAGTGATAACCTATAGGTGGACAAATAAAAGATTTTCTAAAATGCTCACAATTTTCTTACTCATGACCCACCTGGAATCATGGCTTTTAACCTTTTAAAGCTCTGGCTTGAGAATAGGATCAAACTATGAAATTTCCTAGGAAGTCCATGGGCGCTGCTGGGGAAGCTGAAGTGCCTGATCTAAGCAGACCCCTGCCCCGAATGGGAAGATGTTAGTCAAAGGGCACAGACTTCCCGCTAAAAGCTAAGTTCTGGGGACCTTCCGTACAGCATGGGCATCGCAGTTAACGGTACTGTACCGTATACTGGAAAGCTGCTAAGAAAGTGGATCTCGACTGCTGTCACCACACACACAAAAAGAACTGTAATGATGTGAGGCAATGGACGTGTTAACTAACCCTGTGTGGTCATCACTTCACGACGCAGACACGAATCAAGGCATCACACTGTACGCTTACAACTCACACAGCGCTAACCCGTCAAGCACATCGCAACACAGCTGGAAAAGCAACCAACCAACCAAGCTACCCACACCTGCCCAAATGTTGAGGATTCAAGTTTAAGTTTTGGAGCTGAATTCAGCTCTTTAACTCATTGCTGTATTCTCCGATTTACAGTCTCAGATTCGTATCTTTCTTTCCATGGCCCCCAATAAAATCATTTTCCTACCCTAGGTGTCTCTATTATTCCAGACAACCTAATAGTAATTTGCCTGTGGCGTTTAAGTATGAGATAAAGGACTAAAAGGAATGCATTAGAGGAAGCCAATTCATTTCTTGGGTTTAAAGCAACACAGATATGCTGTTTATCACTAAATCTGTCTTTGCCACCTCATTCCTTATACTTGAGTGTAACCTCAGATACCCTAACTATACCGTGTGTGCTGAACAGCTAGGTACTGTTTTTTACTCCTGTGCCTTTTCTCCCCCCAGATTTTCTAGAATAATTAAAGCGTCTGAGTCCGGGTAAACATAAGATGGCTTTGTTGTCCTCCACCCCTTGTTCACTGTTCACAGGGCACAGCACGCTCCTAGGCGCACAAGTAAAGCCGCATTAACTCAGCTGTCTTAGGTAGGTCAAGTACGGATTTCGCAACCAGTGTGGGAACCTAATTATCACATTTACAACAATGGACTCAAGTTCAAAGATTTACAACAACTGATTCCAGGTCAGCTGCCTCCACATCAAGTAGCTACTTACTATCTGGGTATCTGATGTGACCTTCTGCTGTAAGACTCTTAAATAGGCTTCAGTTCTATCATCCACTTCAATCCTAGAACGGAAATACGTCATCCAACATTCAGAAAAAGGAACAAAAACTGTACTGTGTGCTAAAAGGTTCCTATAGATCATAACACACAAAACACTTCCGTGTAAAACATGAGATAAAACACCAGGGGCAGCCGTGCCATCACAGGCCGTCTCTAGCACACACAGCGCTAATCTGAGCGGCAGCCCTGCTTGTCCTCCCACCCAGCCTCAGTGACTCAGAGGCATTTCTGTACCCACCTTACAGGGAACTGTATCAGATCTTTAAGATCATCTAATGTTTTTGATAGTTTTATTAACAGTTTGAGTTCCCACACCCTCCAAATGACTGCTAATCAATTTTCAGAGTAGAAATGACTTGAAAAACTTACATTATTGCTTTTGTCATTTGTATGCCCATGGCTGGTGTAACTTTAAATAGATTTTGTATCAACGAATTGGCTGCTTCATAATTTCTTCGAGTATAGATCAAGAGCCAGTTATCTAGTGGCTTAGCACTAATTAATGGTGCACCTCTTGTTTCCTTTGACCAATCTGCAAACTGTGGACTGTAATCAAACTAGAAGAAAGTTCAGAGACACTGTAAATTCCATTGTAAGTTCTCGGGGATAAAGCCAGAAAGTCTTCAATAATTCGACCATGGCATATTCTAAACCTCAGAGTACTACTCTTAAATTTGAACTGCAGTGACAGACTAAATGCCCTCAGGGAGGGGAAAAAAAGATACAAAAATGTATCCAAAGGGTTATGTCAATTTTATTTAAAATACATTCATATTAACAGTGGCCACTCAAGTGCCTACCTGCCTGCACCAGCTACTCTTAAGTATCTCAAGCTGCAGTCTTCTTAATCTTTCTAAACTCTTACAAGGATGAGTATTATTTGCCTCATGATAAAGATATTAAAAAATAAGGCCTTATAAGTTAAGCAACTTTATGACTGAGGTGTCAGATACTGAAAGCAAGCTGTGAAAACATCTGACAGCAAGGCAGAAAGCTAACAGACTCAAAGCACAGTGACCCTAGAAATATTTACCACAGAGGAAAAAACCCAGTGCTTTTTACATGTCCTACCCACCTCTGCAAAAACCCTTATACAGGAATATATACTAACTACAAAGGGTAATAAAAACAATTGCAATTAAAGTATCAAGCTACATGATTAGGTTGCTATTCATAGAACATTCAGAAGACAGAAGAGCACAGCTTTTTACAAAAGGTTTTTTAAAATTTTGGTATCTGTAGTGCTTCAGTTACACAAAAACATATTTTCTGAATACTTGCTTCCCTTTTCTGAAGATAAAAGACATCACCATATTTAATATAGATCCCTAACAAACAAGTGGTCCACGCAAAAACGAAGCCAAATAAATTGGGAGCTTTCCCTGTAAACGCTCACTTTAGTGGCAGACGAAATAGCAACCGATTCAAATCCTTAGACTTCTACTATACCTTAATTTAAGGAACTTCGCGTATTTAAAAAATGAAGCCACCTTTTAGCTAAGTCTCACGGACGGTCTGAGGACCCAGCTGCAGGCTTGGGCCCCGCTGCTCACGTCGGCCGACGGTGGGGGTGCTGGGGGGAGAGGGCTGCCCGGCACGGGACTAGGGCGTGTACCCCTGCACGCTCTGCTGGGAGCCTAACGCAAAGCCAACTGGACGGACGACTCGAAGAGCTGCCTTACCGCTCTTCCGCCTTGATGAATCTTCTCCGCTTGCAAGGTCCTTCCTGCGAAGGACAGCAGGCCGGAGTCGAAGCTCAAGCCCCAGGCGCGAAGCTCCTTCTGCACGGTATCATTTCTGTGAAGTTAACACATATTCACACGCGCTGAACGCAAAGAAACAGAGTGGAAGCTACCAGCGCACACACGCAAACGGAGGCCCGCCGCGACTGCAGCGGCTTTCCCGCAGGGCTAAAACCCACCGAGATGCTGGGAAACCCAGACGTACAATCCAGTTTTCTCTCATCACAGCTACGTCTCCCTCCACGATATCCTTTCATTTAAAATTCCTGATGCCCAAACTATCTCCTCCTCAAAGTAAACAAAATGTTATAACAAAGAGAAAAAAACAGACTTGTCCCAAACAATTTTGCTTTCTATTCTATTGTTTTTCTACCGGAAGAATTAGAAATACCACAGGCTGCAAGGTTTTTAACTTAATTATTCCCCTGACGAACAGCAGCCTCCCTTAGGAACACGAAGAACCCACCCTGCACACCGGCAAATACGAAGCAAACCAAAGTTACCTTCCGTCACTCCCCCAAACCCACGTGAAAGAGAGAACGAAGCCCGACCCCGGGGAAGCGCGGGCGACTCACGTATGAATGTAACCGATGAGTCTCCCCACTTCCCGCTGCCTTTGTTCTGGGGTTAGTCTCATATGCACGGACAAGTCTTTCATCACATGAAAATCGTTTCGCATTTTGTCGGTTAGACCTTTAAACAAAACGTTTACAGGGACGCAGTTAAAGAAACAAGAATCGCATCTGAGCGTCTGGAGTGCCAGGGGGTGGTGAGGGGAAGAATTCGGAGGAGACGAAGCAGCTTTAAGGGCTCCTGAGGGGACGGAGGGTGGGAAGGAATGTTTAGTGACTTCTAGAACCGACGGGGAAAATAAGCTTCGTGGTTTCATGGCAGTGAAGAGGAGGCAGCAGTACCTGTGAGGTAGCAGAGCTCAGGGACAAGCATCACAGGGCCTGGTAACGCGCCGCCAGGGCCTCTCCTCCTCTTTGGCTGACTGACCAAAACTGGCTGCTTCAAGTCGGTGATTTCCTGGTTATACTGCTATTCAAGGGAAGAAAGTATCACTGTTCACAGTAAATGCCATGTCACGTGGCATTTTGTAAAGGACAACAAAAGTGGTTTTTTTTAATTAAAAATTGATGCCAAACAGCAAGGCTAGTACCAGTTTCCAAGTATAAAAATTGTTTTTTAATCCTATGAAACCAGGTTGTGATTTATATGCTCCGCTGAGTACCTCATCTTTTCTCCTAAAAACTTGGATGGTCGAGGACAGTAAGGCTCTAAGTTTTGACTTTCGGTCACAGTTCTATTTACTTCAGTTTTTGACTTCTTGGTTTAGAAACAGTAGTCTGCGTAACTCCAAGGCTTCACCACAGTGTGATTCCTCTAAAACGACTCTTATTGTAGCGAGGGCTAGCTTGTGAAAGCCGTCTCACTGTAAGGATCCACGGTGGGAGGAAGAGGTTTGCCCACTACGGGACATTTTTAATTAGGGAAAGTTTCTGCTTTAAAGCTGAACTTCCATTTAGTGGTATTAAGATTCCCCACGTGTAATCACTGTCTAGGGTACGTTTTTACAACCCGTAAAGAGACCAAAAATGTTGATGCTTAGTATCTAACGAATGTGCGAGACGGCTCTCCGGCCTCCAGTTCAGCTCTGGAATTCGAGACCGCGCAGACTTCTCTCAAGTTATCTTCCCTAGAGCTCCTGGCCCTGTGTCTTAAAGACCCTCCTTCCGTCATCTCCTGTATCCTCTCCTACCACCTTTAACTAACCTGGTTAATTCAGTTCTAACTTCTTATCTTTAAAACAATCACATCTCCACTAAGCATACACCATAGTAATACCGTCACGGCCATTTCATGAGTCCTGGTCTCTCAAGAGACTATGGTACCTGCCCGTTCCTTATTCCTATCATAGAGTCAAGGTCCTGGCCGTCTATCATCATGAATTAAGAGACCATGAATTCTAGCTTGTCACTGACTTTGTCCTACATTCAACTCTTTACCAACCACCCACAGAAAAGCTTTCATTTCAGACAAGAAAATTCCAAGTAGAACATGCAATATCTGATCTCTGCTCCATTTATCTATACTACTTATTTATCACACTACTTTATCACGGGTCTATTGACAGTCACCCTGCTTACACATCATTTACTTGGGTACACACACAGGTAGAAACGTGGTAGTAACTTCAGAAGTGTTCCTATTCTCTGTTTCACCAAAGGGCCTTCAATGCAGTTCTTAATGACAGAGCTGTGGGATTTCCCGCCAGTTCTTTTAACATTTACCCCTACATGTGAACATCTAGCACTTTCACTTCCGTTCAATACTACTGTTAAACCTCTTCTTTTTACAAGTGATTGAGCATGATCTTCCCTTCCAAAGGCCCTTCTCTCCCACTGAGTGTTTCCTTGATATCATCTTCAATATCCAAGAACTAAGCCATCACTTATTACTAAAACTCCATTTCTGCTAGGAAGTTCTAAGAATACCTTGATTCTTTCAAATATTTCAAGCCCATCCCTCTTGATTAATTAGACCTACTACACCCCTTGATCCCTGGCTGTAACAGAAATCTTCCCTGAGGAAGTAACCGAAGCTGAGACGCCAGCCTAAGAGCAAGAGTCCAGCACGCAGAGCGAGCGCTGTCGGGCAGCGGGGGAGCCCCGGGCTGGATGGGGCGGCGGGGCGGGCGACACGGTGAGGACGCACGGCGGCGACAGTGCTCGGGGTCTCACCGGATATAAGGACACACGTGCTCCTCTTAACAAGACACAGGAGCGATGGGAAGCCACTTTATTACTTTGGGTAGAATAACATCAGATTTGTATGAGTTCTGAAATGGATCAGAAGCATAAGAAATGAAAACTAAGAGACCAGTTGAGTGAGAGAGAGAAATGGGGCCTAGACAGGAGGTGGCAGTCACTTAGAAAAAGAGAAAAATGAAGGTATTTCAGATAAGCAAGGTAGGGTGATAGGATCTGACAATTAGTTATACAAGGTAAGTTATACAAAGCATGTGATCTGAGGTTTGAA
Source organism: Kogia breviceps (assembly GCF_026419965.1). Lineage (NCBI taxonomy): Eukaryota > Metazoa > Chordata > Mammalia > Artiodactyla > Physeteridae > Kogia > Kogia breviceps. Next base: position 88,008,050 of record NC_081324.1, on the reverse strand, counting down.
TTACCCATCATTCACCTGTTCACGCAAATACCTGAGTGCCTGCTTAGGCACTGGGGCGTGTACATAAACTATGAACTCCCTGACTTGGTGGAAGTGGTGTTCCCTGCTCTGGTGAAGACAGCTGCCCAGGGGCCAGGTTAGGGGGATATCACATGTTCAGTGTTGGTCTCAGGTAAGGCATCTCTGAGACATCCAAATATTCAGAACAAGTAGGTTTAGAGCTACTAGGGCTAGAGCTAGAAACCTGAGAATTGTTAACACATCAATACGTGAAGTCTTAGCGTAGACTGGAGATCACCTGGAGAGTATAAATATACAGTAACTAGGGACCTGAGGCAGACCTTTAAGTATGCCGGCATTTAGAAGGTCCCTTAAAGAAGAATAAGCAGGCATGCACGATTTAATACTGGTCAGAGGAGGGGAGAATCTTCCCTGACTTCGCTTCAGGTCTAAATCAAACTTTCAACTGTGTCCTCTTTATATCCGCTGTTGGTATATACCAATTATTCCATCTCTGATCATGACTATTAAAATGAACTACAGAAAAATGCCAAAACTCATTTCTCACAGTAACCTCTGACACCCAGAAGAATCTAGGTTAAACCTGTTTGGAGTCCTCCAGGAGTTTCCAGAGGTTGAAAACAGCAGTAGGAAATCAAGCTGAAATGACCCTTGGCCTCCTGTTTTCATTTTGCCCAGAATAAGACCAGTTCCTAACGGGACTTCTCAGAGAATCGTTGCCCTGCAGAGTGGTGGTATCTGATCTTCTCACTCACAGGAGAGCAGCGGAAGATCAGGCAACAGTAGATATTCAGGAAAAAGACATTTCAAAGGTCACTAGTCGGATGTATACTTGTGACCCAAAATATAAACACATAATAGTTCATTTACTCCACTTTTTAGAAAAAGGAAATAATCTAGAGAAAGTAGGAAAAAAATGAAATAAATTTTAGCACTTCAAAGACAGGCTTTAAGATTTTAATTAATGTGTTTTCTTTAAATACTTTTCCTGCACTTTTAACAGAGTACATCGAATGGAATGTGACCTTCTAAGGATATAGGGGCAGATCTGCTTATCTCTGAACACTACAGCAATGTTCCGATGCCTTCCTGGAGAAACATTTTATTCTCTTCTAGTCAGTGGCTGCTCTTTCTTGCCATCTGTCTCTCGTGTCTTTGTCAGTTTAGCGATCACTGTGCCGACAGCCAGAATCATCTTTATAAAACTGGGGCTGGGGGCCACCCAATAACCTGATCTTGCCCACATGAGACGAGTCTGTCTCACTCTGTCAGCATGTAAAACAAAAGTAAGAGTGAACCCACTTGAAGATTTACCACAATGGACGCCAAGGGTTCAAAGATCTTTAGCCCACGCTGCCAGATGAAGTTTAAAAAAAGTGCTGGCTACAGAATAAGAGACAGTATGCTAAACTGTTAACTTGTACTGTTTTCCTACTTGTCCTCTACATGCTGAAGTTCAAATGTAACCTTGTAGTCTACTGCAGAAAAGGAACCAGGATAGGGCACAGCTCATTTGCTATTGAGCTAACTATGCTGTGACCGCCTTAATAAACACATTTATATACAGCTTCAAAAGCAACTTGTTCCATATGTACACCTGTTAGAAAATTCTACTGAAGATATTTCAGATTCCTCCTAAGGTCTAAGTACTTCACATTACAAAGATAAAAATCCACACTAGCATCTTACCTTCCTGTAGTACTCTAAGAAACTGACTTCAGAGCCGTCTGCTTTCTTAAAGGTACTCATTGGATTCTGGTCCCAGTCAATATCATCTACTCTGTACGTTTTATTGTTATACCTATGGAGTTGAGATTTTATTGGTATTTGATTAAAATATGTAGAAATGTTATTAAAAAGAGAGGCTAGACTCTATGCACTCTCTAAAAAATAAAATTTCAAATCATTTGGTAATATGCAATATTATGGAAAGATAAAGGGAAAACAATTTCTTAAAGACTATGCTATACACTAGATGGATGGGGACGTTAACTAAACTATTAGAAAATAAAATTAAAACCAAAAAGAATAGAAATCATTGGCTATTTCTCCTTTTAAGATGAGTATATTCCCCCAAAACTTTTGTTCTTGAGAAAGGTTATAAATATCCCTCCCGTTTTTGTGCTATTCCCACCTCTCAACTTTAAAGCCTACTTTCTCTCCATCTAACATTATAGGACTAGAAAGCCTCAATCTTCAGACTTGTAAAATTATTTTGCGTTATTAAAAGCCTTACTTGGTGAGAACAATTAAACCTATCAGCTCTTTAGAAACTTGTTCTTGAAATTTATGTTCTTCAGTTTGATGAAACAAGTTGAACATGAAATCTAAAACAGTTTCACTTCGAAGGACTTTATGACTGACATCAGTGCAAAGCATGATGTTATTTTCATACTGAAGAATAGAAGTAGTGAAGCCAGGCCAAATCACCAGCCTGTCAAAGACAATGAATGCCATGAAGTAACCTCTGAATATCCAAACATGTTTTCTATGTATCAAGTTATGGTTTTTACATTTATTAACTGGGTCAACAGTACAAGTCTTTGAGTACATTTACTTAGCTTCAGGTTTTACAGGGTTCCAGATAAAGACTGATCTTTTAAAGATCTTCAACAATGAATGTTTATAATAATGTGATAACTTTATAAGTTCCATTTTAAATTTAATATACTAACTTTATTAAATTTTATTATTTATATTGATCTAAGACTTGAAAAATCTAATTGAAAGCATCCACATTTATTATAATAAACCTAAACCACTTGAGCTGCAATCCTGATACACTGCAGTAACTTTTGAAGCAATCGTCACTAGCTGATGAATTTTGTTACCTAAGAGCAAATACAAACTTTGTGTTGGATAACTCTTTATGCTTTTCCCCCATGACAAATAAATATCACATGATTTTTAAAAATCCAAATATTCTGGGATGTCTCCCCTTTATTATTTAAGCCAGGTTAAATGTTCACTTAATGTGATGGGTACCACTAGCAGCCATAGTAAATCTGATCATTTCAAAACACAGCATCGGGCTTCCCTGGTGGCGCGGTGGTTGCGAGTCCGCCTGCCGATGCAGGGGACACGGGTTCGTGCCCCGGTCCGGGAGGATCCCACATGCCGCGGAGCAGCTTGGCCCGTGAGCCATGGCCGCTGGGCCTGCGCGTCCGGAGCCTGTGCTCCGCAATGGGAGAGGCCACAGCGGTGAGAGGCCCGTGTACCAAAAAAAACCAAAACAAAACAGAGCATCACTATCAAAGTTTGTGATTAAACCTAAGGAACAGAAACTTTCCCCTTCATACAAACCTGTGATTTGGAATATCAATTGGGTCACTTGGGTTATAATAATTCCGTCCAATCTGCTGCAAATTCATGATCTTTAAAAGCCTAGAATGTGAAAGGTCAGAAGAGAGAAATGAATATCGGTTAAGTATCTCTAATGCTACAATCACAATGGCATGTTGTTTAGAGCAGGGGTTGGCAAACTACGGCTCGCAGCGGGCCACATCCAGCCTGCCTGCTGCATGGCCTAGGAGCTATTTTTTCTTTTTACATTTTTTAAAGGTCTGGAAAAAAAATCAGAAGATTAATGATGCATGAATTATGTGAAATTCAAATTTCAGTGTCCATCAGTACAGCTTTATTGGAACACAGCCATGATCATATATGTCCTAGGGCTGTTTCTCTGCTTCAACAGCAGAGTTGAATAGTTGAGACACAGACCACACGGCCTGCAAAACCTAACATGTTTACTATCTGGTCCTTTGCAAAAAAAAAAGTTTGCCAACCCATCATTTACAGAAAAATAAATCTTCCATTACATTAATTCAAACAAGTATCCACCAAAATGAGTCAGTGACGGGTTATCTCACGAGCAACTTAGGTAAACAGGTAGATTACAAATGCAAGAATTACGTCTCACTAGGCTCATCCAAGCTCAGGCTCATCCAGATCGCTTCCCACTCAGCAGGGGGATGGCAGGGGCGGGGGGGCCTTCACAGAACTTGTGTCCAACAACTTTGGGTGTGGAAAACACAGCACCCACACTGAAAGCCAATCATGGAGCACGCACTGTACGTGTCCTATGATGGAAGAAGTAAATCGGAACAGACCTAAACCCTGTCCTGCTTTCTGAATTGGCACCCCCTGTGGGACAGAAGGAATATAAAGTTAAAGCGCTGAGAGAACGTGTGCTCTTAACATAAGCTCAAATGGGATTTGAAAGATCTAATCTCAACACAAATAGGGAAGTGAAAGACATGACACTTGCTTAAAGCAAATAAATGAGATTTATACCAGTACACCACACCTAAACACGATTAAAACTCAGGGTAATCCAATGATCCTAACCAACCATTGTAAAATCTAGGTACTAAGTATACAGGTACTTACTGTACATGTCTTTCAACTTCTGATTATGTTTAAAATTTCTTAATAAAACGTTAAAAAATACCAACATACCTCCTGAAAATAATATTATAGAACTGCAAACAAGTTGGAGATGTAGGTGGGAGTTCATTTTTCAAGGTGATTGTTATCCTCACATGCTCTCCATTTTGGGTCTGACTAAAAACTTCAGTAACCTGAAGCCAGAGTGGTGGAAAACCAAACTTTTAATTTTGTTAAAATAGGGCCAATCACACAAGCCTGTTGAATCAGGCAACAATGAAAATTATGGAAAAGTTTAAAAAAAAAAAAAAAGAAAAGAATGACTATGAGAGAAGAGTAACAGAATGGGTATGAGAGAAGAGGGATTGAGTGCCTTCTTATTATTTGACTGTAATCATTACGCCACTCAGGCGGATCTGAGAATGGTATCATAATGCCAAATACACCCATGGGTGTATTACAAGTCCTAACAGACAGGAGACCACTGGGGTTTCTCTAAAGCTATCCCAGACCGTGGCAGTTTAGCTCTGAGGTAGAACTCCCCATCTCCCTCTCCCCAACCCGACAACTGAAATAACCTTGTGCTGTAGTCTTTTAGGTAAAAATAATATTGTTCCATCAAAAGCATGACACCTTCCAATTAAATCTTCATGTTGAAAAAGAAGAGCTGAGCGGAGTCTTCTGGCTTCCATCAATGGGTTATAGTCAATGTGATACTGATATAAGGCCCATTGGGGACGGGATGTCAATCGAAAATGGTTAGTGCTTAGCCTTACTATAACACCTGAAGAACCTGTAAAAGTAAGTCACATTCAATTAATGAAATATCAAGTTTATTCTTCCTTGAAATCCTCACTGCCATGACAAGGCAGACACAGTGCTGTAAACAAGGGCTTAAAAGCAGCAGACAACACAGAAGTTCTCAGACACCTGACTCTGGAGACTATGCCACTTACAGGTAAATTACCAAAAGCGACCATTTAGAAATAAATCCTCCCTAGGCTGAGTAATTTACAACCGAACCAACGAAACCTCTTTACAGCAAAAAGCTTTAAAAGAAAAAAGTGATCTATGTAATAAAACAACATTTCAGTGCAGCTAATGACATCTATAACCTATTTCAAAACCAAAAGGGAGGGCTTCCCTGGTGGCGCAGTGGTTGAGAATCCGCCTGCCGATGCAGGAAACACGGGTTTGTGCCCTGGTCCGGGAAGATCCCACATGCCGCGGAGCAACTAAGCCCGTGAGCCATGGCCGCTAGGCCTGTGCGTCCGGAGCCTGTGCTCCGCAACGGGAGAGGCCACAACAGTGAGAGGCCCGCATACCGAAAAAAAAAAAAAAAAAAAAAAAAACCAAAAGGGAGAGAGCAAAATGGAAATGCCATCCATGCAAAATCCTTGACCAAATGTGCTCCTTCACCCTAATGATGCATCGTACAAATGAATACCGAAATTAAAGTGCTTCAATTCACTGTCCTGTGTACTTGAAAACTGTACTCTTCATAATCAACCTACCTGTTTTTGATTCTTTAACATGATCTAGGTTCTGTCTTGTATTCACACCAAGATCATGAAAGTCTCTACGACGATCTCTTCTGTCTGCTAATGATAACTCCTGAAATCCAGCAGATATCTGGAGTTCTTTAAAAAAAAAAAGGAAAAAAAGACAATAATTATACATCTAATTAATACGCAGCATGAAATAAAGCACGACGATTCCCAAAGTTCTCTACTCCATGAAACCCAAAGGCTCCTGAGGTGCTAAAGATAGTGTATAACAATCCCATCAGAACGTTTCAGGTAACTGCCAGCCAAAGCAGAGAACTTCCCAGCCATAGCCTCTTCTGTGAAGCCCTTCTTGTCACTGCCCCAGGCAAACTCAGCTCCCTCACAAGACACATACACCTTTACAAGATCAAGACAGCTGGAGTGGTTCAAGAGCTTAGGAGCACACGTTTATTGACTGGGTAATTATTTTTCTGTCTCTGGGTCTGATAACCACCTGTGGGTCTTAATGTCAGTATTGCTGACAATTTTCATGACGTAATTATAGCTGTAGGAATTGGTAGTTCACACGATTTAAATGTGCGACCTGAATTAGAAAACGTTAAGTCTAAAGTGTCATTTCCTCACTCATTTCCCTCACGGACCAGCAGAACACATGGGATAGGCCTGTGTACATCCCGCCACGGCCGTGATACACACCTACTGGGATAGGTTAACTATCAGTTCATGTTTACTTGCAAAAGCTGTGGCTAAAATATCCTAAATTATTCAGTCCTTTAACTTGCATGAAATACATTATGAAGTGCCTCATATCCATAGTATGATGTGGGCCAAAGAATGAACATGGGCTTTGTAGTCGAGTGTTAAGTTCCAGCTTTCAGTTAATAGGCATGTTCTCTTGTGTAGCAGAGACTATTGACTACCCAATAACCAATCTTTCCTTCTTCTTTTAAAAGTTTATTTTGGGAGTAATACAGCTAAAAGACTAGAATTTCCACCTTCCTTGCAGGTAAGGAGGGCCTAAGAAGCTTATGTAGAAATTACTGGATGAAATGTCTGGGAAAGCGCAATAGGGGAGTCAATAGCTGGCTTTTCTGTTGTCCATGCCCCTAGCTGCCAATCTTGCCTGGAACCTGGATGTGATGGCAGGAGGGAGCTCAAGCAGACATTCTGAACAAAACGTAAGTCTTAATGATGGAGGTCATGGACTTGGGAGGAGAGAACAAAAAGGTGAGAGCCCAGTTCTCTTCTGACCACAAATGCCAGAACTAGCCCAGAACTGCCAGCTTCTGGAGAAGAAGTAACACAGCTTAAACAAAACATATCAGTTATTTTAATGTGAGCTTCAATTTCTTCACCTGAAAAATTGATTATAATAAATTTTACAGGATGTAGTTTTAAATGAGAACTTCGTTTAAAAGGCGCTTTAAAGGTACTACTAAATATGCTGGTTCTTGGGCTTCCCTGGTGGCGCAGTGGTTGAGAATCCGCCTGCCGATGCGGGAGACACGGGTTCGTGCCCCGGTCCGGGAAGATCCCACGTGCCGCGGAGCAACTAAGCCCGTGAGCCATGGCCGCTGAGCCTGCGCGTCCGGAGCCTGTGCTCCGCAACGGGAGAGGCCACAGCAGTGAGAGGCCCGCATACCGCCAAAAATAAAAATAAAAAATAATAATAATATGCTGGTTCTTGCGCCTCATGATTTTCAGGGGCTCTATTTTAAAAGTCTTTCAAAATGTAGCTGTTTGTATTTGTCTCCCTTGGTGAACTTTTTACCCCAAAGTCTTTCAGCTTAAGGTATCCATGGATTAATTACATTAACAAAGGTCAGGTATACTGAATCTAACCTGATAGAAACAACAGGTCATAAAGGTTTGATCGGAATTTTTCCCTGAAAAATTTGAGTTTCTCTTAAAAAAATATCAGTTCTGGATGTGAAAACCTGATTGCAAGTTTCTGAACATAAACAATGATGAAGTTTGCTCCCCTCTCTGCATATAGTACCGCTATTATTAATATTTTAGCCAGAACTTGATTAACTGTCAATCTAGAAAGATGACACATTTCAAAATGGAAACAACTGGAAACCTTGCTAATTCCCCTTCCACGCAGCTGCCAGAGTGCTTTATTAAAAACACGGATCCGATCGATCATGCTGCTGTTCTATTTAAGAGTCCTGCAATGGAACCCTATCCCCCTTAAACAAGGGCTCATTAACGATAAATCTGTTAAGGTCGTCACTTTAATTTCTAAAACATAGTAGATACTTGAACGTTTACTGTGAGAAGCACTTCTCAGATATAATACTTACAAGACCAGTGAAAGGTGGTAAAATCAGGCCTTGTACTTGTGATCCTGAGTATCATTTGACCCTCAGAGTGGCCCTCATCTATAAAGGTACAATATATACCTTTTCATAGGTAGGGAACTAAGTTTCACAGAATTAAATTTAAATTCATAAGAACTGTTTAAAAAGTATTAGTGAAGATCAATACAAAGAATGTTTAGATTTAAGTATTTCCAGAAATTTTATTTGCATTTTAATGCTGCAATAATAAGGATATGTTTTTTAAAAAACAGCTTCAGTGCATCTTTTTGCCCAGAGTTTTAATTCAATGAAATTTTGCTCTGTTGAACACAGCTGAACATGTCAAATATTCTAAGTTTCAAAAGAACTGTGAAGAACAAAGCAAGAGGCATCACACTTCCTGATTTCAAGCTATACTATAAAGGTGCAGTAATCAAAACAGTATGATACCAGCACAAAAACAGACACACAGACCAATGGAACAGAATCAAGAGCCCAGAAATAAACCCAGGAATACATGGTCAACTCATATCTGACAAAGGAACCAATAACATTCAATGGAAAAAAAGACAGTCTCTTTGAATTATGGTTTCCTCAGGGTATATGCCCAGGAGTGGGATTGCTGGGTCATATGGTAGTTCTATTTTTAGTTTTTTAAGGAACCTCCATACTGTTCTCCATAGTGGCTGTATCAATATACATTCCCACCCACAGTGCAAGAGGGCTTCCTTTTCTCCACACCCTCTCCAGCATTTACTGTTTGTAGATTTTTTGATGATGGCCATTCTGACTGGTGTGAGGGAGGGAGAGGCAAGATGGAGGGGAGATGGGGATATACTTTTATGTATAGCTGATTCACTTTGTTGGAGAGCAGAAACTAACACAACACTGTAAAGCAATTATACTCCAATGAAGATGTTAAAAAAAAAGTCTCTTCAATAAACAGTGCTGAGATAATTGGATATTCAAATGAAACTGGACCCCTATCAAAAACCACTTACAGAAACTAACTTGAAATAGATTAAAGACTTAAATGTAAGACCTGAAACCATTAAACTCCTAGAATAACACAAACAAGACAAAAAGCTCCTTGATGGGATATCGGTAGCGGATTTTTTTTTTTTTTTTTTTCAGATATGACACCTAAAGCACAAGCAACGAAACAGAAAATAAACAGGTGGGGCTGTAAACACACTCTTCTGGGGACACAGCCAACGAAACCACCCACGAGGTGAAGATACAACCTACAGAGTGGGAAAAATATTTGCAAACTTTACATATGATAAGGGGTTAATATCCAAAATATATGAAGAACACATACAACTCAAGAGCAAAAAACCAAATAAGCCAATTTAAAAAACAGGCAAAAGACCTGAACAGACATTTCTCCAAAGAAGATATATGAAAGACTAATAAGTACATGAAAAGATGCTCAACATCACTAGTCGTTAGGGAAATACAAATTAAATCCACAATGAGCTATCACCTCACACCTGTTAGAATGGCCATCATCCAAAGGACAAGGATAACGAATGCTGGCGTGGATGAGGAGAAAAGAGAATCCCTGTGCACTGCTGGTGGGATTTTAAATTGGTGCAGCCGCTACAGAAAACAGTATGGAGGCTCCTCAAAAAATTAAAAATAGGACCACCATATGATCCAGCAATCCCACTTCTGGAAATATATCCAAAGGAAATGAAAATACTCACTCAAAAAGATATCTGCACCCCCATGTTGGTAGCAGCATTACTGACAATAGCCAGGACATGGAAACAACTCAGTTGTCCATTGATGGATGAATGGATAAAAGGGTTTGTGGTGCATATATATAATGGATTATTATTCATGAAATAATAAAAACAGGAAACCCGACCACCTGTGACAACATGGATGGGCCCTGGGGGCATTATCCTAAGTGAAATCAGTCAGAGAGAGAAAGACAAATTACTGTATGATGTCGCTTACATGTGGAATCTAAAAACAAACCAAAAAAACCAACCCCAAAACCAAACTTATAGAAACAGAGATCAGACTTGTTACCAGAGGCAGAGGGTAGGGAAGGGAGAATTGGAGGAAAGTGTCTGAAAGTACAAACTTGCAGTCATAAGAAAAATAAGTACTAGAGATATAATACACAACATGATGACTATAGCCAACACTGCTGTAATGATATACAGGAAACTTATTATGGGAGTGAATCCAGAGAGTTCTCATACAAGGAGAGAATTTTTCCCCTCTTTTCTTTCAATGGTGTCTTTATCAGAAGATGGGTGTTAGGTGAACCTAATGTGGTAATCATTTCACAATACATGTAAATCAAACCATCATGCTGTATGTCTTAAACTTAGACAGTGATACATGTCAATTATTTCCTAAATAAAACTGGGGAAAAATAATAAAAGCAAGTGACCTAGAGGTGATTTTTGGAGTCACTGGTTTCAGCACTTGACTCCCACTCTGGATTTATTCTTGTCATTTCTGGCCTCTGAAGATTTCCCAACTCTCTAGCCAGATCATTCATGTTTTCTTCTAATTTTATGGATTTCATTGGTTATGACTAAATATTCGGAGTGCGTGGAAATGTAGTGCAGCGCATAAAGCAAGGAACCAGGTTTGTTTTCTAGTTTTCCTTTTGCGTCAACACTACTGTATTGCCCATTTACCATGCCCACCCCAGGGTTTAAAAGCCAATGTGACTATATTAATTCTCCCTATGTATACATGGGTCTGCTTTTCCTATACCAAAACCAAACTTAATAACTGTAGAAGAATCTTACACCCAGCATCCAATTAACTAGTTTTCGGAACAATGCAGTGAAACAGCACAAGTTTTGGAATCAGAACGGGTGTTCTGACTCTACTGGCAACATGTTACAACTCTGACCTCGGCTTTTGCAGCTGAGCAACAGGATGAACCGAAACAACACATGTGAGAATACGTTTTCTAAGCCAAAGTTACAAACGTACAAGTTGGTACAGCTTGGATAAAGTCACTAAAGATGCCAAGAGAATGTTCTAAAGTGATTAATGCATAAGAAGCAAATTTGTAATCAGTTTAGAATTTGCTTTGTAATAGCAAGTGTGGGGCTCTGGTAGGCTGGAGTTCATCTCCAAGGAGAAAAGAAACCCTGTGGCCCTGCACTCAGTGGCAGGCTGCAAAGTTTAAGGGAGATGCTGTTACACTTTCAAGGGCTGCTGGGGGTCCTTGTTCTTTCTACAGAGCTTTGGTCGCCATGCACATCCAAGGCTGCAAGCGCACGCGCACACACGCGCGCACACGCGCAGCCTCTTCACTCCCCCTTCACCTTGTGACTTGGCTGTCGCTCCTCCTGTCCCTCTCTGTCGTCCACGGGCAGCGACCTCCCCCTCCGCTGACGGCTGCTGACTCTGCAGTTACATGCAAATGAAGAACAGCATTCTTTTCAGGTCAAAAGGTCACAGATATCAGAGGCAATAACTACTCAAACAAGTCCAGGGCATTTAACCAAAACCGATCTAAATTAGTAATCAAATATTTTATCCTCAGCAAGAAATTTCTTCGAGAAGGGTCGCCAACTGAAGGCAAGCACCAGCTTCCGATATCCACAGGACACAGAACGCCAGCCTCCTTGTTCAGCCCCTGTCCCTTCACGGGACACTGTTCTTAAACTTCTTTTGGACAGTGCAAGCTGACGAAGGCTTAACACCACCGCGCTTTAAGACGCTCTGGGCAGTTAGCAAAGGGGGAGCACTCACTGCCACGGCGCCCACGTGCCACGCTGCCTCTGGGCCACGAGTCCTTCCTCTTGCCCTAGCTCTGGCTCTCCCAGTCATTCTTCTTTTTCTTGAGAGGAAATAATCATGAAGACAGTACTCACTGTTCACAGTTATATTTGAGCGTTTCTACAACGTTACCTTTAAACTGATTTGGTTGAGATTCTAAAATAAGCTCCTGGGTAATCATACTTTTCTAACCTCTAACATACAGTCTAAGGCAATATCCCCACCTTCGATAAACTTAAGTGCTCCTGTGCTACGTGGTGGCACTGAAGTGGAAGACCTAATACACTACTTCATTTTTCAACTGGATTATTTATTATTAAGAGATTTAGGAGGATAAAAACTGTTCAGAGACTGAAGGTGCTGGTGCCTAGTTCTCTCTTTCACATCTGGATGTGTAACCGACTGTGAAAGAGGGCACCCATGGCAAGCTTTACGCCAGGCTCTTCACATAATTCTTATACATACGTTACTGTATCTTCCAGGATCTTCTCACAATTCCATGTGTAGCTTAATCTTTTCTACCACATCATTTATGGCCCATAATTTCATTCTTGGTGAGGGGCATCCACTTCGTCTCTAAAGAAAATTGACCGAGTCATTCATCTCTGAACTACTCCTTTACTGCTCCTACCACATCTGATCAACAATTCTCTCCATTTCTTCAACAACACCATGCATAATGAGTGAGTACCTAATGTGAGCCAGGATCTGTGTCAGGCATCAAATGTATTGTCAGTACTCGGTATAGAGGTTCCCCACCCAGTCACCCCCAACCACAGGGCAGAAAGCAGTATCATCAGGTTATCATCCGGAGGGACCTCAAAGCTAGACTATCTGAACTCTACTCCTCCATGTAAGTGACCCTGAGCAAATCACATAACCCAAGACTCATGTCTTTATTTGTAAAACAGTTGTAATGACCTATACCACACAGGTCAGTTGTGCAGCTCAATGAGAACACACATAAAGGCTCACAGAATACCTGCCACACCGGGAGGATTCGGCCCATGTGAGCCCGGGTGGCAAAGGCAGATAGACCACAAATTCTTCAGTCTAACAAAGGGACTAAGAAGCATGTTCTTACAAAGGGAAAAACAGACGCTAACTTACATACTGAAGACGCCTGTCTGCGACGAAGCTAACATTTAAACTGAGATGTAGGAGGACCAGGAACCGGAAGGCAGTGGTTCCACTCTTTGGACAAGAGGGCACAGCCCGTGACTAAGTGTTGAGAGCTTGGCTTGTCTGCAGAAAGGAACGATGCCTAGTGTGACTGAAGTGTAATGAGCTTGGATTTGACGTTCAACCCAAGGTGAGACTACTGCAGGTTCCAAAGAGGAGCAGATTGTGACATTATTTACAGTTGAGATCACTCTGCTTTAAGTCAGGCTATCTTTTTTGTCCCAGTTTTCTCAGCTTCTACAAGTTTTTGTTCCACGGCAAGCTTCCTAGAAAGACAAATCTAACGACACTCTCCACTTTGTCTCTTCAAAGACCTCTTTGACTTCCTAGCATGTTCTAAAGGACTAAAAATACATTAGCTCACCGCACTGTAAAAACCAACCCAAGTCAAGCAACTCCCCAAGAAGGTTGGTTACACGATATGACCCGCGGAGGCGCCAGCATATTCGGACACATTTTTCATACCATCGTAAAGTATTCTGTATTCGCACTATGTAGACCGTGACCACGGCTATACATACAAACTTACACGCTGAGCACACGGGCATACATGCCGGTCTCCTACTCGCGGACACAATCAAAGTCGGAGGCCTCTGCCTGAGACTCTAGCAAACGTGGCTTTCCTCCACTCAGCAGCCACGATAAATTCCAGGGTTCACTTTGTCCCCCCGCACATCCTCTGCTGAAGCGCCTTACCCTCCTCTCGAAAATGGAAGAATCCAGCGTATCCTTTAAGGACCAGCTCCTGCACCCTCTTCTGCCAAGCTGTGTGCACGCGGATGACACCAGCCACACAGCACGGGGGGCCAGTGTCCCCCTCCCTCCCTCACACTTCGAGAGCTCCTCCACACCTGGCGGCTCATCGGTGCAGTCGCTCGCACCTCAGCCCAGGGCTTGGCAGCCCAGCAGCGACTGTGGGGGGCTGTGAACAACCGAGCAATGAGCTCAACTGCCGCCCCAAGAGCGAGGGTGTTTGAACCAGTGCAGCAGTTCTCGAAGCGTGATCCCTGGGGGGGCAACACCTGGAACGTGATGCAAACGCGAACGGGATGGGGGTCCCACGCCCCGCCCCGAGCCAGAAGCTCGTGCTCAGCAGGCTGCAGGGGCTTCTGATGATCGCTGAGCCCGAGGACCCCGTAGGACGCTACCCACGGCATCAAAGCCGGGACGGGCAGGACCACCCCATGCCGCCCGCTGCACAGGTGCGGGGCTCAGCTGCGTCCTCCCCACTTCAGCATCCCCCAGGCTGGACCACAAGCTACCCCATCACTGGTAAGGGAGAAACCCAGCTGGTGCTCAAAGGTAGCGCACCAGCTACAAAGGACGTCCGGGTCAAGCGGACGTCCACCCCGGGGGCAAGGACACTAGCGTCCACCCCAAAAGCGCAGCCGCTCGCCGCTGCCCGCCCGGCCACCCCGCCCCCACCCACGCCCAAGGAGGGCAGAGACCACCGCAGTCCGGGCCGCCAATGGGCTGAGCGACCGCACGGTGGAGGACGCCCCTCCGCAAGTACGGGGCCTCACCAGGCCCGCAGCCTGCAGCGGGAGAGGAACCGCCGTGCCACTACCAGTCCTCAGCGACGCCCTCACGGAAACCTCCGCCTCGCTGACGCCCCCACCACACTAACAGCTACCGCCGCGCTGCCAACGGTTATCTCACGCCGGATCCCTCCGCGCCGGGACTTGAGACTTGGCGCCCCGACGCCGGACCAAACGGACCCCGGCGCCTCTCGGCACCACGGAACCGCGCCGCCCGCTCTCACCTCGTCGTCCGCTGTGGGCGACTGCGGGGCGCGGGAGCCGGCGGAAGTGGGGCGGGGTCCTCTTTTTCTGGGCGGATGGACACTGACTTCAAGGGGTAAACGGCCATGCACGTGACACGCAGCTAACGGCGAGGCGGGCGGCGGCACGCGCTGCGCGCTGATTGGCTGCTGTGCGGCTGGCGGTTTCTGTGCGGCGCAGGCAGAGGCCAGGCTAGATGAGCCCCGCCCCTGCCTCGCCAGGACCCGCCCACGCCTTGCCCGAGCCTACCGTTGTACCTGGAGCATCTGTGACTAGGTGTGGCCGAGGATTGCGATGTGCTCGGTTCGTTCCTGCTCGTGGAGCAGGTCTGTGCACTCAGCACGCCCTCGGTAAACTGAAATTGTGACCAAGTGTGTGTTTTGAGGCCTGCTGTTTTTAAAAAAAAAGAAAGAAAGAAAAGGACTCAATTTGGGGCTGACCCCTTAAAATGATAAGGTATTTCATTTATCAAATAAGAAAACGAGATTTGAATTTTGCCCCCAAAGAAGTCAAACTGCATTCTAGAGCCAGAATGCCAGCGGGTGTGTACCTACGCGTTTAACTTGCCACATCAACAAATTGGGTGCTGAGTGCATGCGTGTTCCGATGGATGACAGTGGTTCTCAAACTTGCCCTGCGTCAGGGTCACCTGGAGGGCTGGTTAAACCACAGATCGCGCCGCTGCCTCCGCTACAGACTCTGAGTCAGCAGGTTCCATAGGTGGGACCCACTAATCTGCATCTCTGACAAACTGCAGAAAGTGCTGATGCAGGTGGTCCAGCGTCTGTACTGATAGCGGAGGCACTGAGCTAGCTAGATGCCCTTAACAGGAGTTCATTGCCTCACTGGGCAAACATCAACACAGTTAAAGCTACCGTAAATACTGTAAAATAGAACGGAATTATTTGTCAGGCTCGGAAAGTGGGACGGTTGGTGACCAGGTGACTCGTTAAGTCCAGTAATAATTCAATAACTTCTTTATAATGGGGAGTAGGGGTAGTGCGTCTAGGGACTGGCTTTAATGGGGCATTTAATACAGCAAATATATTGTTCCTCATTCATTAAGAGGGTATACTTCGGTGGAGGCGGGGGTTGGAGAGGGCTGCAGTCTCATCCGTGAGCTGAAAGGAACAGGCTAGATTCAGTGTTTCCCACAGTAGCTTGATTATAAAAAAATCCACTGGGGGAGCTTCTGAAAACACACACATCCCCAGGTAATCCTGATTCCGTAGGTTTGGGCTGTGGCAGCAAAAGGAATTTTCTTTCAACAAGTTAACACCAAATGATTCTTATGCTCAGAGAAGTGTGAGAAATGTGAGGCAAGCTCTGTGATCCTGACACCTCCGACACTGAAAGAATTCACGAGAAAAGGCAAGACGCTTGAAGCGAGGAGTAGTCTTGGGGGAGAAAGGGCCTCGCAAAGGTTCTCACCTTTTTTTTTTTTTTTTTTTTTTTAAGGGCTCAATTTGGAATACAATATGAACTTTCTCTTTCCCAGGAAGGACATAAAAGCCTAGTAGGAGGACGTTCTTTGGGGTCTTGCCAGTAGATGGAGCAGTGGAACAAGAAATGTATCTTTACAGCCTCGGCTCAAAGTAGGGGAAAAATATCGCAAATGGACGTTAGAGGGTAGAAGTGACACTTCTCCCTCTGTTTATTTTCTCTATAGGCCTGATACTTCTTGGAACTGCTCAAGATACAGTGCTTGTCTGAAGTACCACTAAGCGTCTTGGTGTGTGCAATGTACGCAACCGTTTTCTAAAGAAGTGAGTCAGCAAGATGGGAGGCAAAGCCCATCATTCCTCCGATGTTGCAAACAAACATCACAATTCACAAAGCTCGCCTAAAACTTCAAAAGCAAAGCTCAGAGAGAGAAGGGTTGGGAAATGTTTTGTTTGTTTGTTTTTTAACTTTGTATGTTGACAGCACGACCAGGACCCCAGTGGCATCCGTTTGGGGGAACAACGATGTATCTGTTTGATTCTGGAAACTGGAAACGGAATGGATGTAGGTTCTCCTCCCGGGAGCTGGGTCAAGGGGGCGAATCAACCCTGAAAGTGAGCAGAGGGCAAAAAATGATCTGAGTTGTTGGAGGGAGGGTGGGTTGGAAGAAGCTTCGTGGAAATGATGCTATTAAAGTCTTGAATGAGGTTTGCAGGGAGCCGTGGGGAAAGTACGGACAGAGTGTGGTTAGGGAATTGCAGCTGGGCCAGCAGGCGTGATGGGACATGTAGGGGAGTGACAGGTGATGACACTGAAGGGACAGACCAAGTTTTAGAAGTTGAGTAGCAAAAACTGAACATCCTGACTACTGGATGCACCCCACTAGCTGCTGTGGATAAAATACACTCTGTCTTCTTGTTGATGATGCTAAGGCCAGGCCATCTGGAATACACATCAGAGGTGGGCCCTCACCGAATAGGAGAGGCAGCAGCTGTAGCAAACGGGAGCATAAACACAGCACCTGAAAAGGTCAGTGACTTCTGGGCCCCACGCCGTCCTTACCAAGAGAAATGAGGTCCCGGATTTGCTGGGTCTAATGAGATTTCATTGTGGTTGGTTGTTTCGTTTCATTGAGGGGAAATTCACGTAACATAACATTAACCCTTTCACAGCAAAGAATTCATTGGCATTTAGTACATTTGCAGTGCTGGGCAACTACACCTCTGTCTAGTTCCAGAGCATTCTCATCACCCCAAAATAAAACCCCGTTCCTGTTACGTCGTCACTCCCCATCCCAACCCCCCCACACCTTCCCAGCCCCTGGCCGGCATAAATCTACTTACCGCCTCTATGGGTTCATCCAGTCAGTTCATTCCATATAAATGGAATCACATGTGGTCCTTTCGTGTCTGGCTTCTTTCACTCAGCATCATGTTTTCAAGGTTCATCCGTGTAGTAGAATGTGTCACCGCTTCATTCCTTTTTATGGCTGAATAGTATTACACGGTATAGATAGACCACCTTTTGTTTATCCATTCATCCGCCAAAGGATGGGTCTAATGTTTTTACAGAGAAGCAGGAACGTTTGTGGATTCCTATTCAGCCCACGGCCATTAAGTTCATGACAGCTGCTCTGAAGAGCTTTCCAGTAGAAGGAAACACAATGAGAGAAGCAGACAGAAAAATCCCAAGTCCATTTAGCTACAAATTGGTAAATGTGGTCTTGGTTGATGGTGGCGGGTACGTCAGAAACTGCTGGCTGGAAAAGAAAGTTGGTCAATCATTGTGAGTCCCGAGTGCTGCGTGCGGGAGTTTTGTGGACCGTATTCTGTAACCCATCAGCTTCTGAAATTTTTAAAGCTGAAAACCACATAATCAGAGCACTTTTTGACCTAGTTCCTTTCATTCCAAGAGGGCAAAACCTCTTTAAAATCATAATCCAGATTTTGTAGGTAAAGTGATAGATGAAGCCTTTGAAAGAGAAAAAAAACTCAGAGCAAGTTACCGTGGATTCTTCAACCGTAATTTTCTAAAGCAATTGTCCCCTCCCTTCATATTTATATTGGTTCTGATCTGGTTCTGTTGAATTACAGAGCTGTCCAGCTTCTCACCTGCTCCTTAGGTACCTGATCTACCCAGAGGAGCAGGATGGAAAGGTGGGTGTGTGCCCCAAGGTACACACACACACGTGCACACACACATGTACACACAGCACGCACAAGCACAAGCACACACATGCACACACACGTGCACACACACACACACACACACACTGAATACCTGGGGATATTTATTGTAAGGGAGGGCGATGGGTAAGGCCAGCGTTTATCTGTCTTCTAAATACAAATTTTTAATGAAACTCTGAATATCACAGTCTGGCCACAGGTGGGATGTTTGGGGGTGGGGAAAAGAGAGCACTGACCTGGGTCTACAAAACTGGCCCGATTCTGTTCTCAGGAGTAGCCCTGGGCACCACTTAAGCTCTCTGAGTTTCCCCCACTCTAGAAAAGGAGGCGTTGGCCTGGACCAGCACTTCTCACAGTGCCATCTGTGAACCGGCAGCAGCCCCATCTGTGAGTTTGTACAAAATGCAGATTTTCAGGCACACCCTGCGCAGACCTGCTGAACCGGGATCTCTTGGGACGGTGCCCAGGGCTCTGCATGAACAAGCCTTCCTCGTGATTCTGTTCCCACTTACGGCTGAGGGGTGCTGGCGTGGGAACAGTGCCCTCGGTGGTCTCATCTTTGCTTCCAGGCTCCCCCAGATGGTTTTTAAAAATTTCCAACTGCCCAGCTTTAAACCCCAGCACGTTTCTCGGTCAGAGTCAGCACCAGTAGCCCCCAGGCCGCAAGACGTCCCCCACTCACCTCCGCAAACAACCTCACCCAGCCACCCTGGCCTTTGGGGCCAGACATGCCGAGCTCAGTCTTGCTTGGGGCTCTAACCTGGTTCTTCCTTCTATCAGGGGCACCTGCCTCCAGGAGGGACTGGCTTCCTCTCCCATCCAGGTCTTTGTTCACATGCCCCATCCTCAGAGGGCCCTTCCCTGAGTACTCATCCACAAGGGCTCCCCTCCCCACATGGTCTTTCTCCAGTCCGTTCCTTCATCTCCTACCACAGGGCCTTTGCACTTCCCATTTCTGTTTGGAAGCTCTTTCCCCTAGATTGTCACTGTTTTCCATACAGATGTCCCTGCTCCCAGGGCCCTTCCCTGAGTGTCCCTCTACACCCACCTCCCATCACCCTCACCCTCACCCTGCATATCAGGTCCTAGGACCCCATAACAAATTACCACGGACTTGGTGGCTTAAAAACAGAAATTTATTGTCTCCCAGTTCTGGAGGCCGTAAGTTTGAAGTCAAGGTGCCGGCCGGCAGGGCTGTGCTCTCTGAAGGCTCTAGGGAGGAATCCGCCTTTGCCTCTTCCGGCATCGGGTGGCCACAGGTGCTCCCTGGCTTCTGGCTGCCTTGCGCCCGTCTCTGCTCTCTGTCTCCGTTTGACTTCCTTGCGTGTGTCCCTGCGTCCTCTCCTCTTGTTAGAAGGATACCAGTCACTGGATTTAGAGCCCACCCTAAATCCAGGATGATTTCCTCTCAAGATGCTTAACAAATTAATTCAAGATCCTGTTTCCAGATAAGGTCACATTCTGAGGTTCCTGACGGCCACAGATTTTTAGGGCACACTATCCTGCCCACTACACCCTGCTCTATTGGTTGTCAAGGTCATTTGTTACCTGACACTGCCGGCTCATTTATTATTGTCTAGCCTGATAGAATAAAATCTCGGTGAGATCAGGGAATGTGCTGCATCCACATGGATATTCCCAATTTCCACCACGGTGCTTAGCCCCCAACAAGCTGTGTAAGGATCTCCATTAACTAAATAATGAATGAGTGAATAAATGAATGAATGAGTTCAATCTACAGTCCTGTCCTTTACTGCAACATTAGCCAGACCCTGGTGCAGTCACTTCTCCCGCTGGCGCCCCCATGCCCTCAGCATCTTTGCTCCGTGGTCCTCCTTCCAACAGCAGGGATTTCAGCCGGGCACCGTCACTGACCATCATGTTCTTCCTCCTCCTGGTTAATTCCACCTACCTCACCCCTCTGGGCTCCCATGAACCTTCACAGTCTCCGCGAGCCCCCCCCCCCCCACCCAGTCCTTACCCCACCTTACACTGCTCCAAAAGGAAGATGAGGTCATTGCCATGAGTGCTGAGCATCAGACTTCCACCAGCCTCATCCAGCCGGACCCCTTCGTCTGCGCTCTGGGTCCCCCTTCCTGCTTTCTCAAAGATTTCTCTCTATCACATGTCCCCACTTTTATCCTCAGCTCTCCTCTCTGCTGGGGCTTTCTCCTTGGCGTGAGTCTTCCTCATCTTAAAAACAAAGCAAAACAAAAGAAAAGAAACCCCTATCGCTGCCCTTTTCTCTTTCCCCTTCCTAGTCCTCCTCCTTGAAAGAACGGCATACGGTTCTTTCTGGCCCATCACCTCCCATCCACCTCTTACCCTCCCACAGTATGATTTAGATTCTCTAAGAGACCTTGTTTCCGAAACCAGTGGACACCTGTCAGACCAACCTGTCTTCTCGGTACCTTTTGAGAGGGATGCTGGCTCCATCTATCCTGACAACATCCCATCTTGCCTCCTCTGATCTGGGTTCTCTTCCTCCACTCTGGCAGGTGTTTTTTTTTTAAAAATAAATTTATTATTTATTTTATTTTTGGCTGCATTGGGTCTTCGTGGCTGCGTGCGGGTTTTCTCTAGTTGCGGCGAGCGGGGGCTACTCTTCGTTGCGGTGCGCAGGCTTCTCATTGCAGTGGCTTCTCTTGTTCCGGAGCGCAGGCTTTAGGCGTGCGGGCTCAGTAGTTGTGGCTCGCGGGCTCTAGAGCGCAGGCTCAGTAGTTGTGATGCACGGGCTTAGTTGCTCCGCGGCATGTGCGATCTTCCCGGACCAGGGCTTGAACCTGTGTCTCCTGCGTTGGCAGGCGGATTCTTATGCACTGCGCCACCAGGGAAGCCCTGGCTGGTCTTTCTTTGTATGATTCATGGGAGTTTCTTCTTCTGCCCGTCTCCTAAATATCAATGAGAATCCAAGGTTCTCAACATGTGGCCCCCAGGTCAGCAGTATCAGCCTCACCTGGAACCTGTTAGAAATGCAAGCTCTTGGATCTCACCCTACATCTGTTGAATCAGGAACCCTGGGAGGGGGGCCAGAAATTTATGTTTAACCAGGCTGCCAGTTGATTCCAATTCACCACATAGTTTGAGAACCACTGGACCAACCAGTGGGCTAAGGGGTTAAGCCTACCACCTTCCTCAGTCTTTGGGGTGTCTCACTCTTTGGGGTGTCTCACTCTTTTGGGGTGTCTCACTCTTTGGGGTGTCTCACTCTTTTGGGGTGTCTCACTCTTTGGGGGTGTCTCACTCTTTTGGGGTGTCTCACTCTTTTGGGGTGTCTCACTCTTTGGGGTACCATGATATCAAATGATCTCTTCAGCTTCATGAAGTCTGTGTCAAGCCTGTGTTCAGCTCCTGAGCCTCGTACTGGTATATTCTAGTAGCAGTTACTCTATCTGAACTAATCCTGTCTTCTGTTGCTTTGGCAGTGGTCTTGTAAGCAGGATGTGCAGGACAGCTGTAGGAGGTAAGGAAAGAGCTTCTACTTATAACTATTTCTTTTTAATAAAAAGAGAAATTAAACTTTAATAATGTTTAAGATGTAGATGACACTAGTGCCCTCCGGGGTGCTTCACGTATCTCTACGTGAGGCCCCCATATGCAGGGGGTGACAGACATCCCATCTCCCGCCTGTTGTCAGACTATTTTGATGGGCTGCAGCTTGTGTGTGGCCCGGCGGGCAGCGGCTCGGGTTACATTTTCCAACTCTCTCTGAACCAACCCTCACGAATTGCAAAAAGCAGCTTGAAAAGATTACTGCAAAGAAACCATGGGTGGTAAAAAAAAAAAAAACCGATGAAAAATGCAAACATAAAGGATCATGAGAGATTACTATAAGCAACTATATGCCAATAAAATGGACAACCTGGAAGAAATGGAAAAATTCTTAGAAATGCACAACCTTCCAAGACTGAACCAGGAAGAAATAGAAAATATGAACAGACCGATCACAAGCCCTGAAATTGAGACTGTGATTAAAAATCTTCCAAAAAACAAAAGCCCAGGACCAGATGGCTTCACAGGCGAATTCTATCAAACATTTAGAGAAGAGCTAACACCTATCCTTCTCAAACTCTTCCAAAATATAGCAGAGGTAGGAAAACTCCCAAACTCATTCTATGAGGCCACTATCACCCTGATACTAAAACCAGACAAAGATGTCACAAAGAAAGAAAACTATAGGCCAATATCACTAATGAACATAGATGCAAAAATCCTCAACAAAATACTAGCAAAAACAGAATCCAACAGCACATTAAAAAGATCATACACCATGGTCAAGTGGGGTTTACCCCAGGGATGCAAAGATTCTTCAGTATACGCAAATCAATCAACGTGATACACCATATTAACAAATTGAAGGAGAAAAACCATATGATCATCTCAATAGATGCAGAAAACTCTTTCAACAAAATTCAACACCCATTTATGATAAAACCCTCCAGAAAGTAGGCATAGAGGGAACTTACCTCAACGTAATAAAGGCCATATATGACATACCCACAGCCAACATCATTCTCAATGGTGAAAAATGGAAACCATTTCCTCTAAGATCGGGAACAAGACAAAGTTGTCCACTCTCACCCCTGTTATTCAACATAGTTTTGGAAGTTTTAGCCACAGCAATCAGAGAAGAAAAAGAAATAAAAGGAATCCAAATCGGAAAAGGAGAAGTAAAGCTGTCACTGTTTGCAGGTGACATGGTAATATATAGAGAGAATCCTAAAGATGCTACCAGAAATCTACTAGAGCTAATCAGTGAATTTGGTAAAGTAGCAGAATACAAAATTAATGCACAGAAATCTCTTGTATTCCTATACACTAATGATGAAAATTCTGAAAGAGAAATTAAGGAAATACTCCCATTTACCACTGCAACAAAAAGAATAAAATATCTAGGAATAAACCTACCTAAGGAGACAAAAGACCTGTATGCAGAAAACTCTAAGACACTGATGAAAGAAATTAAAGATGATACAAGCAGATGGAGAGATAGACCATGTTCTTGGATTGGAAGAATCAACATTGTGAAAATCACTATACTACCCAAAGCAATCTACAGATTCAATGCAATCCCTATCAAACTACCAATGGCATTTTCCACAGAACTAGAACAAAAAATTTCACAATTTGTATGGAATCAAAAAAGACCCTGAATAGCCAAAGCAATCTTGAGGAAGAAAAACGGAGCTGGAGGAATAGGCTCCCGGACTTCAGACTATACTACTTAGCTACAGTAATCAAGACAGTATGGTATTGGCACAAAAACAGAAATATAGTCAATGTAACAGGATAGAAAGCCCAGACATAAACCCACGCACATATGGTCACCTCATTTTTGATAAAGGAGGCAAGAATATACAATGGAGAAAAGACAGCCTCTTCAATAAATGGTGGTGGGAAAACTGGACAGCTACATGTAAAAGAATGAAATTAAAACACTCCCTAACACCATACACAAAAATAAACTCAAAATGGATTAAAGACCTAAATGTAAGGCCAGACGCTATCAAACTCTTAGAGGAAAACTATATGCCAATAAAATGGAAACCTGGAAGAAATGGAAAAATTCTTAGAAAAGCACAACCTGCCGAGACTGAACCAGGAAGAAATAGAAAATATAAACAGACCAATTACAAGCACTGAAATTGAGACTGTGATTAAAAATCTTCCAACAGACAAAAGCCCAGGACCAGATGGCTTCACAGGCGAATTCTATCAAACATTTAGAGAAGAGCTAACACCTGACCTTCTCAAACTCTTCAAAAAATATAGCAGAGGGGGGAACACTGCCAAACTCATTCTACGAGGCCACTATCACCCTGATACCAAAACCAAAGATGTCACAAAAAAAGAAAAAAGAACACTCCATGACATAAATCACAGCAAGATCCTTTTTGACCCACCTCCTAGAGAAATGGAAATAAAAACAAAAATAAACAAATAGGACCTAATGACACTTAAAAGCTTTTGCACAGCAAAGGAAACCATAAACAAGATGAAAAGACAGCCCTCAGAATGGGAGAAGATATTTGCAAAAGAAGCAGCTGACAAAGGATTAATTTCCAAAATATACAAGCAGCTCATGCAGCTCAATATCAAAGAAACGTACAACCCAATCCATAAATGGGCAGAAGACCAAAATAGACATTTCTCCAAAGAAGATATACAGATTGCCAACAAACACATGAAAGGTTGCTCAACATCACTAATCATTAGAGAAATGCAAATCAAAACTACAATGAGGTATCACCTCACACCAGTCAGAATGGCCATCATCAAAAAATCTACGAACAGTAAATGCTGGAGAGGGTGTGGAGGAAAGGGAACCCTCTTGCCCTGTTGGTGGGAATGTAAATTGCTACAGCCACTATGGAGAACAGTATGGAGGTTCCTTAAAAAACTAAAACTAGAACTACCACATGCCCCAGCAATCCCACTCCTGGGCATATACCCTGAGAAAACCAAAATTCAAAAAGAGTCATGTACCACAATGTTCATTGCAGCCCTTTTTACAATAGCCAGGACATGGAAGCAACCTAAGTGTCCATTGACAGATCAATGGATAAAGAAGATGTGGCACATATATACAATGGAATATTACTCAGCCATAAAAGGAAACGAAATTGAGTTATTTGTAGTGAGGTGGATGGACCTAGAGTCTGTCATACAGAGTGAAGTAAGTCAGAAAGAGAAAAAACCATATGCTAACACATATATATGGAATCTAAAAAAAAAAAAAAAAAAGGTTCTGACGAACCTAGGGGCAGGACAGGAATAAAGACACAGACGTAGAGAGTGGACTTGAGGACACGGGGATGGAGAAGGGTAAGCTGTGACAAAGTGAGAGAGTGGCATGGACATATATACACTACCAAACGTAAGGTAGATAGCTGGTGGGAAGCAGCCGCATAGCACAGGGAGATCAGCTCGGTGTTCTGTGACCACCTAGAGGGGTGGGATAGGGAGGGTGGGAAGGAGACGCAAGAGGGAGGTGATATGGGGACATATGTATATGTATAGCTGATTCACTTTGTTGTAAAGCAGAAACTAACACACCATCGTAAAGCAATTATACTCCAATAAAGATGTTTTTAAAAAATGATGTCAAATAAAAGAAGCCAAAAACAACAATAGAAAAAACATGCAAACATAAGGAAACAACAAGAGCGTCGTAGAGCTAATACTTCTATTCATGGTGCAAGCTCTTGGCAGTCCTAAATGCTGAATTATTCAGATTTCACAATCACATTGCTCTCCTGAAAAATATTATTATTAATAATTATTATTTCAGCGATAAAAAGCTTTTATTAAATAAAAATTTCATATTTAAGATGAAAGGTGATCTTTATTTTGGAGTGTGTTTTATCATGTGCCTAACATAGTGGTATATTGTAAGTATGTGTAATGGTATATTATAAATAAACACATGCTCCAAGTTTTGCTGTTATGGGTGCGTGTTTGGAGGCCACTGGGCTGCAAGCTGATGTCCACATCTGCAGCCTGGTGTACCTGCCCTCTGGTTGCTTGTGCAGCTCTGTCCCTTTCCACTGCCCTCCCACGACCCAACTCTGACTTCCCGTGGCAATGAACTTCAAAACAGCTCCGAGGCGCCCCTCCCAGGTGTCTTTTCCTAATTTTTCTCCACTGTGGATTAGCATCCTCCTACCCAGAGCCCTTCGTCTCTGTGATGTATCCAGGATCACGCTCACCTCTCTGTACTATCAATGAAGTGCACGGATGTTAGTTTCCTTCATTGTTTTGAACGCTCGCTGATGACAGAATCCCGGGGGTCACTCGGCTTCACGTCGCCTGGTTCCCGCAAGCGTAGGAACTCAGGAAATGTTTCTTGAATAAATGAGCCCAGCTGACAGTGTTTGGCTTTACTGAAAGCCTTTAGACACCTTACTCATTTCCGTCCTCATGTGCCTTGCAGAAGTCAGCCGGAGGGTGTAAGTCAAGTCACTTGCCGTTGGCTTCTAAGTTCTCTAACACGTGTGTTTATTTCTCCTTCAAATAACTTGTCCTTCTCTCTGAACTTTTTTTTTTTTTTTTTTTCCTTTTGCCAAATAGCTGTGGGTTTTTTGTTTTGGGCTGTGCTGTTTTGTTTGGAAGTGGCAGTAACAACTGGCTGTGTTACTCCCAAATTAGATTAAGTGCAATTTCCTCATACCTGGGACTCCCAAGGCCCTTTCCCACCTCCTTGCTCTCATAACCCCTCCCCCAGCAACTTGGGTTTCATTTTATACTAGTCTCAACTGCTTATGATGGCTCCCAAACCTTTTCCAGTGAATGTTTTTAGACGTTGGCATGTGAAACAATTCTGGCCAAAGACCCATGAGAGGCTGTCAGCTGGGGTCACTTAAAAAAAAGAAATCAAAAGAAGGCATACGGAAGAGATGATCCACCCTGGCTCCAGACTTTGAAGTAGATGATGTCCAGAGCTGCTGCGACTCTACGTAACATAACCCGGGAGAACTCTTCTTCAGGGCTGAAGCCAGTTGAATCAGGCATTTCAAGCTGATCTTGCCGCCCGAGACACCCTAAGTCAAGATGTTCCCACCCCAAAATGTGGGTCATTGCTCCCAAGGAACTTACATGTGAACAGTCCCAGCTCCAAGCCTGAACAACGATCCTATAGAATTGAACTGCACCTGTGTAGATTGCAGGGATTTCAAATTTTAGAAGGCTTTCTAACTGAGTCTCATGTCAGTAGATAAGATCAAATTTTGGGATCCAAGTTATGTTTCTGAATAAGTTTTGAAGCAGAAATGAAATTTAGAATTTAGTTGGGAAAACATCCCATTTTGACAAACGTGCTATCTTGGGTGAACTTCAAGGGTGACTATTTTGAAGGAAAGAACTACCCTAATATATATGCTCTTGTTATATTTAGCCATTGCTCCTTCATCTCTATTCCGAATAAAGCTGAATGTCCACCTCCACTGATATCCAAGTTACTTTGCATGTTAGTAAAAATTGTCACGTTTCAGCATCTGTAGTATGTGGAGTCCACGCGTGAGAGACTACTTTGAAAAATATCATTCAGAAAAAGGTTCAGATTGTCTTGAATAACAATAAGAAAACTACATACACATAATTAAATTTGTTGGTAGAAATTTCAGTTTCTCCCTATGTTTAATAGTATAGTTACTCTGGGTTTCTAACTAGTATAAATGCGTCCCTCTTGGAAATGGTCCAGCATGTGAACTGACCAGGACCAGAGGCAGGACTGATTTGGGTCGTGATGGGCCAGCCCAATCTGTATTGTTAATTATTTACATATTTTGGTGCCTTTGAAATTTCATGCACCTTCACTTCATTTCTTTAAATTCAAAGAGCAAAACCCAAACACTTACAGTTTTGCTTGCTACAAAATCACCATCAATTAGCTTGAGCTCTGTGACCTGAGGTGTCACTGATCTATTGTGAAGAAATGTACGTGGTGAGGATTTTCTTCGTACGTTAGTCAGAAGAGTCATAGAGAATTGCACTGCAAGTGTAAGTTTGGGGCGATTTGTACCATACGTTGAGCAGAGCTTGGACTTTAGCATTAGACAGACCTTGGATTGAGTATATAAGATCAGTAGTTGTAAACCTTTGGAAATCTGGAAGTCGTGGGCCTGGTTTTAGAAACGCACATGTATATACGTGAATGAGCATGCAATTTCCCGCACATTTTCAGGACGTTTTGGCCCCTAGTAAATCCCTAGCTCTGCTCTGGCTGTGGCCTAGGATGGCCACACTGGGTATTTTTGCATCCCAAGTGCCCAGCCTATACTGGTGACACCAACAGCATTTCTATTTAGGAGGCACAAGGGCACACACGGAGGGGAAGGAGACTGGGGCCCTTGTCTGGAAGCTCGTTTGCATGGCAAGCACACTGCTGTGATTAAGTTTTAGGTGTGCACGGGCTGGCTTGGGTCATGGTTGATAGATTATGGGGGTAGCTAAGCCTTCCCATACCGCCACCACTTGCTGCCACGGTTAGAACCTCACAAAACTAGTGGCTCAATAAAAAAGAATGAAATCATGCCATTTGCAGCAACATGGATGGACCTAGAGATGATCATACTAAGTGAAGGAAGTCAGACAGAGAAAGACAAATACCATATGATATCACTTATATGTGAAATCTAAATGATACAAATGGGGCTTCCCTGGTGGCGCAGTGGTTGAGAGTCTGCCTGCCGATGCAGGGGACGCGGGTTCGTGCCCCGGTCCGGGAAGATCCCACGTTCCGCGGAGCGGCTGGGCCCGTGAGCCATGGCCGCTGAGCCTGCGCGTCCGGAGCCTGTGCTCCGCAACGAGAGAGGCCACAACAGTGAGAGGCCCGCGTACCACAAAAAATAAATAAATAAAAAATAAATGATACAAATGAATTTATTTACAAAACAGAAATAGACTCACAGAAGTAGAAAACAAACTTATGGTTACCAAAGGGGAAATGGGGAGAGGAGGGATAAATTAGGAGTTAATAGATACACACTGCTCTATGTAAAAAAGATTTAAAAAAAGAAGGACCAACTGTATAGCCAGGGAACTATATCAATATTTGTAATAACCTATCATGGAAATTAATCTGAAGAAGAATATATATATGTATAACTGAGTCACTTTGCTGTACACCTGAAACTAACACAACACTGTAAATCAATGATACTTCAATAAAAAATAATAGTGGCTCAGTTTACATCTGTTGAATGAATAAATGATGGAATACATATCTACGGGTGTGTGACCTTGGGAAAATCACAGCTCTCGGATACCCAGTGTCTCATTATTATACGAGAACCAACAATTCCAGCTGCATAGGATCATCGTGAAAATTAAATGAGATAATATACTTAAAACGCCTAAAACTATTCCTCATATAGTGCAGGTGCACAGTAAATCTTAGTGCTGTGCTGAGAATGGGGGCCTATAAATCAGAGTTAAAGGTAGACAAAGTTACAGTACTTTGGTTTTGCTTCTCTTTTTTTTTGCGGTACGCGGGCCTCTCACTGTTGTGGCCTCTCCCGTTGCGGAGCACAGGCTCTGGATGCGCAGGCGCAGCGGCCATGGCTCGCGGGCCCAGCCGCTCTGCGGCATGTTGGACCTTCACGGACCGTGGCACGAACCCGCGTCCCCTGCATCGGCAGGCGGACTCTCAACCACTGCGCCACCAGGGAAGCCCCGTGTTTGCTTTAATGAACACAAAACCTTATTCATTTGATAAGTGATGATGCATGAGAAATTTTTGCTATGTTAAATTTTGTTCATAAGAGCCAGGGATAAGGTAGTCTTAATTGGGTTGAAGTTTATCTTTGCACTTCAAGGAGGGTGTCAGATGCAAAGCAATGCTGTGAGCAAGACTACAGAGGCAGATTTAACCTGCTTAAGAGAGAAAACTGTTCTCAAACTGCATAATGTATTGCATATAAACTGCTACTAGTACATTAGTTTTATCTGTTTAAGGTGAACCTCTATTTGTAAACTCATCATTAGCAGTTTATCCTGTTGCTATGTATGTTTCAAATTAGTCAAATTGCCTTTTAAAGAAAACATTCCAAAATTCCTTCCCCCCTCCAATCAAACCTGTTACTATTACATTTAATCCTGATTTGTAACACTTAATGTTTTTAAAAATAAAAATAAAATGTTTTGAAAGTTTGGAAAATAGTAGGAAAAGCTCATTTATCATCTCAAGAAACCAATAATGCGTTTAACATTTTGGTGTATTCTAATCTGTGCTTTATCCTATGATTATACGTATATTTCTTTCAGTCGTAGCTATGCATTGAATTTTATATCCCATTTCCCTCTTATCATATAACGATCCTGTTATGTAAACTTCACATGCCATTTTAATGACATGCTATTAAGTGGGCTTGTCATAAGTTGAAAAAAACTATCTCCTTTTGACTTAATTTTTATATTGATTCTAAATTTTCAACATTGTAAACAATGTCTCACCCCATACCTTTAGGATAAATTCTCTAATCCATGTATTCTCTCCCAATCAAATGTTCATTTTTTTTTTTTAAGGGCCCTCTGTATATTGTAAAAATTGCTTTTCAAAAAGAGTTGATTGGGTTCCTTTTCATTGCCACTAGCCAAGTAGATGTAAATTTCACTGCATCCTCTCCAGTGCTGGGTTTTATCATTTAGCAAAAAATGTAGGATCTACACGCAGAAACTATAAAGTCACATTGAAGGGCATAAAAAAAAAAAGATCTGAATAAACGGAAGGCCATATCACGTTCTAGGATGGGAAGACAAGTTAAAATGTCATTTCTTCTAAATTAATTTATAAATTGAAAGTATTCAAATTAAATCTTGTATTGGAAAGATTTTTTAAGTGGTCTTATTATTTGTATGGGAGGATAAATTAGAAGAGCTCTCATAAAAAAGGAAAATAATGACAAGGCAGTAGCTTTTCTTACCAAGTATGAAGACTTGATTCCAAACAATATGGTATTGACATCGGAATTGACAAATAGACCAGTGGGAATAATGGGTGATAAGAAATAGATCCCAGTATAAATGGAATTTGATAGAGCAAAGGTGATTTTTCAATTTGGTAAGAAAAAGGTTTTTAAATAAATGCCTGACACAACCAACATAGATTCTAGAGGAAAATCCCATTGCATTTTTAGCTTGCAGTGTATACAAAACCAAATTACTGATGGACGAAAGATTTACACGTAAAAACTAAACAGTACAAGTATTTGAAGAAAACTTGGGAGACTGCAAGTTGCAGCCTAGGGGTTAAGGAGGTCTTTATAACTTAGAAAAACCAGAAACTATACATGTATAAGTATGTGTGTGTGTATATATATATTAAAAAGATATTTAAGAATGTAAGATTTTGTACAGCAAAGGATACCATGAATAAAGCACATGAACAAATGACATTTTGGGACAAGATTCTGGAACACAGATGACAGATAAAGTGTCCACAGCTATAACACATGAAGAACTCTTCAATCCATTAGAACAGCAAGAAAAGCATATGAGTAGATATTTCAGAAAGGAGCATTAAGATGGCCAATAAGGTGTTAGATCTCTCAAGTAGTAAGATGCAAAGACAATAACATCAGCGATAAAAGGGAAGTATCTCTAGGGCAGAAAAAGAGGTCACAAATCAAGGACTGCTTATCAAAATAACACCAGACTATTTCATATCAACACTGAAAGCTAGAAGTCAGGGAAGAATATCTTCCACATCCCAAGGGAGAGTGATTTCCAACCTAGAATGTTCTACTAACTCTCTCCATGGATCAAGTTTAAGGATAAAATGAAGACATTTGAGAAATTCTGGGAATTAATAATTTACTTCCCTTTCTCAGGAAGCCACTGCAGAATGTGTTTCACCAAATCAATAAAGGGGTAAACCAAGAAAGAGAAAGTTCCAGATAGGATAATAGTTAAGGGAAATTCCAGGATGATAATTCAAGGAGGTCTTGAGACACAGTGGTTGTGTAGTCTTGAAGACCCATTGACTCAGAGGTAGTGGCAACCTTTCTTCATGTATCATTGGCCAGAAATGTGTGACACATGCTTTTATGAACCAATTGTTAGCAAGGATGTGACATTTCCCTAAGATCAGGCCAGTCTGAGGTCCATAGCCAAATGGGGGTGGGGTGGAGGTGGGCACAGTCTTGAACAAATTCAGGTTCTGTTACGCAGGAGGAAAAGCGTATTGGGATGCTGGTTAGACCAGGGACAATATCTGCTCCAACCACTACAATCATATATTAATAAATATATGTTAGTGTGTATTCCAGGTTATTGAATCTCTTCCAATAAACTGTATATAAAACTGTGTCAGTTCTAAACTGCTTTAATTACTATTATTGTCTAATGTATTTTAATATCGGATGAAACGTTTTACCCACTTGCTTTATTTTCCTTACTGGTTAATTTAACCACACACCTAAAGAAGAATTAATATAAATGCTTCACAAACTTGAAAAAAAATAGGAAGGAACATTTGCCAAGGTTTGTGTGTGTGTGTGTGTGTGTGTGTTTTAATGAAGCCAGCATTACCTTGATAGCAAAATCAATCAAAGCTAATATCACAAGAAAAATCCAGACTAATATTCTTTATGAAATAGGTGCAAACATCCTCCATACTAGCAAACTGAATCCAGGGCATGTAAAAAAGATTATCTGCCATGACCAAGTGGGATTTATTCCAGGGATGCAAGGTAGACTTAACATCCACAAATCAATTAATGTCACATACCTTATCCATAGATTAAAGAACCAAAAACACAGCGTCATCTTAATATATGGAGAAAAAGCATTTGACAGAATTCAATATTCTTTCATGATAGAACACTCAACAAACTAGCAATGGAAAGGAACTTCTTTAATCTGATAAAGGGAATCTATGAAAAACCCACAGCTAATATTAGATTTAATGGTGAAAGACTGCTTTCCTTCTAGGATCAGGCACAAGATAGGAATTCCGCTCTCACGATTTCTGTTCAGCAACGTAGTAGAAGTTCTAGTCCGGGTGATTAGTCCATAAAAGGAGACAAAAGGCTCCAGATTGGAAAGAAAGTAGTAAGATGATCTCTATTTGCAAATGACATGATCTTGTATATAGAAAATCCTAAGGAATCCAGCAACAACTATTAGAACTAGTAAACAAGTTCAGCACAGTCATGGGATATAATATCAATATACAAACAACAGTTGTATTTCCATATACCAGCAGTGAACAAACCAAAAATGAAATTTAAAAACAATTCTGTTTACACCAGCGTCAAAAAGGGTAAAATAATTAGGAATAATTTAACAAAAGAAGTACAAAATACATATTCTGAAAACTAAAAAGTACTATAGTTTTTGAAAGAAGATCTAAAAAAAAAAGGAAGGGCATGCAATGTTCATGGATCAGAAGACTTATATTGTTAAGATGAAAATAGCCCCCGATTGATCTACAGATTCAACACCATCCCCATTAAGATGCCAACTGCCTTCTTTGCACAAATTGACAAGCTAATCCTAAAACTTACATGAAAATGCAAGAGACCCCAAATAGGCAAAGCAGTCTTGAAAATGTAGAACAAAGTTGGTGGACTTATAATTCCTGATTTCGAATTTTACTACAAAGCTACAATAATCAAGACATTGTTTTACTGATGTTAGGATAGACATTGACCAATGAAATAGAATCGAGAATTCAGCAATAAACGCTTACATATATAGTCAGCTGGTTTTTGAGAAGGTTAACAAGACAATTCAATGAGGAAAGAATAGTTTTTTCAACAAATGATGCTAGGATAATTGGCTAGCCACATGCAAAAGAATGAAATTAGACCCCTATCTCACACAGCTTACAAAAGTTAACTCAAATTGGATTAAAGACCTAAATATAAGAGCTAAAACTATAAAATCTAAGAAAAAAACCATAGGAATAAATCTTCCTGACTTTGGAGTAAGTCATGGTTTCCTGGCTATGACACCAAAAACACAAACACAATTAAAAAATAGATAAATTGAATTTCATCAAAAAAAATTTTTTTAATTGCGCTTCAGATGACACCATCAAGGGCTTCCCTGGTGGCGCAGTGGTTAAGAATCCGCCTGCCAATGCAGCGGACGCAGTTTCGAGCCCTGGTCCGGGAAGATCCCACATGCCGCGGAGCAGCTAAGCCCGTGCGCCACAACTCCTGAGCCTGCGCTCTAGAGCCCAAGAGCCACAACTACTGAGCCCACGTGCTACAACTACTGAAGCCCATGTACCTAGAGCCCGTGCTCCACAACAAGAGAAGCCACCACAATGAGAAGCCCTGGCACTGCAACGAAGAGTAGCCCCCGCTCGCCACAAGTAGAGAGAGCCTGCGCGCAGCAACGAAGACCCAATGCAGCCAAAAATAAATAAATAAAATTAATTTATATAAAAAAAGGACACCACCAAGAAAGTTAAAAAAACAGCTCACAGAATGATAGAAAATGTTTATAAATTGTATTTTTGATAAAGGAGTGGTATCTAGAATATATAAAGAACTCCTACAACTCAGTAATAAAAAGACAAATAATCTAATTAAAAATGGACAAAGAAGATACAGAGAAAACATTTAGAAATGGCCAATAAGCATATGAAATACACTCAATATTACTGGTCATCAAGAAAATTCAAATCAAATTCACAATGAGATGGATACAACTTCACACTCGCTGGGGTGATTATAAGAGACAAGACAAGCGTTATGAGGATGTGAAGCAATCGGTCCCCTCATACATGGCTGACAGGAATGTAAATTGTGCAGCTGCTTTGGAAGAGTCTGAAATTCCCTCAATAGGCCAAACATGGAGGTATCCATGGCCCAGCAATTCTACTCTTAGATTTAAACCTAGGAGAAAGAAAAAAATATCCACACAAAAACATGTATGGCAATACTCATAACAGCATTATTTACAAAACTCAAAACGTGGAAACGACCTAAATAGCTATCAACTGATGCATGGATAAGGAAAAGGTGGTCGATCCAGACAATGTAATGTTATCTGGGAATATGAAGAATGAAGCATAGACACACGTTACTGTGTGGCTGTACCTTGAAAACCCGATGCTAAATGAAGGGAGACAATCACAAAGGATAACAAATTATAGGACTCTATTTCTATGAATGTCCAGAATAGGCAAATCTACAGAGACAGAAATTAGATTATCTATTAGGGCTCAATAGGTCGAGGTAAAATTGGGAGTCACCGTTAACGTATGCAAGGTTCGTTTTGGGGATAATGAAAATGTTCTAAACTTGTGGGGATCCCGCAACTCTGAATACACTAAAAACCGTTGAATTTTACCCTTTAAATGGGCAAATTGTATGGTACCCCAACAAAGCTGTGGTGGAGATAACATGAGATAGTGTAGAGAAATGTACAGTATCTGGTATATCCTGAACTCTCATTAAAGGGCAGCCTTGACTAGTAAAGATGATACGACCAGCATCGAGCTCCTGGAAAAGTCCTATTGTGATTGGTGATGGAAGAAACCTACATGTCGTTTGGGAGAAACTGACATCTTTATAAGGTTTAATTTTTCCATCTGAAAGAAGGGCGTGTCACTCCAATACCTGTTTTGCTTTAGTTCATTTAGATCATACATGATGGACCACGTCACTGCTCACCTGAAAATCTTTCAGCATGTCCAGAATTTATTATCATTGGCTTCCGCTTAAAGTATGCCTTCATCGTTTTCATCAGCACCATCATGATCCTATGGTATTTTTTATTGAATGTTTGCTTTGCATCAGGCGCTATGCTAAGCGGTTTAAGAATATTATCCATTTACTTCTCAGCACTCCTCTGCCAGGTAAGCAGCGTTACTATCTCTGCTTTACAGGCGAACAAATAATTTGTCCAAAGACACGTATTTAGCAACTGGAGATTTTTGAGTCTGTGTCTCTTTGAGCCTAAAGCGCATGCTCTCAATTGCTAAGTGATACAACCTTTTAAGCACAAAGAGCTTGCACATGTGCTTGTATTTATCTGCTTAAATAAATACACGCATATTTCAGTGCACAGTACATCAAGACATTACAAACATGTTGACACAATTCTCAATGTAATAGTTGATGGGCATTAAGTTCTGCATGATCCTATTAATACGAAGAAAAGATATTTGCAGATTCACATAAAGTAATTAATGTTGCTTGTGTGTTCCTTGCTTCCCAAGACAAATGGCTGGATTTGGGGTTTGGTACAGTTTTTAAAAATAAAACACTTTAGAGGTGTATGAGACCATGATGAAGAAGACGGTTGACGGTGTTATTAACATATACAAAATACACCAATTTTATAGATGTACATTCTATCGATATAGTTACAGCACTTATATATTCAACCCCTATTAGGCTCTGAGAGTGGTTCCCAAATCCGGCCTCATTCATTCTTGTCATTATTCTTCTCTTTTAGATCAGGTTCATTTCTTCTCTATGCCAATCCTTTTTGTTCCTTGAGGAGATCTGACATTAAAAACGTAGGGAACGACTCCTACACACTAAGCTGGTAACAGCTGAGAATGAGATAACTGATCGTTCTGTTCAAACCTGACTTTTCCTCATTTGCTCCCAGGAGAGTTTGGTGTGAACCACCGCTACCTACAAACCACAAAGAACAAATGTCGTTGAATTGCAGGCTCCATGAGGACAACAGGTAACAGAAATGGCCTTTAGTGGAGAATGTTTGAATAAGTTTTGGCACGGAGCTAGTAATCTACAGAGTTGTTACAAAGTATGTGCAGGCCCTTGTTTACTGGCAAAAAAAGTGCACAGGTCATCGTTGCTGGGAAAAGCTAGTTCCGTGTAAGATGACCTCTCTTTAGTATGTCTCCCTCCTGCTCTTTACTCTCCTTTATCTCTTTCTCTTTCTCTCCATACATTTAGAACTATACTGTGTGCGTGGGGGGGGGGGGTGTGGGGGTGTGTGGGTGTGTGTGTTGCATGTGAGTCTCTAAGTCTGGAAGGTTAGATGCTCTGGATGCTGGCACCGCGCACCAGTTTTACTTTCTACCATACACATTATCTTGCATCATTTGAGTTTTTGTGGACCTACATTCCTTGAGAAAGTGATAAAAACAGCAGCTTCTTTCCATTAAAAAAACAATCAGACAGTATATGCAGTTGACGTTACGCTAGCGGATCAAAAGGTTTCAATTGTGGGTTGGTTTTCATTGTCAAGGTCAGGAACCGCTCCCACCAAATCGTGATCTCGGTGACCCTTGGAAAGGATGACATTTAACATGTCGGGACTGAGCTCCCAAAGAGGTTATGGAACTTTTCAACTCTAATTTTTATTGCTTCAATATCAATATAGAGGAATATTTCATCAAAACAGAGCACAGTTATGCAAGGCATGCTCTCTCCTGATTAGCACTGGGCTCTTCTGCCCACAATGGGGAACTTTATTATATAGTAGCCTGCCGAGCCCTCGCGGGGGTCAGGGGGCTAACGCCGCAGAAATACCATTTGTGAACCATCTGAGCTCAGCTTTGTCGCAAAGATAAACAGAAAGATTATCAAAGCCTTCTTTACAATATTCTTTAAATGCCCTGCCACGGGAGAGGGAAGAGAGGTGCAGGGCTGGGAAGTTGAATCAAAACCAAACCTGTAAAAGCACCAGTATCACTTTCGTGAGATATTAAGGATTTTAAACGCCACTGCCCAAAGTTACACGTACAATATGGATTAGCTTTAGTTTGCAAGTGTTCTAGGTTGTCTTCTCCCGGCCTCTCCCCAATCTGTTAAACTTTACCAATTAAAATAAATGTCTGCGAATGTTCTTAGGGATTTCAACGGTCACAGCGCTGGAGCAAAAGGTGACAGCTCCCCATTTCCCGTGGGATCAGGAATGACCACGTGTCTGGGAGCAGCGCATAGGAAGCAAAGCCCTGCAAAGTAAAAACGTCAGTGTCATGCTCATTTGGGGTGACTTTTTTTTTTAAAATATTCATTTATTTATTTGGTTATTTGGTTGCGCCCGGTCTTAGTTGCAGCAGACGGGCTCCTTAGTTGCCGCATGCGGGCTCCTTAGTTGTGGCATGTGAACCCTTGGTTGGGGTGACTTTTTCTTTAAAAATCTTTTAAAAATATTTATTTATTTGGTTGCGCCCGGTCTTAGTTGCAGCAGACGGGCTCCTTAGTTGTGGCATGTGAACCCTTAGTTGTGGCATGCACGCGGGATCGAGTTCCCTGACCAGGGATCGAACCAGGGCCCCCTGCTTTGGGAGCGCGCAGTCTTAACCACTGCGCCGCCAGGGAGGTCCCGGTGGTGACCGTGATGAGGATGAACCCCTCCCTCCACCGCCAAGTCGTTCATCTTCCAGCATCGCTGCGGGCCGCGTGCTGTGAATCCAGGTCTTCCTGTGGGACAAAGAGACCGGAAGTCAAGGGGTATTCGGAAGCATCCAACGGCCTGGTGGTATTCAGGGTTCGCCTGGTGATAATCAGAAACAAACTAGTTTTTGTTTTTTTTTACAAAACAAAAGGGTATATTTTTCTAAGGATAAAACATTGTTAAAATAGTAAGGTCTTAAAGGTGAAATGCTAAATAATTAACTGTGGTTATTTTTATTTATTTATTTAGGTATTGAAGTCTAGTTGATTTACAGTGTTGTGTGAGTTTCTGGTGTACAGCAAAGTTCTTCAGTTATATAGATGTATATATTCGTTTTCATATTCTTTTCCATTACAGGATTTTTTAATGTTTCTTTCACCTTTTATTTTTTTTAATTTATGTTTTATATTGGAGTTTAGGTGATTAACAATGTTGTGTTAGTTTCAGGTGTACAACCAAGTGATTCACTCATACATACACACGTAGCTCTTCTTTTTCAACTTCTTTTCCCATTGAGGCTCAAGATTCTGTAATAACATTACAGGATATTAAATGTAGTTCCCTGTGCTATAAAGTAGGACCTGTTTATCTGCAGAAACAAAGCAGTTTTGAAGCTGAAAGTTCCAGAGAAGCTTGTGCTCTTATGTCATTTTGTACAAACTTTCTCTGAAAGGAGGCCACACCTTATCTTACCTGATCCTGTATAAGGAGCAGCAACCAGTGCTCACTTAGGAAGCCTTGGTTGGAGATTTGCGTTCTCATAGCCTCCGTGTGTGTGTGTACGTATGTGTGTGTAGGTGTATGTATGTGTGTTTGTACGTCTGTGTGTGTATGTGTGTGTGTGTGTTTTCTTTCGCCTACTTTTATGGCTTTTTCCATCACCTCCAGTTGTTGAAATAAACCATTTCCCTTACATGTCATTTCCAAATGGAAACAGAACAAAGAAAACAGGACAAAAGAAATCAGGGAATTTTCCAAAGGCACATTTGATGTACAAGTATAAACAGGAAAAGAGATGCCTGGGGAGACCGGAATAGCTTGGGTAGACAGCTGTTAACGTGTAGAGTCGGGAGCTCTGGGGAGATGGAGCCGTCAGTGGATTTGTACAGGAAGGGCTTACAGGGCAGGAGAGGGTGAGAGGAAAACTCTGCCTTTTCTTTTTTCTATTTTAAGTTACGTCTATATTAGCAGAACCCAGCAGACATCTGGTTTATTCAGCTTTACCAGAAGGGGTTAGCTCAGGTAAGTAGAAATGGGCTTTTGAACAGGTCTGACCTCCATCCACCTCTTTGTGTGATTTGTAAGATATGATGACTTGACCTGAAGGCACAGGAATGGAAGAGCTTCCCAAGCCGCTAAGGGTCGGGTTGACCTTCATTTGAGAATCTTGACATGCTGCCATGCTTTGACACGGCCTGGACCTATTTAAGAAAATCTGGAACGTATAACAGGACCAGGCTGGCATTAGGATGTCAGGAGTTGTTTCAGAACCGTAATCCTGATGCTTGATTTTTATTGGGAGACAGCAGGGACTGAGATTTTGTCTTAAATCCATTCTCGAAGATCTTGAGCAAGAAGCCAACATTTCCGACGAATGCATATGGTGTGAAAATGGGAGGGGAATAAGGACAAGGAAAGGGAGAGACTTCTCAGGACACTCTTGAACCTGAACTTCCTCTTTCAGCTGGTACAATGGACACTAAAGTCTCCTTATTCCCTAAGGTAGATTTTGAGGGACAGATGTAGAATCAGGGCATTTTCCTTTTGTCTAAGAGGGTCTGGCTCTGTAAGTCTCCTTCTTTATGGAGCTTCTAAGGCAACTTCTTGCCTGAGTGACAGTAAACTGGCAGCTGCACTTGAAGCATGGAGCCCTGGTCTCTACAACACGTGTCATAAGCAAAACCTGAGTGCTAGGTGGTGGCGTAAGGCACTGGACCTTTCTCATCTCACTTCGTTTTCCTAGTCATCCTGCGAGGTAGATATTCCTGGGACCAGTTTACTGATGGTAGCGTGGAGAGCCCAGAGAGATAAAGCAACTTGCTCAAGGTCACGTACTAATAAGTTATGAGTCATAATTCAAATGCCTGTGCACGAATCCGTGTTTTATGAAGCATCTGCATTGAATCATGAACTATGACTTCAGCAGTCTTGTTGGGTTCCATCCCCCGCCCCGCCCCCCATGATGGCATCGTCTTAATACACAGGAGTGAAACTAAGCTGACCTAGAGGAAGAGCAATGAATGAAGAAGGAAAAAAAAAAAAAGTTGGGTAAATCTGGAACGTGGCATTCCAAAATAAAGACAAAAGCAGATTCAATTTCTGAAAATGATGTTAGGTGGTCCTGGTATGGAAAATGTTTTCAACGTACTGGACAAGAAGGAGATTCAATGCCACTTCTCTCTTTAGTGATTTCATTTGACCTAAAGCTCTCTGAAGAGCACAAAGCTGGAGTCATGTCATTAAGTTATGTCTTCTTCAAGTGTCAGCTTTTTAAATGCCATGGCTTAACCTTTTGTAATGCCTTAGAACTTTGTTCCCAGTCAGCTAAGTTCTTCCTCTTTTTTCCCCCCTCTTTTTCTCCTTTTTTTTTTTTTTTTTTTTAGTTCACAGACAGCTGCTGGCCTGGAGCCCTTCTCATAAAGAGCAGGAAGGACCCGAAGCCACAGGCAGGATTAAAGGGCTGATCAAAACCTTAGATCTCAGCTTTAAAGTTGTAATGTACAGTGAATTTGGTTACATGGAAAAGGAAACAGTAATTGTTGAAGTATGTTTTCTTAAGCTACAGAATAATTTTTGAAATGTTTGCCTTTAATCCGCAGACAGGCTTATGTTGGAGAAAATATTGTCTTGCAGCTCAGGATGAATCGGATCTTGGAGCTACATTTTGTCATTTTTTTTTTTCAAAAAATAAAAAGATGACTGGTACCGTGGATAAGGTTTGAAAGGTTGCTTTTTCTAACTACCATCATTCTGGCGCTTTGGTTACGGGCTGACCTAGCGGCTCAACATTTCTGGACTCTTACTTAATATTTGAGATGGTGCCCTGGTGTTGTAGAAAGGACGCTTGTGGGTTCACTGTGCCCGGGTTAGGAATCTATCTAATTGTGCCTGGAGAAGAAGGCGGGCGACGGAGAGAGCAGCATCTGCTCACCAGTCATCAAGACCGATCATCTTCCATCTCCACCCTGTTTCCTGTCCCTCCTCCACTGCCCCCCGTCAAGCCCGCCAGTCACACGGGAAGGGTGCGTGTTTCAGCCCTTGAGAGCTCCGCATTTGAATTGTCTTTGCTGCTTCGCAGATCTGAGCCCTCGTGTGGTTTACGCACATTTCTAAGCCTCGGTTTGGTGTTGGGGGTGTTAGATACCTAAAAAGATCCTTTAAATGTGACGTATTTCACATACGATGGGCCAGCGGTGTGAGCACAGCCCTGCTGCTCTTGACTTTGTCGCAAGCGTGATCCGCAGGACTCTCGGGTTTCCGGAGAGGTGAAGGGCCCAGGCTCTTTAAAGTAGTCTCCCCACTCTATCAGTAG
This sequence comes from Kogia breviceps, assembly GCF_026419965.1. Taxonomy (NCBI): domain Eukaryota; kingdom Metazoa; phylum Chordata; class Mammalia; order Artiodactyla; family Physeteridae; genus Kogia; species Kogia breviceps. The sequence goes on along the minus strand of NC_081324.1, from coordinate 87,966,113 downwards.
GGGGGGAACGTTGTGTAAGTGTTTGCTTCCAGTGTGCGACGGACTGCCACTTTTGTAAAACAGGATAAAAATAAATTCCCAGAAAAGTGAAATGGGGAAAACAAAGACATACAAAATACAAGCTCAATTAAAAAACTTAGAGTCAGCAAGCAACACTTTCCAACAGCAGGGATGCTTACCTGTAATTTCTGTGTTCATCTCTCCGCAATAGACCCGCAGGAAATGAACACGAGGGGGTTACTATGATTCTCTTTTACAAATCGGGAAAGAGGCACAGAGAGGTTATGTAACTTGCTTTTGGTCACACAGCAAGTGGTAGGGCCAAGGTTTGTGGTCAGGCAGTTGAAACTCACTGTTGGACACAGGATCCTCGTGCAGGTTGGTGACTAAACGCATGGGGTCTGGGGCCAGGTTTTGAAGCATAACACCTACAGTGAGTTTTGCAGGGGTGGAGACTGGAGGCTGAGAGACACTGGTTGGGAATCTGAGGTGGTGTGGACCAGAAGCACGAGGGTGCAGAGGGCTTGAGGGGATGATAGGAAAGGCTGTTGAGTTCAGATTTCCAAAACTTGACAACTCATTCATTTTTACACATAGAAAAAGATGGACTCCTTCCCCGATTGTTCTACAAACGAGCCTAATCCTAATTCCCAAACCTAACAGTTCAAGAAAGAAAATAGAGATTATTCCCCTTTACAGTGGAAGATCTCTAAATCCCAAACAAAATATTAGAAAATCAAAATCATTACTAAGCTGAAAGATAATGCCCCATGGCCAATTAAGTCTTAATTTGATAAAACAAGGATAGATCATTATTTAGAAACTTATTAATGTAATTCATCACATGAAATGGATAAAGAAGGAAAACCACTTGATCGGCTCGATAGATGCTAGAGAGGCATTTGATAGAACACAAAGAAAGCTACGAACAGCAAGATACAGTCTTGCCATGAGAATGAATATTAACCTTAAACTAAGGTGAAGAGATTCCCATAAGGATCAGAATCAAGGATTTTAAGCATCACTCTTCATATTTGATATTGCTTTAGCTAATGCAAGAAGACAAGAAATAGAAATGAGATATTATAAGTAGCAAAAGGGAAGAGACTAAAAGGAATAAACAGAACATACAAGAAGAAACCCTGAATTTTTGCTGATGGCTATAAAAATAATGGAGAAAAATATGTATTCCTGGACAAGAATACTGAGAATTACAAGGACATCAATTTCTCTAAAATAATGAAAATATTTAATTCAATTCCAATGGGATAAATTTGGGGACTAGATAAAAACGATTCTAACCTGCATATAGAAGAATAACATGCCACAAGACGTAATGGGTAGTGACATTCTGCTTCAGCCATGCACCCAGAACACATGGTTCCTCAGCACCCATGAACCCTGGCCCAACCTAGCAATCAGCTCCCACAAGCCATTGGCATAGACACTGTGGGCTCCAGTCTCCTGCCTGTACTGGCATCTCCCTCTCTCTGCACGCCGTGTACCTGGGCACCGGCTGGGACTCACCTGTACCTCAGCAGGGGGCTTCCTGCCACCCCAGTAACTGGCCTCACAACTTCTGCAAACCAGGCAACCTCTCTGTCATCCAAAGAGCTCCCCCTGCAGCCTCTCCAGTGAGGTCTGAGCCCAGGCTAAGGAGGGACCCTCTGATGTGTCCTTCCTTGCCCTTTCTCTTCCAGTGCTAAGGTACTCTGTATCTTAGAGTCAATCTTTTATCATAATTAAATGATTCCTCATATGAAACTTTCCTTCTTTAAATCATGGTGCAGTTTCTGTCTCCTGATTATACCCAGACTGATACAAAAGTATTTATTTATATATATAATTTATATAATTAAATATATATATTTAATTATATAAATTAATTATTTATTAATTTTCATTTAATTTTTATTGGAGTATAGTTGATTTACAATGTTGTGTTAGTTTCAGGTGTACCGCGAAGTGAATCAATTATACATATACATATACCCACTCTTTTTTTAGATTATTTTCCCTTATAGGCCATTACAGAGTATTGAGTAGAGTTCCCTGTGCTACACAGTAGGTCCATATTACTTACAGACTGTTACAAAGTTAAGTGTGTTTTGTAAAAGAATAACAAGGAAGAACTTACGTCACTGATTTGATAGACAGATGGATAGATAGATAGATACATAGATAGATAGATGGAGATAGAGATTTTTTTTTTAATTTTAGTTACTAAGATAGAGGAGGGCTGGCAAGGTTATGAACAGCCATTGGAACAGGATACAAAGTTAAGCACAAGATCAAGACCAAATAAGGATAAAGATAGCATTTCAAATCAGAGATAAGGGGTGAATTACTTAATAACTTGTTTTGGCACAATTAGATAACCATTTAGAACAACATTAATTCATGGAAACCCCCAATTTATAACTTTCTCTAAATACATTTTAGATGGTCTGAATATTTAAATGTAAAAATTGAAACCGAGGAAATACTAGGGCACAATATCACATGAATATATCTGTGTTTCCATGGGCAAGAATACTTTTCCAAGGATAAAAAAGGCAATTCTCTCAAAGGATATCAAGAAAAAGTTGATATACATGATCACATAAACATTTAAAGTTTTCCATAAAATTAAAGAATTTTAAGAGCAATCTGAAAACTCAAATGACTCACAAGGAAAAGTATTTCTGATCAAGGTTTAAAATTTTGAAAATATAAACACTTCTTAATCAACAAAGTATAGCTGATGTGCCCGATAGAAAAGCTGGGTAAAGAATAGATATTCACTCAGATGCCTAATAATAAAAAAAAAAAATAGTAACTTTCACTAGTAATCAAAGAAATGCAAAAACAAAGGTATTTCATTTTATACTCATCACACTGCAAAGTCTAGAAAGATAATAGCCCAGTAGTGAGAATCTACATTAGCATAATATTTTCAGAGGGTATTTAGGCAAAGTATATCAAAATTAAAAACATGCAAACCTTTGACATATGAATTCTACCATGAGAAACTTGGCTTAAGGAAACAGCCAAAAATAAGCTCAAAGATGTATACATAACAAAGAGGTTACAGCACTACTCAGAGTATTGAAAATCTGCAAACAAGTCAAATGCCCAATGATAAGTGATTGGCTAATTAATAACAGACATTGAATGGAAATCTGTGCAATAATTATCTATAAGTCACAAAAGAATCCTTAATGGCTTGTGAAAATGTCAGAGTACATTTTAAATGAAAAGAAAGTGACATATAAGAGCAAACAGCATATACATATGAATTATTTACCCAATCATTTTGAGGAACTGTCTGGCCAGTATCACACTGTCAACACGTAATGAACAGCCCCCTTTCTAGAGGTCCTCATTGTCAGCTGTGTCTTTCTGAAATGACTTTTCTGGGAGAGACGGTATGTATAACGGAATCACTTTGCTGTACACCTGAAACTAACACAACATTTTTAATCAACTCTACTCCAATATAAAATTAAAATTTAAAAAAGGCTCCCCTCTTTTAGAGCTAACTCTAATTTAGAAGTATTGCTAGAGTGCTGAGCTGAGCCCAGCGCACTCACGTTTTGCTATTTCGTAGATAACATGACAAAAGTCACTCATCCCAGTAAGGATGATCTTTATCTCTTCCTCTGGGAAAAGTAAGTAAATATAATGTTTGTATCAGTCAGGGTCTCAGCAGGAAAAGAATTTCTTTGGTTCAGATGGTTCATTGGAGGATATTTTAACAAATGGAGTTCCTACAAAGGTTCATAGGGTTAAGGGAAACAGCAGAAGAAAGGGGGCCACCGAGGGGCACAAAACAGTACGGAGTGTTACCACCCCAGTCCTTCAGGGGCAAGAGGGGGAGGGAGGCAGAGTCCACTGGGGCCTGGAGCCTTTGAGGTGGGCTTGGGCAGAGGAAGTGCAGGTGGGCGGGGATGCAGCCACTGCCAAACCCCGAGGATGCAGAGATGAGAGGCTGTAGAAAGAAACACCCCACCCTAATCTCCTCCTTCCTGTTGGTTTCTGGCTGGTGCCCCATTGACTGAACCCAACTCAAAAGCAGTCAGACCGGAGGCCTGGGTGATGCCACCTAGCAGATCAAGTAATATCCGTCCCCCCCACACACACCAAATTTGTATCCACACACAATCTCAGAACGTGACCTTATTTGGAAATAGAGTCTTTGCAGGTCTACTCAGTTGAGGATCTTGAGATGAAATCATCCTAGATTTGGGGGTGGTGGTGGAGCAAAATCTAATGACTGGTGTCCTTATCACAGGAAGAGAGAACAGAGAGACACACAGAAAGAAAAGCCGTGGGAAGAGAGAGGCAGAGATTGGAGGGATACAGTCATGAGCCAAGGAACACAGGTTGCTTGTGGCCACCAGCATCTGGAAAAGGCAAAGAATGGTCCTCCCCTAGAGCTTCTGGAGGGACCCTGGCCCTGCCAACACCTTGATTTCAGACTTCTGGACTCCTGAACTGTGAGAGGATACATTCTGAAAGAGAATTGAAAATTCATGTTCAGTTAAAAACTTGTACCAAATAGCCCCAAAGTGGAAACAAACCAAATGTTCATCAATGGACAAATGAATAAACAAAATGTGGTATATCTATAAAATGGAGTATTAGTCATAAAAAGGAAGGGAGATCCACCAGAGGGCAGACAGCAGAAGCAAGAAGAACTACAATCCTGCTGCAGCCTGTGGAACAAAAACCACATTCACAGAAAGATAGACAAAATTAAAAGGCAGAGGAGGGGCTTCCCTGGTGGCGCAGTGATTGAGAGTCCGCCTGCCGATGCAGGGGACATGGGTTCGTGCCCCGGTCCGGGAAGATCCCACATGCCGTGGTGCGGCTGGGCCCATGATCCATGGCCACTGAGCCTGCGCATCCGGAGCCTGTGCTCCGCAATGGGAGAGGCCACAACAGTGAGAAGCCCATGTACGGAAAAAAAAAAAAAAAAAAGGCAGAGGACTATGTACCAGATGAAGGAACAAGATAAAACCCCAGAAAAACAACTAAATGAAGTGGAGATAGACAACCTTCCAGAAAATGAATTCAGCCTAATGATAGTGAAGATGATCAAGGACCTTGGAAAAAGAATGGAGGCAAAGATCGAGAAGATGCAAGAAATGTTTAACAAAGACCTAGAAGAATTAAACAACAAACACCTAGAAGAATTAAAGAACAAACAAACAGAGATGAACAACAATACAATAACTGAAATGAAAAATGCACTAGAAGAAATCAATAGCAGAATAACTGAGGCAGAAGAACTGATAAGTGACCTGGAAGACAGAATGGTGGAATTCACTGTTGTGGAATAGAAAAAAAAGAATGAAAAGAAATGAAGACAGCCTAAGAGACCTCTGGGACAACATTAAACACACCAACATTCACTTTATAGGGGTACCAGAAGGAGAAGAGAGAGAGAAAGAACTCACGAAAATATTTGAAGAGATTATAGTTGAAAAATTCCCTAACATGGGAAAGGAAATAGCCACACAAGTCCAGGAAGCACAGAGAGTCCCAGGCAGGATAAACCCAAGGAGAAAGACGCCAAGACACATAGTAATCAAATTGGCAAAAATTAAAGACAAAGAAAAATTATTAAAAGCAGCAAGGGAAAAATGAAAATAATATACAAGGGAACTCCCATAAGGTTAACAGCTGATTTCTCAGAGGAAACTCTACAAGCCAGAAGGGAGTGGCATGATATACTTAAAGTGATGAAAGGGAAGAAACTACAACCAAGATTACTCTACCCGGCAAGGATCTCATTCAAATTCGATAGAGAAGTCAAAAGCTTTACAGACAAGCAAAAGCTAAGGGAATTCAGCACCCCCAAACCAGCTCTACAAGAAATGCTAACGGAACTTCTCAAAGTGGGAAACACAAGAGAAGAAAAGGACCTACAAAAACAAACCCAAAACAATTAAGAAAATGGTAATAAGAACACACATATCAATAACTACCTTAAATACAAATGGATTAAATGCTCCAACCAAAAGACACAGGCTTGCTGAATGGATAAAAAAACAAGACCCATATATATGCTGTCTACAAGAGACCCACTTCAGACCTAGGGACACATACAGACTGAAATTGAGGGGACAGAAAAAGTTTTTCCATGCAAATGGAAATCAAAAGAAAGCTGGAGTAGCAATACTCATATCAGATAAAATAGACTAAAATAAAGAACATTACAAGAGACAAGGAAGGACACTACATAATGATCAAGAGATCAATCCAAGAAGAAGGTATAACAATTATAAATATATATGCACCCAACATAGGAGCACCTCAATACATAAGGCAAATGCTAACAACTATAAAAGAGGAAATCGACAGTAACACAATAATAGTTGGGACCTTCAACACCTCACTTACACCAATGGACAGATCATCCAGACAGAAAATGAATAAGGAAACACAAGCTCTAAATGACACACAGACCAGATAGATTTAATTGACATTTATAGGACATTCCACCCGAAAACAGCAGATTACACTTTCTTATCAAGTGCACATGGAACATTCTCCAGGATAGATCACATCATGGGTCCCAAATCAAGCCCTCGTAAATTTAAGAAAATTGAAAGCATATCAAGCATCTTTTCCGACCACAACACTATGAGATTAGAAATCAATTACAGGGAAAAAAACCATAAAAAACACAAACACATGGAGGCTAAAAAATACATTACTAAATAACCAAGAGATCACTGAAGAAATCAAAGAGGAAGTCATAAACTACCTAGAGACAAATGACAACAAAAACACGATGATCCAAAACCTATGCAATACAGCAAAAGCAGTTCTAAGAGGCAAGTTTATAGCAGTACAATCCTACCTCAAGAAACAAGAAAAATCTCAATCTAATCTTACACCTAAAGGAGCTAGAGAAAGAATAAAGAAAACCCAGTGAGTAGAAGGAAAGAAATCATTAAGATCAGAAGGAGAAAAACAAATACCGTATGCTAACACATATCTATGGAATCTAAGAAAAAAAATGTCATGAAGAGATTAGTGGTAGGACAGGAATAAAACACAGACCTACTAGAGCATGGACTTGAGGACACGGGGAGGGGGAAGGTTAAGCTGTGACGAAGTGAGAGAGTGGCAGGGACATATACACACTACCAAATGTAAAATAGATAGCTAGTGGGAAGCTGCCGCATAGCACAGGGAGATCACCTCTGTGCTTTGTGACCACCTAGAGGGGTGGGATAGGGAGGGTGGGAGGGAGGGTGATGCAAGAGGGAAGACATATGGGAACATATGTATATGTATAACTGATTCACTTTGTTGTAAAGCAGAAACTAACACACCATTGTAAAACAGTTATACTCCAATAAAGATGTTTAAAAAAAATTAAAAGATCAGAGCAGAAATAAATGAAATAGAAACAAAGAAAACAATAGCAAAGATCAATAAAACTAAAAGCTGGTTCTTTGAGAAGAACAAAATTGATAAACCTTTAGCAAGACTCATCAAGAAAAAGAGGGAGAGAGGACTCAAATCAATAAAATTGGAAATGAGAAAGAAGTTACAATGGACACCACAGAAATACAAAGCATCATAAGAAACTGTACAAGCAACTCTATGCCAATAAAATGGACAACCTGAACCAGGAAGAAATAGAAGATATAAACAGACGAATCACAAGTAATGAAATTTGAACTGATTAAAAATCTTCCAACAAACAAAATTCCAGAACCAGATGGCTTCACAGGTGAATTCTATCAAACATTTACAGAAGAGCTAACACCTATGCTTCTCAAACTCTTCCAAAAAATGGCAGAGGGAGGAACACTCCCAAACTCATTCTATGACGTCACCATCACCCTGATACCAAAACCAGATAAAGATACTACAAAAAAAGAAAATTACAGACCACTATCACTGATGAATATAGACGCAAAAAGCCTCAACAAAACACTAGCAAACAGAATCCAACAGCACATTAAAAGGATCATACACCATGATCAAGTGGGATTTATCCCAGGGACGCAAGGATTCTTCAATATATGCAAATCAATCAATGTGATACAGCATATTAACAAACTGAAGAATAAAAACCATATGATCATCTCAATAGATGCAGAAAAAGCTTTTGAGAAAATTCAACACCCATTTCTGATAAAAACCCTGCAGAAAGTGCGCACAGAGGGAACCTACCTCAACATAATGGCATCATCAGAAAAATCTATAAACAAAGGGAACCCTCTTGCACTGTTGGTGGGAATGTAAATTGATACAGCCACTATGGAGAACAGTATGGAGCTTCCTTAAAAAAACTAAAACTGGAATTACCGTATGACCCAGCAATACCACTACTGGGCGTATACCCAGAGAAAACCATAATTCAAAAAGACACATGCACCCCTATGTTCATCGCAGCACTGTTTACAATGGCCAGGTCATGGAAACAACCTAAATGCCCATCAACAGACGAATGGATAAAGAAGATGTAGCACATATGTACAATGGAATATTACTCAGCCATAAAAAGGAACGAAATTGGGTCATTTGTAGAGATGTGGATGGACCTAGAGACTGTCATACAGAGTGAAGTAACTCAGAAAGAGAAAAACAAATAGTGTATATTAACGCATATATGTGGAATCTAGAAGAATGGTACAGATGAACCGGTTTGCAAGGCAGAAATAGAGACACAGATGTAGAGAACAAACATACGGACACCAAGGGGGGAAACCAGGGGTTGGGGGGAAGATGAATTGGGAGATTGGGATTGACATGTATTCACTAATATGTATAAAATAGATGACTAATAAGAACCTGCTGTATAAAAAATAAAATGAAATTCAAAAAAATAATTAAATCAAAAAAGAATATTCTTTAAAGTATTGTCTCTTTAAGTTTTGAAAGTTAAGATATGATATGAAAGTAATAAACTACACAAAACTAAAAAAAAAAAAGGGAATACTGATACCTGTTACAATATGGATGAACCTTGAAAATATTCCACTAAGTGAAAGAAGCCAGGAGTAAAAGACCACATAGTATATGATTCCACTTATATGAAATGTCTTGAATAGGCAAAACCATGAAGACGGAAAGTAGGTTAATGGATGCCTAGGTCTGGGGAGACATAGAAGGGGCATGTGGCTGCTAATGGTTATATGAATTCTCTCGGTGCTGATGAAAATGTTCTAAAATTAGATAGTGGTGAGGGTCGCTATACTAAACCCCACTGAATCGTAAACTTTAAAAGGCTGAATTTTATTACCTGTGAGTGATAGCTCAATAAATTTATTTTCAAGATTCTAGATCCATGAGAATAGTTTATTTTCTTCAGATCTTGCCAAGATCTTTGTAAAAAAAAAAAAATCTATATTTTAATAAAATCATTTGGCTGTCTTGGAATTTCCCTTGAGAATCAATCCATATTACTGTCACTTTACCACACAATTTATATCCTTCTAAGTTGGGTCAGTTGTGTTTATTTTCCGGTGGGGTGTCCTCAGCAGGGGGGGGTCTCCTTTTTCTGCACAATGGTCAAATTTCTTTAAAAAATGTAACAAATTCTTTTTAAATGCATAATGCTGTCACCCTCATCTTCGTTTTCTCTCCTCTTTTAAACATGTCCTAGTATCTCAACTTAAAAAAAAATTACCTCTCAGCAATGAAATAAAGTATTTTTGTTTGTAAACATCAAAGGCTCTTTTTAAACAATTTTATGCTTCTCACATACTATAAATCTTTTTTAATACCTCTGGTTGAGAATTAATCAATCAGTGTAAAATGATCTGTAACATCGCATCCTGTGAAAAGGATTTGATCTCTGAGGCTCTGGAGAAAGGGATAGAATATATGTCATCCTAGATAGCTATTTATCAAAGGAATATAAATTAAAAATAAAAACTCTGCATGCTCCATAAATGCATGACTCATTTACGAGTGGAAAGAAATCTCCATGATAGGATATTTTTTCTTCAAGGCTAGACTATTTAAAGCTGCATTTCACAATGGAATTTCATTTACAAGGCTATTTAAATGTGAAAATATCTGTAGGTGGTTTTAGGCTAAAAAATGTCATCTGTTTTTAAAACCTTGACCTTGGGTTTTATCTGGCAGTCAAATTTACTGGTTGCATGAATAACTGGGAATGTCTCATTTGGGAGCCTGACTTTGATACTCTTGGTCCTGAAGCAGGCTCTCTATGGGACCCTCCTGTTGGGGTTTATTTTGTAGCTCATCTAAGCTGTGCTATCCCTGTGCCGCTCATGGTCCACATCATAGGTGGGGTGAACGTATCGTTTACAGGCCAAATGGGGATCTCTGGAGAATGAAGAGGGTACTGTTCACAAGGATACCAGGTCCGCAGGTGTCAGCCAGGACCGTTCTGGGCAAACAGATGAATAGCCACACTAGTCCTAGGGAACGCCCCCCTCAGAAGAACCATCTCCAGGTAAGATCCTCTGATATGTGCCACACGTGATGTAATCCTTAGCGTATGTCATGTTTCATTTACTTCCCGAGACCACCTTAGGACGTGGGCACTATCCATCTCCACCTAAGAGGAGGAAGCTTATGAAACAGGTCTGCTGCTTCCCTCCCCACTGGCCACGCCCTCCTTTATCCTCCCTCCACTCTGATTCACCACCCCCCCCTTTGGCCTCTCTCCCACTCTCCTTTGTAAGCCCATCCTGCTCTTCAAGGTCACTCACTGTTGCGGTTTTTCAAGGCTGGTCCTTGGCCACCTCACCACACTCTTTCCCATCTCATCCACCCACCTGGCCTCACTTAACACCCACGTATAGGTAACGTAAGTACATAGATGTGAATTCACATCTCTCCTCCAGACCTCTCCTCTGATCGTCAGGTCATTGAATATCTGTCTGTTTCCTTGTTGTCTCTCTTTGGATGACTCACAGGTATCTCAACTTCAACATGTTCAGAACTGAAGGCACGGTCTTACCCGCCCAACCTGGGCCTCATCCAGCGGTGCCACTGCCGAAAAAGGCCCTGCACCCTCCACCCCGTGCATGGGGAGGAGCAGATTTTCACTCTCACCTCATAGCCAAGTCCTAGCTACATAAGCTCCTTAAATAGCTCTCAAATCCAACCGGCGCGGTTGCCAGAGGGCGGAGCAAAGGCAAAAAACTCCAGGCAGAAGTGGGTTTGGAGCCCCCCAGGAGGCACCGGGGATGAGTGGAGGGGACGGCGGAGTGTGGGTGCTGCCCTCAGAAGGGGAAGACAGAGCCGGCAGGGCCTTGCAGCTGCGTGGGGACTTTGGCTCCGATGCTGAGTGAAAGCAAGAACACGGAGGGCCACTGTATTGAGAAGAAGGTGAGGGGGGGGGAGGGGCAGGGAGGCAGGGAGGCCAGTCAGGAGGGGAGGCCATCGTTATTGTCCGGGTGGGGATTGCAGGTGGCTTGGATCAGTACCCGGTGAGTTCACAAAACCTCTCATGCTAACTCCATGCCGTAGCCAGCCGTCCTCCCAGAAGTCTTTTTTTTAAATTAATACATTCTTTTAAATTAACTTTTCTTGGAGTATCCATTCACAGCAGTGATATTCCTGATGTAGCATTTAACACACACCAGTTATGCAACTCTTGGACAGTATTTCTTTTTTTTTTTTTTTTTTTTTTTGCGGCTCGCGGGCCTCTCACTGTTGTGGCCTCTCCCGTTGCGGAGCACAGGCTCCGGACGCGCAGGCGCAGCGGCCACGGCTCACGGGCCCAGCCGCTCCGCGGCACGTGGGATCCTCCCGGACCGGGGCACGAACCCGCGTCCCCCGCATCGGCAGGCGGACTCCCAACCACTGCGCCACCAGGGAAGCCCAGTATTTCTTTTTTTAAATTTCTTTTTTTTTTTTAAGATTTTTTTTTTTTTTTGATGTGGACCATTTTTAAAGTCTCTGTTGAATGTGTTACAATACTGCCTCTGTATTCTGTTTTGGTTTTTTGGCCGCGAGGGATCTTAGCTCCCTGACCAGGGATCGAAACTGCAGCCCCTGCACTGGAAGGCAAAGTCTTAACCACTGGACCACCAGGGAAGTCCCTATTATTTTTTTATTGAAGTAGAGTTGACTTACAATGTTGTGTTGATTAGTGCTGTATGGCAAAGTGATTCAGTGATACATATATATATACATTCATTTTTTTACATTCTTTTCCATTATGGTTTATCATAGCATGTTGAATAGAATACAGACCTTCCTCCAAAAAATAAGAAAAATATCAAATAAACAACCTAACCTACCGCTTAAAAGAATGAGAAAAAGAACAAACAAAACCTAAAGTCCGCAGAAGGAAGGAAATAATAAAAATCAGAGAGCAAGTTAGATGGTATTTCTTGAATTTTCTCTGTGCCAGATGCTCTGGAAGTCACCGGACTGAACGGTGGCTCAGGCCGTGCTGGCACTGGGGTAGGTGCTGGCTCAGTCTAGCTGCTGATTCTCTTGGGAGCAATGACCTGGGAATTGTCCCCTGTCCTTTGTCCTCCTGCTTCACCTAGACACGCAGTTTACAGTGGACAGGGACACAGAGAACTTGCTCTAAGTGACCCAGGAAAAAGGGACCAAAGTCTCAGTCTGTTGATGTCCCCTGCCTCTTATGATAAGATCAGCGAATGAAAGGGGCGTGGCGTGGAAGTCCCCGTGAAGGGACTTCCGCGGGGGTCTCTCCTAATAAACGATGGAAAAAGTAGGCACCATCTCTGCTTTGACAGAGACTGTTGTCTAAGTGGGGACTATAGACATCCATGAAATAATCACACACACAAGTACAAAAACACACATGCGTGCATACAAGCACACACATACCTGCATTGGCACACACCTATGCACATGCGTATACATACATGCATGCATAGACATACACACACGGACACACAGACATGCACAAGTACACACACACACACACATGTAACCAGGCCCTGTGACAGGCGATAGAAAGGGAAACTTTCCAGAGGAATGAGAATCAACGTGGCGGAAGCCCAGACACGCCTGAGGAACCGGGCAGGGCTTCGCCGGGAAATGTCGCCTGGGCTGTGAGACACGTCATCTACGGCTGCCCCTTGTGACTCACAGTGACTCAGGAAATGAATTCCGTGGGTTGCAACCCGCGCTTTTTTATCAAGATAAATAAAACAGAATAAAAACTATCATAATATCAGAGGGCATGTCAGAGTGATGTATGTACAGGTCAAACGCTATACAATTATGACATCAAGTGCTTCTCTGACCAAAACCTGGGGTCAGAAATGTTTGAAAAACGCTGATTTCGAGGATGAATCAGCATGGCCCCAGGGGGAGGGGGAGAAGCAGGGCAGGGCCCCCCGGCCGAGGGCACCGCACGTGTGGGAGAGGACGGGCCACAGTCCACGGAGGAGCTAGAGGGAGGCACCTGGGCAGGGCCCAGAGCAGGGGGCCAGGGTACAGTGTCTTGGAGTGCCGGGAGGGGTCGAACTGCTAATCCCATGCGGGTGTGGAGTGGTGGTGCTGGGCGCACAGCAGACAGAGCCACGCAGGGTGTGTCATTCAGGGGAGACGACATGGATAGCGGAATACCTGGGCAGCAACGCAAAGGAGGGGGACAGGAGGGAAAGCCTGGATGGACAGTCAGGGTCTCGGAGGAGGGACCTCAGAGCTGGTCGCTGAGCACATGGGGGCAGAAGTGAACAAGAGATGAGTGACAAGGTCATAGGATGGAGATGCAGGTGGCCCTGGCCCTGTCCTCAAAATTCCACAGAATCCATGTAACCAGCTGAAATGTTTTCTTCATGAGTTTGGTAATTTCATTGATTGGTTTACCCTACTCAAATAGCCCCCCACCCAACCTTGGGGGTATGAATGCTAATTAAAAATGAATTAGACCCACAGACATAGAAAACAGACTTATGAGGACCTACTGTAGAGCACAGGAAACTCTACTCAATACTCTGTAATGACCTACATGGGAAAAGAATCTAAAAAATAGTGGATATATGTGTATGTATAACTGATTCACTTTGCTGGACAGGAGAAACTAACACAACATTGTAAAGCAACTAGACTCCAGTAAAAAAATAATTTTATATAAAAAAAGAAAACAAACATGGATACCAAAGGGGAAAGGGAGGGAGGGATAAAATAGGAGTTTGGAATCAACATACACACACTACTATCTATAAAATAGATAAATAACAAGGACCTACTGTATAGCACAGGGAACTCTACTCAGTATTTTGTAATAACCTATAGGGGAAAAGAATCTGAAAAAGAATACATGTATAACTGACTCACTTTGCTGTACACCTGAAACTAACACAACACTGTAGATCAACTATACTTCAGTTTAAAAAAATAATAAAGTACCTCTACAAAGAGAAAAGCAAATTAATCTAACAGTGAGATTTTTAAAGACCCACGCTTGGTTTTTCCTTTTCAAGCATATCTCAAATTCAGTCATGAAATATTCACACAACTGCCCTCAGTGGTGGTAAAATAACCATTTCAATGATTACAGCAACCTTTATTAAGGACTTGGTCTGTATTGCATTGATTCTAAGACACATTTGTCATCCATGAAATCTACACTTGCTCTGTTCTCAAGGGTGTCTTGGAATTGAGGGTAGGGGAGAGGGGGCAGATGGCAGTTGTGACATTGTTGTCATTATGCGTGCCTGGGCTCAAACTTGGTTGCAGCTGTTCATCATTTTACTACTGCATTGACTAGCGCACGTTGCCAGCACTCTTCCTGTGTTGAGTTTAGTGGTGGTAGAAATGTTATCAACAAAACTGCACTATGATTTGGTTTTGGAAAGTGAGACTAGATATGATATCACAAATATTTGTCTTAGAGGAAGGACTCCAGTTCCACATTTTTCTTCCCAAGCAACATGCAAGTGCTTTCAGGGATCCAAGTAAAGAAGACACCCACACAGAGACGAAGCGGAGATAAGACAAAAGGATTGGCTACCACATGCCAAGCAGTGCAGCTCGTGGCAAAAGGGATTGCAAATCTGTCTGAAGAGATGACAGGAGTTTCACAGCCAAGAGGAGTTGATACCACCATTTCATGTGTCACAGGAGATTATCATTAAGACATTGTGCCTTACTTTATCTGGCAGGACTTCTCTTTCTTAGTTGCTAACAAACCAGTTTCAAACTTTACTAAGTTAAAATATCAACAATCACTTATTTGGTCAGATAGCAAGAAGTCAAGAGAGAGGAAAGCCAAGGTGAGGCTTCAGCTCCATGATTTTACTTGTTCCTGAGCCTTTGTTCATCTTCCTGCTCCTTCATCCTTAGAAAGTGACTTTCATCTCCATGGTTACCTCATGGTTGCAAGATGGCTGCCACTGGTCTGGACTTGCATCTGTACCAGGCAGGAGGGAGAAAAAAGATCTCAGATGAGAGGTAAATTAGAAACTGTGCGCTTATGGCAGTATCAGTCTCTATGACTTTTTGACATTAAAAAATAATAATAACCCACACTTAGTGTTTAGCATCTTCAGGAGTGGCATAAAATGTAGGTGACTAGTATAATAATTGCTTAATGACAGGTTCTAAGAAACTCTTTCGAGTATCAGACAATAGCAGGACTCAGTTAATTTACTTGGGGAATACGGAAGGAAACATGACTCTTTGCATTTCTAGCTGACAAGCGTGAGCCATCGTACAAGGAAAATAGAGAAGTAAGCCCTGGTCGTGCCACACGAGCCGTTCCTTGAATGTACCAGGTGCGCTCCCCTCTCTGGGTCTTGCACTGCCTGAAATATTTTATCCCCAGGCATCAACATGGCCCATTCTCTCACTTCATGCAGATCTCTGCTCATGCTGGTTACAGAGCCATCCTCAATCAGCTGCAAACTCGCCTTCCGCGCTCTGGCCAGTGATGCCAGGGCTGGGACCCTGTGGAGCGCGTTTCTCCTTTGCCGGCTGGTTCAGCCAGTGAAGGGAGGGGCTCAGCACTAGAGAGAGGTGGCCAGGAGGAAGACGAGCCTGCCCCTTGCTTCTTGCTTTTGCTGTCACGGTCGGACTCCCCCAGCCACGGCACTTCATCCAGCCGGGGACCCTTCATCCCAACAGAAGCAGGTGGTTTACCCCAAATGCTCCCAGAGGCAGCTCCCCGTGTTCCAGCAGCAGCGTCCCTCCTGCAGGCTCCTGAGATCCCTGCACCAACTGGGCAGCGCCCCCTCTTCTGAGTTTCTGGGTGCTGATAACCCCAACCTTGCCCTCTTGGTCCCCAGTCCTAGCATATGGCAGTGGCTTCTGCAGTTGCAGCTGCTGGGATACTCCATGTGCCTTTGACATTTGTCAGCCCCCAACACCTGCTATGTTACCCATTTCCTGTATGGAATCCCACCTGTGGCAATGCCTGCTGCAGTTTCTGTGGCTTGAGTGGACCCAGACTGATACATCACTCAAGTGATGCCTCCACAGAGTGGCCTCCCCGATGGCCCAGTTAAAATAATGTCCTCCTGTCCTCTCTTGTCCCTCGCAGCTTACTTTTTTCATAACACGTATCTCGACTTTCCACTTGGGTTGGCCAAAAGGTTCATTCGGTTTTTTTTCCGTAATATGGCTCTGATAGCACTTAGTTGTCTTTTACTTCATTTGAAGCAATTTTTCTTTATTTATTTTTGGCTGCGTTGGGTCTTCGCTGCTGCACGCAGGCTTTCCCTGGTCGCGGCCAAGTGGGAACTACTCTTTGTTGCAGAGCACGGGCTTTAGGCGCTCGGCTTCAGTAGTTGTGGCTCGCGGGCTGTAAAGCGCAGGCTCAGCAGTGGTGGCGCATGGGCGGTATGTGGGATCTTCCCGGACCAGGGATCGAACCCACGTCCCCTGCATCGGCGGGCGGATTCTTAACCACTGCGCCACCAGGGAAGTCCGATTCGAAACAATTTTGTTAGGTTGTATGTGCCAGCTGTCATGTCAGCGTGCATTTAATAAAAAACTTATCAAAATTGGTGAATTTTTGTGTAGCCATTTTAATATTGAAGATGGAAGGAAAAAAGCAACATTTCTGGCATGTTATGCTTTATTATTTCAAGAAAGGTAAAAACACAACCGAATCGCCAAAAAGGATTTGCGCAGTGTATGGAGAAGGTGCTGTGGCTGATCGAATGTGTCGAAAGTGGTTTGCGAAGTTTCACGCTGGAGTTTTCTCTCTGGATGGTGCTCCATGGTCGGGTCGACCAGTTGACGTTGATAGCGATCAAATTGAGACATTAATTGAGAACAATCAACGTTATACCACGCGGGAGATCGCTGACATCCTCAAAATCTCCAAATCAAGCGTTGAAAATCATTGGCATCAGCTTGCTTAAGTTCATCACTTTGATGTCTGGCTTCCACATAATTTAAGCGAAGAAAATCTTCTTGACCGTATTTCTGCATGTGATTATCTACTTAAATGTAATGAAAACATTCCATTTTAAAACGAATGGTGACAGGCAATGAAAAGTGGATACTGTACAGTAATGTGGGACGGAAGAGATCGTGGCGCAAGCGAAATGAACCAACACCCACCACACCAAAGGCAGGTCTTCATCCAAAGAAGGTCATGTTGTGTATATGGTGGGATTGGAAGGGAGTCCTCTATTATAAGCTCCTTCCAGAAAACCAAAAGATTAATTCCAACAAGTACTGCTTCCAATTAGACCAACTGAAAGCAGCACTCGACGGAAAGCATCCGGAATTAATCAACAGAAAACGCATAATCTTCCATCAGGATAACACAAGACCGCATGTTTCTTTGATGACCAGGTAAAAACAGTTACAGCTTGGCTGGGAAGTTCTGATTCATCTGCTGTCTTCACCAGACATTGCACCTTCGGATTTCCATTTATTTAGGTCTTTATAAAATTCTCTTAGTGGAAAAATTTTCAATTCACTGGAAGACTGTAGAAGGCCCCTGGAACAGTTCTTTGCTCAAAAGTTTGGGGAAGATGGAATTAT
Source organism: Kogia breviceps (assembly GCF_026419965.1). Lineage (NCBI taxonomy): Eukaryota > Metazoa > Chordata > Mammalia > Artiodactyla > Physeteridae > Kogia > Kogia breviceps. The sequence goes on along the minus strand of NC_081324.1, from coordinate 87,948,200 downwards.
GAAGTTGCCTGAAAAATGTCAGAAGGTAGTGGAACAAAAGGGTGAATATGTTTTTCAATAAAGTTCTTGGTGAAAATGAAAAATGTGTCTTTTATTTTTACTTGAAAACCAAAGGCACTTTTTGAGCAACCCGAATACATACGTGCAAGCTTCCTGAGTAGGAACCCGCTTTGATTTGTTCGCTGCTACATCCCTAGCCCTTAGGGCAATACTTGGCACAATGAATGTATCCTGAATGGACAAATGATTTCCACCTACGAGAAAGATGCTACCTGCTCAGGTGATCGGGAAGGAAAGAAATCCTCCAACAGCTACACTGTTCTGGAGACACTCCCTGGACAAGAGCTAGTCTGCAGGTTGGGTTGACGCTCGTCCACGGCCACCAACTGTCCTGCCCAAGGTATCAATAGACCAAGGTACAGAACTCCTTCAATGTCATGCATGGTCCCCACGGGGAGGCTTCTGATTCATTATCAGAAAACATATACATAAAGGTTCTTAGCTCAAGCTGCCATAACAAAATACGAGAGGCTGGGGGTTGTAAACGATAGTTCTGGAAGCTGGAAGTCCGAGACCAAGGTGCCAGCATGGTCAGTTTCCGGTGAGAACTCTCTTCCTAGCTTGCAGATGGCCGGCTTCTTGCTCGTTCTTCACATGGTGGAGAGAGAGGGTGAGCAAGTTCTCTGGTGTTTCTTCTTCTTCTAAGGGCATCAATCCCATCATGAGGGCCCCACCCTCATGACCTCATCCAACCCTAATTACTTCCCAAAGACCCCAACTCTAAATACCATCACGTTGGGAAGTAGGGCTTCAACATATGAATTTGGGGGGACATATTTCAATCTACAGCAGATTCTTTCTCTCTCCCTCTTTCTTTTTAGTGATTTCTGTTGAATGGCACATTCAGTATTCCTTCCCATTTTTTCTTTAGTTGTTGGATTGATTCTATTGGATGTTTGAACCTCTTTAAAAAAGAATGCATCACAGATCAAATGACATTTCCCTGCAGATTCAATAGTTGTGAAGCCAGTGTGGAATCTGACAGCAATAGCTCGAATGAGGCAATACACCAGCTGTTCATACCCACATTCCTGATTATTCTGCCAAATAGATTTATTTTGAAGTCCCTTAAAAGCACCGATACATCACAAGGACATACATTCTCTATTTCTCATGTATCATCTCTTCAGAAAACCAAGTGCTTATTAATTGTTCACTTTGCCTTTCTTGTTTAAAAAATAAAGGATTTTTCTTTCTAATCCTACAGGCAGAACATAAAAGCTATGTGTTCAGCATTGAAGTGGATTATTCAGCATCCTGTTCGAGCAGCCTCATTTTGAAATGATGGGCTTCTAATCATTTCAACTGTTCAGCTCAACAATTGTCTACCAGGCAGTGAGGAAACAAACAGGACAGGGATATAACCACTGCCCTCTGGGCACCTACAGTCAATACCACTCAAGTTCTTCACTCTAAGCACCAGCAGCCACTTGGGATAATTTAAGCAGAAAAGGGATTTACTAAAATGATATTGGCAAATCTACAGAGACAGAAAGGAGAATGGTGGTTGCCAGGGGCTGGAGGAAATGGAGAATGGAGAGTCATTGCTTAATAGGTGTAGAGTTTTGCAAGATGAAAAGAGTTCTGGTGATGGATGGTGGTGATAGTTGCATGACAGTGTGAATGTACTTAAAGCCACTGAGTGGTTTAGATGGTATGTGTTATTTGTATCTTACCCCAGTTTTTTAAAAAGGGTATTGACAGCACTAGAATTTCTAGGACAGCCAAAGCATGAGGCTTAGAGGTCCATGGGCAGGGGCACAGTGCAGGTTCCATTGCGGAGCTGAAGCCTTCACTAGGCATGGATGCTGCAGCGTGTCCTGATGATAGCATCACCAGTACTGCCTCTGGAGGCTGGATCTTACTGCGGCCTCGTCCCCACCTGTCAGTGTGGATTGCATGCAATCTCTCCTTCTCTGCAACACTAGCAGCGGATCCCAAATCTCTGGTGGATGTCCCTGATTGTCAGAGCCTGGGTCACCTGCCTGCGGGAGAGTCTGGGGACACATGGATCTGCCATTGTTGGCATCCATAGTGGGAGGTGGGCCCTTGCTGCATCAAGTGGGGTATTCCTCAGACCTCAGCCAGGGTTTCTGATGATGCAGGGTAACTATGTGATAATCCCCATGCTTTCATGTTCCTTCTTCTGCATGTGGTCAGAGATACTTCTTCACTCCTTAGAGATAGAGAGCAGCCATGTGACAGGCTTTCATCAATGAAGTGTGGAAGAGACACATGAAACTTCCCGCAGAGAGCGTTCAAATCAGGCTTGGTCCCCTGTGTTTTTCCTCTTCCTCTCTGCTTTAGAGACCCCTCTCCAATGCAGATGAGGGCTGCTCTACCAGGTTCTGGTATGGCTGCAGCCAACTCCCAATGGACTCGTAACAAGAATAAGACATAAACTCTTGTTCTTTTATGGCACTGAGAATCGGGGCTTATTTGTTACTGCAGCATAACCTAGACCATCCTGACTGATACAGGAGCCCAAAGGAAACACAAATGAACAGTGTAAGCTTCCAGTGGTACAGAAAACTGCTAAAAAATAAGCTTTTCCTGGTAAAGAAATGTTAGTTGAGCAATGAGTCATTTCTACTTATTCCAAATGATTAATCCGGTGTCCAATATGAGCGTTAGCAGGAGCAGTAATAATAGCATTTTAATGACCCTCCTCCCCAAATTAGAATGCAGAAGATTTTGAAATTGTCAAACTGTTTTCAGTAAGAACTTGCTCCAAGTTCACGGAACGCAACTTGTCTGTCTGAACTGGGTGATAGTATTGTCGGCTAGACTGCTGGCAGTGACCTGGCTCTCACAGGTCAGGCCTTGTTTGCTCTTAGGGGAACCCTTTTAAAAGCAGATTATTGGCTTTAGGCTTCCTCATTAGGGCCCTGGGAAGGTTTACAGCATTTCCTCATTTACCCTCGAATGTGGCATGTTTCCTATGCCCCCAGAGTCCTTATCTCAAGAGAGAAGGACAAAAAGAAACAATGAGAGGATGGCAGGAGGGGTCCTTGACTGCCCGCTGGCTGTGGTCTGGCGGCGTGAGCTTGGAGGTGAAAGGGCAGCCTGCACCTGGGCAGGAAATCTCTGTTTCACTTCCCCATGGTCCTGCTTCCAGGGCTGAATAAACTGGATGAAGGCACATTCCCACGAAGCCAGGCATACCGCTGTAGTCAGTTCTCCAAAAGTGCCTGAGGTGCAGACGTCAAAGCCATGGAGAAAACGCTGTGTGGTTATTATAACAACGATCTAGATACATGTACTAGTCCAATTTCACAGATGAGAAAACTGAGGCATAGAAATACTGTATAGATAACTCAAGAACATGCGGGTTCACATTAGAGCAGAATTTGGACCCAGGCTCTCTCTTTTAGGAATCTGCAGAAAACAGTTTGTGTGCGTGTGTGCGCGTGTGTGCATGTGTGTGCGTGTGCGTGTGTGTTACAAAATACTTTTAGTTACCCGGACATGGCTGTCGCCCAGGCGTGTCTGTAACTCATCTACAACAACGCTGCCATGAATGTACTTTTGAATTCAAAGGACAGATTGATTGATGTTCATACACATTGAGGTGAGAGATTCTAAAGTCTAATATGTCATTTTGTCATCAAATTTTTCTTTCCACTATATTCACATTACATGACATTTACATTCATATATGTCTGGGTGGATGTAACAGCTTGACAAAAACAGCACAGAACAATGTAATGTGATATGCTCATTAAAATAAAGACCTGAAGACACAGGTCTTCAGGTTGTGTGAAGACACAACAACAACTGTTGTTGTTGTTGTGCTTTTGTTATTGTTTTTTTTTTTATTGAAGTATAGTTGATTTACAATGTTGAGTATATATATATCTTTTCATATTCTTTTCCATTGCGGTTTATCACAGGATACTGAACATAGTTCCCTGTGCTATACGGTAGGACCTTGTTGTTTATCCATCGTAAATGTAATAGTTTGCATCTGCTGACCCCAAACTCCCAGTCCATCCCTCCCCCAACCCCCTCCGCCTTGGCAACCACAAGTCTGTTCTCTAGGTCTGTGAGTCTGTTTCTCTTTCATAGATAGGTCCATTTGTGTCATATTTTAGATTCTACATATAAGTGATATCATATGATATTTGTCTTTCTCTGTCTGACTTAGTATGACAATCTCTAGTTGCATCTATGTTGCTACAAGTAGCACGATTTCATTCTTTTTTATGGCTGAGTAGTATTCCATTGTATATACGTACCACATCTTCTTTATCCATTCCTCTGTCGATGGATACTTAGGTTGTTTCCATGTCCTGGCTGTTGTGAATAGTGCTGCTGTGAACACAGGGGTGCGTGTATCTTCTTGAATTAGAGTTTTGTCCAGATGTATGCCCAGGAGTGGGACTGCTGGGTCATATGGTAATTCAATGGTTTTTTTGGTTTTTTGGTTCTTTTACATATAACAATATGTGTAAAGTGCCGGGCAGTGTGGTACAGTGGTCAAGACCGCGTAGCCTGGGCCTGGCCGCCTGGGTTCACACCCCAGATGTACCACTCATCAGCCATGCGTCCTCAGGCAAATAACTTACTCTCTTAGTGCCTCAATTTCTTTCTCCACTGAGTGGAAATGGTATCTATTGCATAGGGCTGTTCTAAGAGTTAAATGGGCTAATCCAAACCCACAGTTCTTTCTTTGCCTAAATCCAAATAGAAACCCTACATTTGGCAACAAGAACTGAGGCTCTCTATAGCCTTACTGATATTACACAGTGTGAATACACACAGTGCCACAGTAGAGATATTACTGTTAGTACAATATGCTACCCCAGTTTCAAAACGTTTCTAAGGAGTTTGGATAAGGGTCAAGGTACCATCAATGTCAAGCACGACCATATGGTGAATGCCACAGAAATGCTGGCTAGAGTGGACTCGTGGAAAAAGACAGAAATATAGGAAGCATCAAAGTAGGTAGATTGTTTTAATAAAACGTAACGCATGCATGTCAGCGTTCATCTTCCTGGCCGTGTGCTTCCTATCTCAGCCAAACACCGTGCAAGAATCAAAACTATTCCGCTTCCGTTCTCTCCAGGACAGCGGAAGGGATAACAGGTGATGCCTGCTTTCACACTCTACTGCTAATCTGAGCGTCTGATTCTCTGACAGAGAATTTCCAGAAATGAAGTCCGAGCTCCCATGACTGACATACTGGGGTGGAGGCTTTGGACACTTGGTGGAAATTCAAGGCACTGGGTCAAGCGTAAGTCTCTGTTCCAATTACTCTAGGAAAATGGGCAACCACACTGGGTGGTGGTGTTTGGGAAACACTGGTGACCGAGTTACACCAGTCCTGCAAGTTGACATCTTGCTGATGCAAAAAGTTCATCACTGGAGGAATATTATTTGGGTTTTTTCAAAATAAAAGTTTTAGACCATCTCATTGTCAAAAACGATTGGTGTGTCAAAAACCTTGGTGGCTATAAACATCGGTAATTAGAAATCCTAAGTCTGAATATTTTAGGTTATTTTTTGGCTTGATAATGTTCTAGTAACATCACAAATCACCTTTATTCTTACCTTGGAATTCTTAAAAGAATACGGCCAAAATTCAACCAGCAAATTATAGACACACACATACACATATATAGCATATGTTATTGACCTATACTATATAAATAATAGATTATTTAATAATATAATAATACTCTTATATGTAGTATAGATTAATGTTACATACTATACCATGTAAAACCTGTATTATATAGACTGTATAAACTGTACATATGATTTAAAATTTTATAAATGAAAATAAGATTTAAATATATTTAAATTATGAAAAATTTAACTGATTAACAAAATGTAAGCAAGTAAAGACCAGTTAAATTGAAAACCTATCAGGCATCATCTCTACCCCTTCGTAAGACTCAGGACTCTGAGGATGCATCATGAACAAGAGGTAGTTTTCATGCCAAAACCTAATTTAAATGCTTTCCATTACCTTGGGACTTCCCTGGTGGCGCAGTGGTTGAGAATCCGCCTGCCAATGCAGGGGACACGGGTTCGAGCCCCGGTCCGGGAAGATCCCACATGCCGCGGAGCAACTAAGCCCGTGCGCCACAACTACTGAGCCTGCGCTCTAGAGCCCGCGAGCCACAACTACTGAGCCCGAGTGCCACAACTGCTGAAGCCTGCGCACCTAGAGCCCACGCTCCACAACAGGAGAAGCCACCACAATGAGAAGCCCGCGCACCGCAGCGAAGAGTGGCCCCCGCTCGCCGCAACTAGAGAGAGCCTGTGCACAGCAACAAAGACCCAACGCAGCCAAAAATAAATAAATAAAATTTAAAAAATGCTTTCCATTACACTAGCCCTATAAACTTTCTTTTAAAATAGTCATATGCACATGCATAAAATCCAATTTGGCTACTTTCTCTTCCTACACATCCTAAAATATTCACACCCAACCGCTATCTCCAGAGAAAGAGACAGAAGGGAGAAAAGATCAGAGGTGGGGGAAATCTTACTTTTTACCTTAAAAATGTTTGATTTGATTTCTTTTAATAGAGATGTGTGTACTGCTTTACACGTCACACACACCCATTGAAAAAGAAACAAACCTGTTCTATAATTTACCTTCTCTGTCACCTTCCAGAGGTGTGTGAGTTTAAGAGGATATGCAACATCCTTTTATAATAAAGATGCTGTGAGCCGGCTCGGGATAAGATGCAAGTAAGACGTGTCACATTTTAGAAGAGAATGAATGCAAGTAGGGCATTAGTAAAACTCTTTTGTACTGAGCATTTCAAAGTTGAGACCCCAGTGGGTGGGGCAAAAATAAATCAAGCCCTCCTACGGTGGGAATGTACTGGGATTCTCGTCTCTCAAATCTGCCCCTATTTTTTTCTCTCTGAATTGTCAGCTGCTTCAGGGGTCGTCTGATAGATGCCTCCTTTTCTTACTTCTAAGAATTTTGAGCTGGGAATGTGTTTGAAAACACTTCAGAAAAAGAGTGGAAAACACAGTGTCTCCTTTGAAATGTATTCCTTTGTTAAATCCCCTCCCAAGAGGACAAAGTCCGCCAACACCTGAGGGCAGCCAGATTCTTTTCACCAATGACCTCACAGGCTCCCAGCGGCTACGGCGCAGGGGTCGCATCCCAACTCAGCTATTTATAACAAAGTTGTGCAAGGAAAGAAAACAGCAATTCATTTCATCCTTAATTGGGCATCTTTAGGAAGGAGAGGCTGGGCATTTTTTTCTAGACAGCTGAATTTCAAAGAATTATATATATTGCCCCCAAGTAGATAGAAAAAGTCTTTTCTTGAGAAAGCATCTCCACATGAAAAAAAATGTATTTCCAGAAATGTATTTGGATATTTTGTTTTAGATTACATCCCTAAACAACCTCATTGTTAATGATTTTAACAATGGTTTAAAAACAATAATGGAGCCTTAAAATGATATTTGCTCCATTATATAAGCTCTCAGGCTGTTTTAGCTTGGCAGAAACAGAAAGGCAAGGGGCCTGATTTTTTTCTCCAAAATTTCATTATGAAATGTTTCAAACATGTAGAATAATGGGAAGAATTGTAGAGTGGACACCCCGTGCCTACATCCTAGACGCCACAATTAACATTAAGGCTTGATCTGCAAAATCCTCAGTCTCCCTGTCTTTCTGTGTCTCTATTTATCCATCAATCCGTCTCCATTTTGTGATGCCAAGAACCTAATTTGAGCTGTCAGCTGCTCCCTGCCAGGGAGAGGATTTGAGGACATATCTCCTTCGAGCCTGTATGGGGCAAGACATCCCCGTGGCTGGAAGAGTGCACTGTACTTCCCCAGCACAAGTCCAGCCACCCTCATGGGTTGGATAGTTTTGCCTGTCTTGACACTTGCCTTTTTTCATCATCAGGTTCCTCCACCAAGCTCTGCACCCAGCTAACAGCCATATGGCATAGCTCTTTTCATCCAGCCAGAAATAACCCAGGCATTCCCTGGGTCAGACTGGGACATACCTTGAGGAGCTCTAAGCTCAGTAAAAAGGAGGTCTTCTACGTACCTAGAACATACATCACGGGCACGAATCTCAAAGATTCAACTCAGTGAATTTTACATCTGTATGCTTTCATATAACCTCCACCCAGTGCCAGGCAGCAAATATTTCAGCGCCCAGAAGACTCCCTTGGGCCCCGTCCCAGTCAGTACCCCCACCCCACCAGGGGAATCACAAATCTGACTTCAAAAACGCTAGATTGCTTTTGCCTGTTCTCCAACTTCACATACATGGGCTCATACATGATTTACTTTTGTGTCTGGCCTCAACATTGTTGAAGGTACCCATGTTGTTGCGTGTAGCTCATTCTTTCAAATACGGAAATAGTAAAGCGTAAAATCAGTATAAGGGGAGACTAGCAGAATTCTGGTTCTTCCCATGTCGTCTACTTCGGTGCCTTTTTTCCTTTTTCAATGTCAGTTTTTTTTCTTTTAAAATTTTTTGCTTTTGCTGGTGCCCTAAGCATGTGTTTCATCTGCCTTCAGAGAGGGGGACTTTCTCCCAAAGCTCACTGCCTTCCAGAACAATTAACCGCAAATATTTATTGAACGTCAGTCAGATAATGGGTGTATCTTTGACTTTCCTGGCTCTTCATCTTCGTTCACGCCAGTCTCAGCTGGGGTCTGTCTCCCCACCAGGGTACATTGGCAATGTCTGGAGACATTTCTAGTTATTTCTGGACTAGAGGGGACGTGCTACTAGCATCCAGTGGGTAGAGGTCAGGGATGCTGAGAACATCCTACCAGACAAAGATAGCTCCCAAGGCAAAGCATCGTGTGGCCCAAAATGTTAATAATGCATAGGTTGAGAAACCCGGGTGATACATTTTATCCATTTCAAATGGACATCTTTGAACATGACACCTGTCATGGTCTAGCTCAAGCTGGACTTCTGGTCCACCACTGAAAACCTTCTCTGGAGGCCAGTCGGTGGCTCTTAGCCCTTCCAAAGGCAGAGACAACACAACCCTCGCACTTAGCCCGGCAGGGATGCTCAGTCATTGCGGTCACCTGTGCGTTGTGACAAAAGCTCTCTCTCCAGGTGGAAGACCAGGGCTCTGGTCCTTGCTACTCTGAGTGTGGCTGGAGGGGGAACATCACATCACTTTGTTAGAAATGCAGAATCTCACCCTCCCTGCAACACACGTCTCCTGAACCAGGATCCACATTCGGCCAAGATCTCCAAGCGGTTCGTTCACACGCGCACCAAAGCATGCAAAACTCGGCCTTAGATGATCCAGCCTCTGCCTCTCTCCAACCGCCTTGCCTCTTCTCTTCTTCTAGCTCGTTCCCAGCTTTACCTTCCTCACCTGGCCGGCTGACCTTCCTACCTTGCTGGCTCCACTTCCTCATCTGGCTGACCCCAGCTTCAGTGTTACCTTCCCGGAAGTGGCGGCGGTATCACCTACCACCCTCCAGCTCATTACACCGCTCTATTTCTTTCATCACTTGTATCCCTACCTGAGATTATTGTTTTATTTATTTGCACGTTTACTGTCTAACCTCACTCTCCTCCCCAGTTCGTATGTAGCCTGCATGACACCAGAAATGTTGCATGTCTTATTTATTATTATATTCCCAGAACCAAGACTAACATTGTGCCTTATTTTCCGAATAAATGCTCCTGAACCTCTTTTTGACATTGATCAAATAATATCCTGAATTAGGGCTTGTACTTTTTCTTTTTACAGACCTCCTCTCTCCAGCTAGATTTGGAGTCATTTTTCATTGAAGTATAGTTGATTTACAGCGTTTCAGGTGTACGGCAAAGTAATTCAGTTATATATGTATTCTTTTTCAGATTCTTTTCCCTTATAGGTTATTACGAGCTATTGAATACAGTTCCTTGTGCTTTACAGTAGGACCTTGTTGTTAGATTTGGAGTCTTCAGAAACCATCTCTCTATTGATCTGCGTTTCTCCTGAGTGCCTAGCCTGGAGGTTTCTTGTACATAGTAGGTGCACAATAAATAGCTATTTATGGTGAGCAAGGTTTTATCACCCAGTTCATTTTCTAAATAGCGTATAAATGTAACATCCGACATCCTATGATGAAGCAAAGTAAGTGCTATGAGCGGACGCCACAAGTTACCACCAGTCGCGTTCAAATAATGGTCTTCAGAGCTGCTCACCTAGCAGAACTAATCATTTTAGATTTCATTTCTATTTTTCACCCTTTCCACCAAGATAAGGATGGAAAGACCCTGACATTGTACGGGAGGAGGAAACCATCAAATGCCATCGAATTTCTCTAAATGGGACCAACATCTCCTGCCTTACGTGGCTAAGGAGCCAGGAAACCTCCAAGTCAGTGTTGTGGACGTGAATATTGCAATGCGATCCAGGGCTTCCAGGACGGAGGTGTCTGGGCTTGCTAAGTGGGTGCACAAGAAGGACTCAGTTACCTCTTATTTCCTCTTGTTTTATCTTCAGCCTCGCAACAGAGCACGCAGGAAGCCATTCTGGCTGTTCAGGGATCCCTTGCTTTGGATCATAAGACTGTTACAAGACTGTTGGACGTGTTATAATGTCGTTAGCCTCACCTGACAGGGAGGAAAACCGAGAATTTCACCGTGCCTCTTGCAGAGAGAGAGTCATCAGACTGAAGCCAAGAAGTGGGTCAACCACAGAACAGACACCTAGAGGACGCCCCATCTCTTCTTTCATTGCCTGGCTCATGTCCTGTCCTACTTCTCACCGTGCGCTCCAACCTCTCCTCGAATCACTGCTTAGAGGAAGCAAGGGAGAGAATTGGAACCTGAAGTCCAGAGGAGGAATCTCAAGGCTTTGGATCCAACTCTCTGCTCCACCGCTGATTATGTCGGAGCCTTAAACCCCAGTTTAAAAGCAGAAAGCCATATGGCCAATAACCCCCTGTCTATTATGCTCTATTCAAAACAAAAATGCTGGGGGTGGGAGGCTGAGGTATTAAACAGTGACCCAGCGTCCTGTCCATTCAAGGAACCCCTCCGGAGGGAGGGAAAGGGTGAGAAAGTTTGTAAAAAACGGTTTTGGATGGACGAAGGGAGGAATAAAGAGGCTTATGAAGGGAAGCTGAACTTTGGCGGCTAAGCGCTGGCGTGAGAAGCGCTCCCCCCTGCCGGGGAGTTGATGAATAAGGTGGGGTCTGGCTGGGGGACCGAGCCGACAGCCATCAAGGCGGGGCTCAGCCATTCTAAACGCAAATGAGGGGGCCCTTTCCACCCAGGCCTACAGGGGAAGGATTATAAGAGCGAGAGTTCAAAGCTCTAAAATGGCTCGTTCGTGCTTTTCTTTTTTTTCCTCCCCGCCTCCAACCCTCTATTTTGTAAAGGGAACAGAAATATGGTTGCTTATTTTCTCAAGTTATTGCTACAAAGAATTTCAAAATTAAAAGATAAGCACACCGAGGAAGCTTAGTAATTTTCATAAAAGAGGACTTAAAACAGATGTGCCCTCTTTCACGGAAGCACGCTTGAAAAAATAGAAAAGCATTTTTAACATAGCAGGGGGAAATCACATGGCTTCGCGTTTGTCTCCAGAGCATCACTGTGTGTGAATATCGGGCGGGTATGGAGAGAGATAGGAGTAATGTGCTAAGTCCACCGCCAATGGCTGGGAAAAGAGCTTTCATCTCCCTAGCCCCGGGGTAGATTGACCCGTGTGTGTACACCAGACCTTTTGCTAACTAGATAATTTAATATTTTTTTGAAATTGTTGAATAACCTGCCATTCAGAAGGTGCTGATGTCATACAAACCGCAGTCTAATCTGGAAGGAAAGCCAAGATCTTGTCAACAGCTTAACCCTTTCCCTCCCCTTATCATGAGATGGATTTTTCCGTGTTTGCTTTGGGGCTGTTGGCACACAAGTTTGCTCCTAAAGGGTCTCAGACTGTTGAAATGTGGATCATTTGGCGTCCGCCCCGATTCCTTCATTCACCAGCACCACTGTAGTTTTGTGTCAGTTCTTACCAAACCATAGTTTTTCTTCTCCTCATCTCTTACGCAGCTGCTCTCAGTAATGCTGAAGGGAAACAGGAGGATTAATCTGTGATTTCATAAGAAGAGAAACCACATGCAAGTAGACCGACGACGGTAGTGCTTCTAACCAGTCAGAGGCAAACATTTAAACATATTCAGAAATTACAAGCCCACCAAGTAATAGCGATTACTAGATCCTCTGCTGTCCTTTTGTAGCAGAGAGTTGTATCCTGAACAACACAAATCATTTCCCAAGTTATGGAAACCCTGGGTGTTTTTGTTGTCACTGTGGTTACTTGAAGTGTTTTCTTTCTATTTTCGACCAAAATAACTTAGTGTTAGATCTTTCCCCTTAGAAAGCAAGCAAATGCCTAACTCAGCAGCATAGCTCAATAAATATCTACTGATCTTTGTTGATTGGATGATTTTCGAACTAGTCCATTTCCTCTTTTAATTTAGGGATTGAGCGATCCAAATCAATGTCTACCATGCCTTAAAATGAGACATTATAGAATCTCTTAGGCTCCTGGGAACTTCCCACAACTACCTATTCTATTCCCCTTTTCACTCAGACTTCACCGAAAGCCAATCTCAAGAAATGATAGTGACCACAGGAACGTAACCTTTCTTGGGATGCTTTCACTTTTGTTTCATGTGCGTTAATTTTTGACTTGGGCCTGTACGTTTTTCTATCTTTTATTTTAACATTTAAGTAATTAACTTTAAATAGCTAATGCACATTCAAATGGTACCAAGTATAAGGAAGTTTTCATGTCACCCCAGTTACCCCTGTAACCTTCCACTTCCCCTGCCTTGAGGCTGCCCTCTTACCAGTTTCTTCTGGGCTTTTCCAGAGATCATCTCTGGCCATATATCTGTCTGTCTCTGCAGATGTGTCCTTTAAAAAAGGACTCCAAGGGCTTCCCTGGTGGCGCAGTGGTTGAGAGTCCGCCTGCCGATGCAGGGGACGCGGGTTCGTGCCCCGGTCCGGGAAGATCCCACGTGCCGCGGAGCGGCTGTGCCCCTGAGCCATGGCCGCTGGGCCTGCGCGTCCGGAGCCTGTGATCCGCAATGGGAGAGGCCACGACAGTGAGAGGCCCGCGTACCGGAAAATAAATAAATAAATATAAATAAAAATTTAAAAAGACTCCAATAACATCATAGTATAAAGCTCATCTTCACCCTAGCATTGCTCTCTATTTTTTTTATTATGCATATGCTGAAATTTTAATTTCTGGAAATTGTCTCAAACAGTTTAAAACATTACGTAGGTAGCAGAGGAATTAATGTTTGTAGCAAAAAATGTGAGCAAAATATACTAAGTCCTTCATCTCCCTCCTTCCTCCCTCACCCACTTCCAAGTTTTCTTCCCAAGGGTAAGGCAGTTATTGCTCTGTTATCTGCCTCCATATTTGTTTCTATCTATTTGCCTAGATCTGTGTAAACACATTCATAGAGAGGTGCTGTCTGGGACTTTGGTTTCCTCACATAACAATCTGCCCTGCGGGTCTTTCCTTAGGGGCCTGGGTGGACCTAGCTCCATCTCGGAATCCTACTCAATGCCTCTCCCATCCGACCCACATCCAACCACCAGAAAATTCTCTCAGTTTTGCCTTCAAAAATATTTCTAGAGGGAAATATGTTGGTCCAGTGGTTAGGACTCCACGCTTCCACTGCAGGGGGCGCGGGTTCCATCCCTGGTCGGGGAACTGAGATCCCCCATGTTGCATGGTGTGGTCAAAAAAATAAAATTCTAGAATTTGACTACTTCTTCACTGCTCCCGCTCTGGCCTGAGCACCAGCGATCTTTCGCCTAAGCTGTTGCTATAGGCTCTGCTGGTCGTGACAACCAGACGCCATGCTTCCCCACCACCCCTTGCTCTGCTTTTGGATCTCTGGCCGCCATGTTGGGACCCCGATGAGAGTCAGTTTAAAAGGACAAAAACCATCATATAAAGGATGACAGAGGGAGAGGTGGGAAAACGTGGGGTTCCAGCGGATATCTGATACCTTTTTTTCCTTCAAATGTCTTGTTAAGTCATTCTGTTCCTTGTAGCTGAAGGCATCCTAAGTGATATAATTACACGTAAAAGTCATTATAAATTGTATAGGCCCTGTGCTAGAAAACTTAAATCAACACCCTCATAAGGAAATATGTGAAAGCAACTAGAAATCTGACCTAAAAATGGGTCTGGCACCATTGCCCACACCCCTGACCACTGGGCTGTACAGCCACTCTGCAGCAGAGACACGTGGCAGGGCTGTCTCTCCTGCTGAGAGCTGTACTGTAATTTTGATAAGCACAATACAGCCTTTGGAACCAGCCAGGTCTGACCTGAAATAAGGCTCTACCTGTCATTTTCCCTTCATGTGTCTTTGATGAAAAGAAAGAAGGGAGGAATAATACTATTACCTTGCCTTTTTGTTGTATGTTCTCGAGACAACGTGCGTGGGATTCTGAGTACGGTGGCTGGCATTCTGCAGGAGTCAGTCAATATCTACGATTGTTGGCGTCCCAGCTACACCCTGGGGCATTCACGGTTTCAACCCCGGTTTTGAACTATCCCAGCAATGATCTGCTTTTACCTTCCTACCTGCCCCAAAGCTAAATTGTTTGATAAACAGTTTTGCTAAAAATACTGTCATAGCTGGGCAGTTTGACCAATTGCAGGGCTCTGACCTACGTGTTTCCAAAGGAAAAAATTCTCAGAAAGAGTCTCCACTCACGTTTTTACCACCTTAGTCAGCTGTATGAACGATTCTGACCATTATGCTAGACCATTATTTTACTTTAAATAGCTATCCCTTGTTCTCCGGTCCACCTAACATCATGAAAGGAATATGAAGGTTTAACTGCAACACAGTCACTAGAATTATGCAAATGTTAGCCACGTACTAATTAAGACTGATATGGTCCTAAATAGTATAAGATCTGTAAACAAAATTTCCAGATACAGCACTTCAATTGTTGGGGTTACTTATTTTCTCTGTGTACGCATTTTACCAAATTTTGTATTCTTCATATTATGTGAATGAGTAGAACATTAAAAACGAGAATGATTTCTGTAGCTTAGATTACTAGAATTTTATGGTCAATTTCACATCAAGCTATGTTCTGCAGAGGATTAAATGTCTTTTGATTCTGTTTATCTGAATCTTTGATTGCCTTCTTATCACTATTTCTAAAGAACAATAGGCTTCCTACATCACGGTGAGCAAATGTTATACCAAATATCAAAGGAGAAGAGAAGTAAGAAAAACAGCATTTGGTTCTAGCTCTTAGTAGCTGTCTGACCTCTAGCAAGAAAATGAATATTTTTGAACCTCAGTTTTCTTATGTGTAAATAATAATAGTCTCTGGCTAATGTCCAAGGCTCTGAAGATGAAATGAGTTAGTATCAAACTCTCAGCAGCGAGGAAGCAGCCTACTGCAGGTAAAGCAGTACCATAATTAATGCAGAAAAGCCTCTTAAGTCTGCTTTTGCCAAACCAATTCATTTTCTTGCCGGGTCCATTTACGTCTGGGCCGTTCGCATCTGAGTGATACCGTGCTACCCCCTCTGATCCATGGAGGGCAGGCAAAGTAAAACCACCACTTCTCGGCGTGGTTCCTAAAGCCCACGGGACGTCTTCAAACTGGCCCCTCGTCTGCTGCCGGCCAGTACACAGATTCCAGCATGGTGCTCTGCCCTCTGGGAAGATGGGAGCATTACTGGATGGGAGGAACTGGTCCTGGGGACAACAGCCCAGGAGCACTGCCCGGCCAGACGCATCCACACGGACTTCCACAAACAAGAAGCAAGCATCTTCGTACAAATACACAGTGGAAGATTACTCAGCCATAAAAAAGAACAAAACAATGCCATTTGCAGCAACACGGATGGTTGTCATACTAGAGATTGTCATACTAAGTAAGTCAGACAGAGAAGGACAAATATCGTATGATACCACTTGCATGTGGAATCTAAAAAAGGGTACAGATGAGTTATTTACGAAACAGAGAGTCACAGATGTAGAAAACAATCTATGGTTACCAGGGGGAAAGAGGAGGAGGGATAAATTGGGAGATTGGGATGGACATATACACACTACTATATATAAACTAGATCACTAATAAGGACCTAATGTACAACACAGGGAACTCTACTCAGTCCTCTGGAATGACCTATATGGGAAAAGAATTTTAAAAAGAGTGGAGATATGCATAGGTACAAGTGATTCACTTTGCTGTACACCTGAAGCTAACACAACATTGTAAATCAACTATATTCCAGTAAACATTTTAAAATTACAAACTCCAGAGAAAAAGAGAAACACACAAACATCTACTGTGTTCAGCCCCTGAGGTTCTGCACTGTTCGTTTCAACACTTGGTCCATCCTAATACAAGCAAGATGAATACTGTATTCCATATAAATTACACAATCAGAACATTTTAAACTTCTCTTTGTTGAGAAGAAAATAACCTGCAAGTATCTGGCCTTTACATTTCACATATATGATAGTTTTAAAGGCCAAAGTAAGTCATATTGATAAAAATAGGAATTCTAATGGATATTGTTCATTTTGATTCTGAGAGGTGTTGTACCAAAAGAAGGTCCATTTACTTTTATTGTTTGTAAATCTCTTTTCATTCGTGGGCTTTTCCCAGTGTAGGAGCTGAGGGTGCATGTTTATCTTTATGGTTCAAAAACCTTAGAAGTTTAAACCACTTGGTAGATTCAGTCAGTGCTTGTGATTCTGACAATCTTACTTTACAATTTATTGTTATTTATTTATTTATTTTTTTTGCTGTACGCGGGCCTCTCACTGCCGTGGCCTCTCCCGTTGCGGAGCACAGGCTCCGGACGCGCAGGCTCAGCGGCCACGGCTCACGGGCCCAGCCGCCCCGCGGCACGTGGGATCCTCCCGGACCGGGGCACGAACCCGTGTCCCCTGCATCGGCAGGCGGACTCTCAACCACTGCGCCGCCAGGGAAGCCCTGCTTTACAATTTAGAAATGACTTGAGTGATCAGAGATTAGTTATTTGACGATCTGAGTAGTCGATTGATAAGCTGGTTAGTTGGATTCAGACCGGGTTAGTGAGTATCCCCAAGCCAGGTTAATTCTCTGCTCTAGTTTTTATGGCTAAAAATAAAGCAAGCTTTATTTGTCGAGTACTATGGCCGTTCAGAGGGATCCGTGTGTGCGTGTGCGTGTGTGTGCGTGTGCGTGTGTGTGTGTCTTGTGAAACTGAGAATTAATGGAATCCATTTCCATCAGGATAAGAGGATGTGACCTTGGTGTGACACACACTTGATCCCGAATGACACCATTAAAAATGTCAATTATCAACTGCAGTAACAAAGAGAACTTTGTTAGAAATGTGCTGAAAGAGCTTACAGTGACAAATACATGTCTACGAAAGTGTATGAAAATAAAGTTTTTGAAAAAATTTCAAGCGCGACTTTGAAAAGAAAGGAAAATGTACGTACTAGAAATCTCCCAATTCAATTAAACATTTTATTATTAATGGAAAGCCCATGCTGGTGGAATGAGAATGGGTATCATTGGAGTAGGAAAGTTCACAGATATTTCGAATGTCCGATTTCCCTTTGGGGATAAAGGCGGCATTAAGACCTTGGATCCTTACCGAGCTTCCTGGCTGAAGAGGGGAGCCTGCACCAGGTTACGCCAATAATTGCCAGCCCCACAGGATCCTCGCTCGGGAATTTTTGTGTGCTCTCAGGAGACAAAAACGAGCGATCATCAAAGGCAGTGGAGCACAGCAGGACTCTGTCATAAGCCTGAAGTTACAACTTAGACATGCAGTAGAAAATATCATCGGCCCCTCTCCAGTGCATTGCCTGTAGCAATTAAAAACTTGATCCCTGCTGTTTTATCTTCTCATTAGCAATGGGGGCACAAGACTTTTATCCTTGTTTGTCAGGAATCAAACATACCAGAGGAACTCTGATTATAAATTGATGAAAGTAAAGTTAAACTTTTAAATAAGAGAAGTGACGGTTCACAATGTTTTTTTTTAAAGCTGATTAAAGAGATCCTTCTTTTTTCCTATAAAAATAATATTTCCGTTCAGCCTCGAATGATAGAGGTCATCTCTAGGATGGCTCCATCCAACACATTTTGTAAAGGAGGTTCGCTTTGTAAGTGGTTCTGATTTAAAATAAATATCAGCCCTGAGAAACTTTCGAAAGCACAGATACAAAAGATGTCCTCCTTTTCAAGGCTTTTGATGAAGTTGAAACACCTTCTACCTTCTCAGTGATGTATGTTCTAACGTTTTTATGGAGGGTGGCTGGCCTCATCGTTTAAAAAGTCAGGCAAGCTTTCTGTTTATTTTAATAACTTGTCTTTGTAAATGAGGACAGGTGAAGGCACGGGGGCTTCGATGAGGCAGCTAATTTCTCCGAACTTTGTTTCCAAAATAGAAATTTTCCTTTGGAACCCACATTGTTTTCTCAGGGTCCAAAGAATTCTAGAGCTGTAACCTCCTCTGTGGCACTTCAGTCAAATTCTAATCAATGCTCCGGAGCAAGTGGGTATTTCAGATTTGAAGAAAGCGCAGCTTATGGGATATTTTATTTTACTTTATTTCAAACGTCTCCACCCATAACGAATTAATCATCTATGCATTCAAAGTATACTCACTGACAGCCGTGCTCTCTGCCAGATGCTGGGTATCCAAAAACAAAATTAAGCTTCTCTTCTCCAGCGACTTTAAAACTTTCTTCTCTCCCCACTCCAAGGAAACCTGTGGCTAAATTGCTTGAGGAACAATAGTCAAAATAGCTTGGGAAGTAAAAATTTTAAAAATAATAATAATAAAAGCTGGATATTCTTTTTTTCTTCAACATCTTCATTGGAGGATAATTGCTTTACAATGGTGTGTTAGTTTCTGCTTTATAACAAAGTGAATCAGTTATACATATACATGTTCCCATATCTCTTCCCTCTTGCGTCTCCCTCCCTCCCTCCCTCCCTATCCCACCCCTCTAGGTGGTCACAAAGCACGGAGCTGATCTCCCTGTGCTATGCGGCTGCTTCCCACTAGCTATCTACTTTACATTTGGTAGTGTATATATGTCCATGCCACTCTCTCACTTCGTCCCAGCTTACCCTTCCCCCTCCCCATATCCTCAAATCCATACTCTAGTAGGTCTGCGTCTTTATTCCCGTCTTGCCCCTAGGTTCTTCTGACCATTTTTTTTCTTTTTTTAAGATTCCATATATATGCGTTAGCATACGGTATTTGTTTTTCTCTTTCTGACTTACTTCACTCTGTATGACAGTCTCTAGGTCCATCCACCTCACTACAAATAACTCAGTCTTGTTCCTCTTTATGGCTGAGTAATATTCCATTGTATATATGTGCCACATCTTCTTTATCCATTCATCTGTTGATGGACACTTAGGTTGCTTCCATGTCCTGGCTATTGTAAATAGAGCTGCAGTGAACATTGTGGTGCATGACTCTTTCTGAATTATGGTTTTCTCAGGGTATATGCTCAGGAGTGGGATTGCTGGGTCGTATGGTAGTTCCCGTTTTTAGTCTTTTAAGGAACCTCCATACTGTTCTCCATAGTGGCTGTATCAATTTACATTCCCACCAACAGTGCAAGAGGGTTCCCTCTTCTCCACACCCTCTCCAGCATTTGTTGTTTGTAGATTTTTTGATGATGCCCATTCTGACCGGTGTGAGAAAAGCTGGATATTCTTGCCCTCAGCACTCCTGCCATGTTGGGTCAGACCATTCTTTGTTGGGGGGCGTCCTGTGCATTGTGGGTGCTGAGTATCATCCCGGGTCTCTTACCCATCAAGTACCAATGACAGCCCACTTACTGTTGTGACAATGAACAATGTCTCCATACGTTGTCAAATGTCACTGAGAGGCAGAGCCACCCCAGGTGAGACCACTGGAACATGTATATATAGTAGATTGCATCTCTCTCTCTCTCTCTCTCTTTAACACACACACGCACACACACACACGCACACGCACACAACTGTGAATGCAGGAACCATCCTGAAAGGAACACAAAATACTCATCTGGTAAAAAGTATGAAGGGGAAACAGGGGAGAAAAGCTGATCTGTTTTGCCCTGTGCACCCTTTAATACCTTTAAAATCATATGCCTTGTGTGTACACTACCTCTTGTAAAGCAAACAAACAAATGAATGAATGGATAATTCACGCCAGGAACTTTCCCAGAGATAAGTGAAGAGCGAAATTAATGAATCAGTAAACAAGTACATGAATGGATAAGCTAAGATATTATTCTGGGGCCCCTTACAAGTTCTATTAATAGATTTATAAACAGATTAATCAATTAACTAACTCTGATGGTATATACATAGCATTAACCCGAATTATTCCAGTATAAACAAGAGTATGCTTACAGAAAGTGACTGAGGTCATTGCGTCTGATTTTATTCTACCATTTTATAAGCAACACCAATAGAGCATGTGTACTCTTTTTTTTCCAGCTGACAAATGAAAGGTGATCTATTTTTCCTTGTATACGCTTTAATACCTTTAAAGTGTGTGCCTTGTGCAGGCATTACCTCTTCTAAGCAAACAAACAAGCGAATGAATGAACAATTCAAGCCAGTGATTCAAAAAGGACGAACCCATTTTACAGGGGAAGAAACTGAGAAGGAGATTTCCTTGGAGGCGCTGGGCTTGTCCTCACTTTCTAGGTGTGAGGCTATAATGCCAGCATTTGCTCCGTCTTGGGGCGACTGCCCCACCCCCGGCCAGATGGCGTGGGCAGGGGGCATGTGGCTGCCCAGTTAGCAGCATCCGGGGGTCTGTCCTCTTCTGAAGGCTGTCGCCGTTCCTGCTCCCCATACAGCCCGAGAAGCCGCCTGCTCTACAAAACCATCCTTGCGGTAATGGGTAGGTCTGGTTTGGGATAAGCTGTCGTGTTATTACAAGGATATAAAGTTGTACAACATGTAACTGGGAGTCAGCCTGGGATTGTAAGAACAGCCGTGAAACTTGGCTCCATCACTACCAGTAAAGTTGGGCGAACTTGGCAAGGCATCCGTTTCCCAGAGCCTCGCTGACTCACCTCGAGCAAAGAGATTTGGACTGGATGTCTCCTCGCGAGCCATCCAGAGTCCACGGTCCCACAGGGCTTGAGGATTTCAGATTTTCCTTCTTAAAGCTAAAGTGGAGAATAGATCATGTGATTGATAACATTCTTTCAGTTGCCTGTGGCCTCGGAAGCATGGTAACTGGTGAGTTACCGTGAAACGGTGGAAAGGTTTCCCTGAAATCGAAGGAAAAGATGTCAGCCGATAGGTCAGGAGTGTCTCGCGAGGCCTCAGTGAGCTGGGGTCGCCGCCGGGTGTTTGATGTGTGTGCATGCGTGTCTTCTCCGTGCCTGATTCAGCTGCCTGCAGTTTTCTGAATTCCCCTAGCATTTCTCAAAGAGGAGATCGCCCCTGAGCAAATATGAGTTCTGTGTCAGGTTCAAATTGTCCCCTAATACTCCAGTTGCGTGGGAACAAATTTGTATTTTTGAAACACGCATTAGGGCAGAATTCTGTAATATCCTACACATGGGATGGAAAACCTAATTTAAAGGGTAACAATAATAGCTAACATTTGTGCCGGGCTTACTGTTTGCTGGGCGCACTGCCAAGAACTGGCATGTACTCTACCCTCCTCAACCTCAACGGCCTCTGTGACGTCGGTGTACTTATCACCCTGCCATTTAAAAAACGTTTTATTGAAGTAGAGTTGATTTACAATGTCGTGCTAGTTTCGGGTGTACAGCATGTATATATTTATATACATAAATCCTTTTCGGATTCTTTTCCCTTATAGGCTATTACAACATATTGAGTAGAGTTCCCTGTGCTATCGAGTAGGTCCCTGTTGTTTACCTGTCTTACGGATAGTAGTGTGTGTCTGCTAATCTGAAACTCCTAGTTTATCTCCCCACCCCCCTTTAGTAACCATAGTTTGTTTTCTGTGTCTGTGAGTCTCATTCTGTTTTGTAAAGAAGTTCATTTGTATCATATTTTAGATTCCACATATAAGTGGTATCATATGGTATTTGTCTTTCTCTTTCTGACTTACTTCACTTAGTATGATCAGCTCTGGGTCCATCCCTGTTGCTGCAAATGGCATTAGTTTTCTTTCATTCTTTTTTATGGCTGAGTACTATTCCATTGTATACATATGTACCACATCTTTATTCATTCATCTGTCAATGGACACTTAGGTTGCTTTCATGTCCTGGCTATTGTGAATAGTGCTGCAATGAACATTGGGGTGCATACATCGTTTCGAATTATACTTTTCTCTGGATATATGCCCAGGAGTGGGACTGCATCATCATAGACTTACCATATGATCCTGAAATCCCACTCCTGGGCACATATATGGAGAACACTATAATTATACCATTTTATTCATGATGAAATTAAGGCACAGAAAGAGTGCTCACCGTCACACAGCTGGTAGGATGGAGCTCAGGCTTGGCTCAGTTGGCTCTGCACTCCCCCTGGGACAGGCACAGCACGTGTGCAAGTGCTCGGGGATTACGGTGGACTCGGTACCGAGTCCCACAGGCATCAGCCGTGTGTGCCGTGACCATACCAACAGCCAAAGCTAACGGCACCTCGGGTGCCCTTCATAGCACTTCCGCATAACGAAAAAAGGAAATGATAAGCTCTCTCCATTTTGCTCAGGACATACCATCCTGGAGTATTTGATCCTGTTCCAGGCCCTTGATCTCTCTGAGGGGAGGGGTATAAATAAACTGGATTTAGGGGATATAAATAAACCGGTGTCCGGAGGAAAGGCAGCAGGATGGTAAAGGCATGTCAAGCTGTGTCAGATGAGAAGATGTGAAGAAACTCACGGAATTTAAAAGTGAAACACGCAGAGTTGACATAAGTCTCCTTGAAGTATTTCAAAGGTTAGGGCATATCAAGACTATTTGATTTTTCAAAAAATGTTTAATTAACATTTAAACTAAATGTTAAATGGTTAACGTTTATTGAGCTCAGGTCCAGACTCTTTGCGTGGACCACCTGGACTCCTCTGAGCAAAAGCCCTGTGATGCTGGTTCTGACGTTCATGCCCATTCTACAGATGAATGGACTGAGGCAGCTGACATCAGGTTTCTTGCCCGAGTCACATGACTCGTTACTGGCAGAGCAGGAATTGGAACCTATTAAGTTTGACATCAAAATTTCTACTCATCATTCCCAAGCAGAAGAAACTTATCAGGAGACCAGTTTGGACTCCATGTAATGGAGAACTTTCTGGAAGTCATAAGTGCTCCAAGACAGACCAGGCTGCTTCTGGAAATTGTGACTAGCTAGTCCCCGGAGATTTTCAGGCTGAGGTTGGGGGGCTCCTTGATGGGGTTACATGAAGGATATACAGGTCGGGGAAGATTAACTTTCAAGATTTCTTACAAAACTTGTTTTCCATGGTTCTAACGGGGCGTCGACAAAGCCTGTTTCTAACAAAACACAGTTAAAAAACAAGAAAAAATGAAAGCGCGGCAGCCGCACAGGGACGTGGGTGAGCGAGTTGATGCCTTGTCTGCCTGGATATTCCTGGCTGGGTTTTGTAGTAACTTAACCTGGATGTTTAAAGGTGAGTTTCCATACTGAGAGGTGTAAGTTGACTGGGGGCCTCTGTAGAGTAACTATGATGAAAAATGCAGCGAACAGGAAATGCATGTGTAAAATACCTTCACCTGTGGAATCTCACAGATGTGAGTTCCCTGCCGTCTTAAAACACAATGAAACAAAGCAATAAAAAAACCAAAACACTCCTGCGATACAGTTTCCCTTTTGCACGACGATCTCTTATCCCCACACAGCAAACTCCTCGAGAAGCTGGGTAGACCCTTCCTCCTCCTCCTTTTTCACCGCACCTGCTTTCCTTCCGCCCTGCCGTCCTCTCCCTGTTCTCACCTGACCGATGCTCCTCGGTGCCTGTTCCTCCTGAGCGCTCCCTGGTGTCGGATCCATCCCTTCTTTCTAGGTACTGCTTCCTAGATTTTGGTTACCTTCCAAGGCCCTTTTGCTGACTCATTTTTCTTTGCGCATCTGCTAGACGTTGTCTCTCTTCGTGGTTCCATCACTTTTGTCTCGTCTCACTTTACAGTCTCCCGCCTCAGAATCCTGTGAGCCTTTAAACGATGAGATGACAAAGGATCCTCTTGGGTTCCCTGGTTAGCAGATGAAGCAAGCTTGTCTCTCATCACATCAGACACCATCCGTCTGGTGACGACACTCAATTCACTTGACTTTTAGGTCTCTGAGCTATAGAGTCGTGTGTCCACTTGGGAACTGTATATCTTCTCTTAGAGATCTCCAGACAGTTTAACTCAACAAATCCCAGATGGAACTCACTTTCTCCCTCCCAGCCCTCCCTCCCCTGTGTTCCCTATCTTTGTCCATCCAGAAATCTGTGAGTCATTCTCCGTTCTTCCCCTAACCCAGCGTCTAGTTCTATCTATCCCGCCACCCAAACACCTCTCGCAGCAGAGTCCGCTTCTCCGTCCTCGGGGGCATGTTCAGTTTTCCATCACCTGTCCCCTGCTGGTCTCTCTAACATCATCCCTGGCTACCGTATGCTCATGCTCTACACGCCAGCCACACCGAAATTTTTGCAGTCCCTGCAAATTGCTCTTCTCTCTTGCTTCTCATGCTATTTCCTCCTGCTCGGTGCGGAGAAAGTAACTTCTACTTTGAGTTTGGAAAATTCACATGTATTCCTCAGGAATCTGTTTAGATGTCACTTCTGTGGTAGATCTTCCCAACATCACAATCAAGGTGCCCTTTTATACAGTCCCATGATGCCCTGTGCTTTCTCCAATAAAAAGGGTCTAGTGCAGGACCGTCAAATCTCTTATACACGTTTATTCATGGTCGGTCTCATTTGATTGTCAATTTCACGAGAACAGAGACAGTGTTATTGCCAACACATAGCAGATTCTCAATAAGCGTATGTTGAATGAACATGAAAAGACTGAGGTTCCACACCATGTTCTTATAGCCAGCTCTCGAAAGCTGTTGCATGTTACTTCCTGTATATGGATACATCTGAGGACTACCAAAGCCATGATCATAAGTGAGGGCATGAAACCAGTCGTTTACAGGATAAATGTGTCATGTGTCTTATAAACTTGGTCTTAGATTTGCAAAATGGTTTTGGTTCATTAACTTTAGATTTGTTTTTATGGAGCACACAGTGAGGCTTTATGACGGTCTGCTCATTGATAATTTATTAAAAAGTAATTACATCCCAGAAAGTTTACTTTCTAAAACCATTAATCATTTAAATTTCCTCAAAGCTTAACAAAGAGAGGGGGAATAAATAACTTTATCATAACAAAGGGCTTACTTTTTAATTTTAGAGAAAACACTTACTTTGCAGCTTTAAGTTGTGACTAAAAAATATTTTGCAGATATTAAAACTCATAAAAATATGCAACTCACATATGACTATTTGGGTAATTTAGCCAATGAACAGTTGCCTTTTTTAAAAAAGGATAAGGTGTATTGCCTGTTCACCTGTGGGGAATACTGCGGAGATAACTTCTTCAGTAGTGGGATAGCTTTCCAGTTTAGAGTGGTTTTAGTTGAAAAAGAAAATTGAGATATGACTTCCGTGTCACAGACAGTAGCTGTATTAAAGAGCTCCTTTGTATATGTAATAAAATAGAAGACATTTCAAGCACTTACAGAGTTCCACGTCTAAGATAGCAGCCTCTGTAAGACTAGATCTAACTTACCCTATTGTAATGGAGCAGAAATACACGAGACATGATTTTGTTTGAAATATTGGATCATTTTCCTTTGATTCTGTGATTTTCAAGACACCCCACTCTCCTGAGCTACTTTAATGCAATATCACTTCTGTACCCTAATGCCTTTCCCAGCCCGGTAGGTATGAGCACAGTTCTTCATGTGTAAGCCAACTCTCCAAGGAGACAGTTTCAAAGAAATGCTTTTTCGATAATGGGGAAGATAATATTCTGGAATATAGTGAGACCAGACCAGGAAACAAAGATATGTAGGATTTTCAATTTTCAGACCTATGAAATTCTGAAATGGACAAACACCTGAACTTAATAACATGGGCTATATGGGGTAAAGGGGAAAATGTATAAATATATAAATATGTAAATGCACAGGTTAAAGGCATACAGTTCCTTTGTTCTGCCTTCCAAAGGCCTTTCTCATGTAAAACCTGAGGCCAGTCAAGAAAACTAGGTGAAGGAAAGCTTGTGCTAAGACTCTGAGAAGGCTGTCTTCCCCCAAATTTCAGTGTATTTTGCCTCTTCTTATTTTCTGCTGACATAAAGACCATGGTCTCTTAATTGTTCTGAAAATATGTGTGCTTGATAAAATATCCCTCAGCACACTTTAGGGGACAATGTCCACTTTCCTAGGCCATGATTTCCCCCTTGGTGACCCTCGTTCTTTATCTGCCACTGTCATTAAAAGGCCAACACTGGCCCTACCCCTAGCTCTGCATTAATACAGTTAAGGGTATAGGCTTAACTGCAATCACAAAGGGACCGCAAGATAGACCGGTTCAAACGAGAGACAAGAACAAAGCTTATTTCTCTCACCGCTCAGTGCCGAGAGGCAGGCAGTCTGCGCTGGACGGGGCTCTGCTGACCTGGACACACGTCTTCTCTCCCCGGGCCGGGCTGGCTGCACTAGCGTCCCGTCGGCCAGCTTTCCTTGGCAGGTTAGAGCCAGGAAACTGCCGGCACCACTTCTCTCATCCATCGATCTGAATTTAGCTGTTGGCCACACAAAGCTGCAGGAAGGGCAGCTTTGTGTGGGTGGTGGGTGGTCACGTGCCCACGTCAACCTGGGGGATAGTTGGGGATAAAATCGTTTAGCAGTCTGTGCACAGCCCCTGAGCCACCTGTGCTCCATACTGTGTGTCAAGCTCACTCATCTCCTCTCCATCAGAGTTTTCCCTCACGTGGTACAATCGCTTGTCCCCCTTCTAGGGCATGGTGGCGAATACATACTGCTTCTCGAAAGATTTAGTAGTTGTAACCCTGACTCTTAAATTGCACCTTCTACGGCCCAGGCTTCAACTAGCAGTGAACATAAACCTTCACTCGTTCATTCATTCTTGGATTCATCAAATGTTTACTGACCGTCTGATCTAGGTGAGGACACAGCACTCGGACACAGCGGAAGGGGGGAGACACCAGGCAAAGGAAACGGGACACGCAGAGCCTCTGGGTGGACGAGTGCCTGCTGGGTGTAAAGAAGAGTGTGGCTGCAGAGGAGTGAGTGGTGGGGGACAGAGCATATAATGTTATGAAGGTAACCGGCGGCCAGAACGTGGAGGGCCTCGAAGGCCATTGTCAACACAAAATCCTTCACTCTGGTTTTGCATGGGAAGCCTCTGGCAGGCTTGAGCAGAGGTGTTGGACTGACTGACCTTTTAAGGGGCCATCTTGTTGTCTTGTCAGGAATTAGACTGAATATTTGCAAGGATGGAGACAGAGAGATCGGTTTGCAAGCTATTGCAATCATCTGGGCAAGAGGGATGGGGTCTCAGGGCAGGGCAGGGGCAGTGGAAGACCAGGTCCCGGGTATTTTGAGGAGAGAGTTTACAGGATTGGCTGGTCGTGTAGGTGTGGGTTTTGAGAGCAAGGGATGTGTCAAGGAGGAGTTGAAGGGTTTTGGTCTGAACAGCTAACTAGAAGAGTAGAATTACCATCCGCTGAATTGGGGAACATTGTGGGAGGAGCATGTTTGGAGAGAAATACCGGAGGTTTGGGTTTGGGAACGTTACCTTTGAGGTCTTTTTTAGAGATCCAAATGGAGGCGCTAAGAGGGCAGTTGGATATGTGAGTCTGGAGTTCGGGGAAGAGGTTCAGCCTGGAGAAATGCCTTCGGATGAATTGAGGAGCGCTGGTGGTGTTTGGGTATTGGTAGTTTTCCGAGTCTTGAGGCTGGTACACCGGATGCTACATACGGGTATGACTGCACTTCCTGACCCCCCGGCAGCTGGGTGGGACCGTGTCTAGTTCTGACCTTCTTGAGTGTTGAACAGAAACCAGTGTGGGTCATTCCCAGGCCGCAGGTCACCTTCAAGTCTTATCACATCGCTTTTTCCCGTGTGCTGGATGCTTCAGCTGCTCTGCTAACCTGCGCCCTGACTGGGGAGAAGACAAGCAGGACCCCCAGAGATCCATGATGGGCTTGGACCCCGAGCAAGGCAGAAACCTGGTTTCTTTCATCACTTTGGTCTTGCAGTTGTTTATTAGCGCAACTGACCTAGCCTATCCCGACGGACACACAGATGTGAATATAGACTAGATGCTCAGGGTTGAATCATAGTGTCCGGGATTAGGGGTGGGGCACGAGGTATTTCGGTTATTATTTTACAGACACTATGGGCTCGGAAATACTTCCATATTCTCCAAACTGAAACGAAGAGAAGGTAACTGGCAGTTAAGAAAGTTGGTTTTTTAAAAAAAATGCCTATTTCACTAGCAGCGTTGGAATCGCTTGGTTATACAATTCTCAGATGCTCGCTGCCTTCCAAATGCCTTTCTCCTCAGTATCCCCCGAGCTTTGGAATGCTACTGACTCTCCACCAGTGGCCTGTTTTGAAAAAATCACGCTACATCTACATCTGTACCTACATCTCTATCCATATATCTGTCTCTGTACCTATGCCTATAGCTATATATCTGCATCGACATCCAGACTCATACACGCGCCCAATACACATACCCTTATCAATACACATACACATGTCTGTAGACAGACCCATATCTACACCCATAACCACATCCATATCAATACCCATACTCATGTCTATAACCATGTCTATACTCCCACTGATGTCCATACCCGCACCCATGTCCGTGTGTCTACCCACCTGCCTATCGGTGTTGGTTTTTTCCTTTCTGCCCCAGGTACACTGTCCTGCTGAAGCCCGATGCCTCCTGGGACCGCTGGAATTGCCTTTAAAGGTCAACCAGGGTTCGAGCCGGTGCAGAAAGTTAGCAGCGGGTCAGAATTCACCGGGGCGGAGAGACCCCATTCAGCTTCTGACTCTGCCTTGAAAATCCCAACGGCAAAGCCGTACATGGGAGGATACACTGGTCGGGGATTCCAGCGGGAAAACATGGGACCTGGCTGATCAGGACTCCTCACGCTGCTGTTAAAAATGCCTCCAATAAAAATTTGACAATTTTTAAAATTTAAAAATAAATTAAATTTTAAAAGTTTAAAATTTTTTTTTTAACGATAATAACCCAGACCTCCCGTATAACTCCAAATTAGAGCTCTCTGCTCCAAAGGGCCTGAGTTGGGTCAGCTCTCCTATTAAAAGGGCTGATGACGTGAAGCGCTCAGCCTGAGTGGGTGCTGGGTGCGGGCGCCTAGCCCGCATCGGGGGACCGGCCTCTGCTCCACCCCTCCCTTCCCCCGTAGCTTGTTTCTTTCCCCACTTCCTCTTTGGTTCTCTATGCAGAGGGGAGCTGTTATGAAATCCTATTTAAGCCTCTATGTGTGGTATTTTTAAAAACCAAACCATACCCTCCCTCCCTTTTCTAAAGTCAATATTTTGGGGCAGAGCTAACACGGGCTGTGCCCTTTCGCATGGGCGTTCAGCAGGTGCAGTCGATGTTTTGTGATGTTGGCGGGAACCAGACACACTCACTGAACCCCGTGTAGGTGCCGGATGTTTTCACGTACTCTGTCCCCATCCGTCCTCACGGTCACCCTGGGAGACAGTTATCGGCCCTTTACCAAGGGGAGAACAGGGCTGGAGTGTGGGAAGCTTGCTCAGCATCTCACAAGGAGTAAGGACAGAGCCAGGATCCAACCCAGCTTAATCTGACTCCAAGAGATCCATTGCCTGGGGGGAAGGTGCTTAAAAAAGCAAAAGTCGAGGATTGCAGAGACTGTTAATTCTGTGTATTCCAGACAGTTCTGGGAAAACTGGGACCACTGGTCACCTCTCCCTCTCTGGGTCTGAAAGACTTAACACTTACCTACGAGGGCACCCAACAAACATTGCACTTAGCGAATCAAATTTGCAGAATCTTTCTTAAAAGAGAAGCAACTGGTTTCCTTCATGCCTTCCCTGCCTTTCTCATGAAAACAAAAAGAAAAGGGCATGGAAACAACTTTCTCACATAGCAGGAGCCCTCTGGTGGGCTTCCAGCAACGGTGTCTTCAAGCAGGGCATCAGACCCTCCCAGACACTCCCTCCTCATCCTCTTGCTGCCCCAGGGCATTTGCACTTGCCAGGTAGGACAGCTTGCCCTAAACACTCAGCAACTGCCCAACACAGAGCCAGGGCCTAACCATAAAACCCTGCCACTCACCGCCAATTAGCTTTGTTTTCAGTATAAACAGTGCTGCCTTGAAGAAAAATACAGCCTCCCAAAGCAGCAAAGATCCCTCCCGGCAGCCCCTGAACAGGTGAGAGATGCTGGGCTGAAAAGCAGTGGGGCTTTTCTGCTTGCTTTCTTGCAAATTGCATCTCCATCAAGGCCACCAGGAGCCCAGATGCCGAGCTGGGGCCACAGGCCTGACTCTCCAGAGGCAGAAAGCAGAGAGTGAACGAGGACAATGATCTTATTCTCCGGGCTCTTTCTGGCAGCCTTTTGTGTGTATGTGTGTGGTAGTTTTTCGGGTCCGTGACGGTGTGCAAACAGCACGTGTCGGCAGAGCCAACCTCGGAAGGCCTCTGCACACAGCACAAAGGCATCTTTTACGCGCTGGGCCTCCTCCCATCAGAGTGCCCGACCCTGACGCTTTCTTTGTTGAAAAGGAAAAGAAAAAAAAAAAAAAAAAGATCATACTTAAGCAAAAGTAAACCACGGCCTGATACTGTGCCAACAACATTAACCAAGTTCTCGACGGGGCCTTTGAAGTCAGCAGGGGGTAACATGCTTGTGGGGCAAGGGAAGAATGATACTTTAAAGCAGTTCCTTTTCATCCCTTTAACTTAATGAAAGATTAATGGCCTTGTTATTTTTGTTTCTGCTTCTTCTCCCACCGCCCCCCCCCCCCCACCGACCTTTAATTCCCGCCCCCGCTGTTGAAACTGAAAATTCTGCCTCACAAGGGTTTTCTGGATCGCTGGGTTTTGTGAATACAACTCCTGCCCCTTCTCTGCCATCTGCAAACTGGACCACCTACTCCAGGACCAAAGCATCCAGGTGTCCACGGAGGCGGAGCTCCCGGGGAGCCGACAGATGGTGGCAACCCAGGAGGACTGGGTTTTATTCAAACAAACCTCACCTCCTCTGAAATGGCCCGGAATTCCTTGGCAGGGAACTTCTCCCGCTCCTCGAAGATCCAGTGTTGTGTTTCCTGGCACCATCTTGGGAGGCCGGCCGCGGACTGACGCGGTGGTCCCGCGTCCCGGGCCCCGGGAATCATGCAGGCCAGAGGCAGAAAAGCACAAGTGCAGAGTCATCTCGTAGGCGGGGGACGCCTCCGTCCTTATCCACCCCTCCCCGCACCTTGCTCTTTCCTCCGTCTTCCTCATGCGATGACCGGGCGAGTCCATCCACCAGTGTTATGTCCCCCAAATGTAGGGGCCGTTCTTGACGCTGGCTCGTCCCCTCCCTCGCACCCACATCCAGCCAGTCAGGAGGACGCGCTGTTTCAACCTCCAAAACACGTCCCAAGGCCACCGCTTCTACTCCTGGCCACCCCCGCTCAAGTTCAAGCTGGCTCAACTCTTGCCTGGAGGACAGGCTGAGTCTCGGGGTCTCCCGCCTTCCCTCTCCTACCCTCGGGCCCGCCTAACTCTGCCACGGGTGGGACCCGCTTCTAAAATTAAGCACCGTCACTGTCGTGATTCGACCCTCAGCGGCTCCTCAGTTCTCCTAGAAGGAAATCCAAACTCCTTCGTGGGTGGCTGCAGAGCCCTGCGTGGCCCGGCCCCTGCCCAGCTCCCATGGCACTCGGCTCGGCCTTCACCCTCCGCCGGGCGCCGTGTCGGTTGCCGTCTCTGTCCCTCTTCAAAGACCCGCCCTTTGGTCAGCTGGGCCTCGGCCACGCACAGCCCTCAAGAATCCATGTGCACACCTCCTCGCTCACCCAATCATCTGGCACGATGTTCCTCTCTATCTCTTCATCCCCGTTTTATTCTCTTCGGAGCGTTTATCTTTGCCTGAATTAATGCTTTTGTGGGTGATCCAACGCCTGCTGAATGCATGATGCAGGAAACTGGGCACCCAGATGCTCTTGTTCACTCAGTGTTTACTTCTGTTTTTTTTTTTTGGCTGCGTTGGGTCTTCATTGCTGCGTGCGGGCTCTTTCTAGTTGCGGCGGGCGGGGGCTACTCTTCGTTGCGGTGCGCGGGCTTCTCATTGCGGTGGCTTCTCTTGTTGCAGAGCACGGGCTCTAGGCACGCGGGCTTCAGTAGTTGTGACACGCGGGCTCAGTAGTTGTGGCGCACGGGCTTAGTAGCTCTGCGGCATGTGGGATCTTTCTGGACCAGGGATCGAAACTGTGTCCCCTGTATTGGCAGGCGGATTCTTATCCACTGCGCCACCAGGGAAGCCCAGTGTTTACTTCTTGAACGTTCCCTGTGTGCCAGGCATGCTTCTAGGTGGTGAGTGATCCACAGTGACCGAGACAGAGTCCCCCGTTCATAGAGAATGACTGGTGTTTGTCTTCAGTGTGGCCCTTGTAATAAAAAGCATCATTTGGTTCCATCCATGTTGCTGCAAATTTCATTCTTTTTTATGGATGAGTAGAATTCCATTGTGTGTATATATTATATATATATATATATATATATACATACATACCACATCTTCTTTATCATATAACAGAATCACTTTATTGTACAGCAGAAATTAACACATTGTAAATCAACTCTACTTTAATTTTTTAAAAAGCATCATGTTTAACGTTTGTTTCAAGAGCAGAGCACCATAGAGGATGCCAGGAATGGTCTCTACAATTTGGCCAAGTAAATCAGGGAAAGGTGAATATTGACGTGCATACCCAAAGGAAATATTTAGAATGTGGTTAAAAGTCCCAAGTTCATTCATTTGGATACAATCATACACTTAGTTTATACCTGACCAGTTTTTGCAAATTTAGACGTGGATTACAAAATGACCCCTGGTAGAAAAATCTAGAAATTATACGATCTGGAATAGGATAGCACCCTTTTACTCAATCATTCTGCCAGTTCAGTAAAATATACTTATTTCTCATTGTAAAAGGCAATAAGCCACCAGATTTATTTATAATTTCCATTTCAGGTAAATTCCACAAAATCCATAAAGACAGCTGCGGTGCACCTGGTGAGTGAGATTCAGCAGACCCTCCCAGGGGGTACGGGTCACTGATATTCCTCCACGCCTCCCCACACCTGCCCTGTACAGCTCGTATGTCATCTGGACCTCCTATACACAGCTGTCTTCCCCAGGATATTTCAAAACCTCCCGGTGGGCTGGAGCATTCCTTAGTAAGAGCTTGGTAAATGCTGTTTTATATAAGATCTGTGAGTGGAAGGAAGAAAATTCAGTTTGAGACCCTCTCATCAGCAGACGCGATGTATACACAGAAACAGAATAACTTCTGATTCCCACGGGTTCACACATTGCTCACATAATTATAGTTTTATGCATGGATTTGAAAGTTTTCTGAAACATCCTACATTTATGCAAATTCTAGCTACATGAATCTAACGTTTTTGTCAATCGCTTGTCATTAAAAACAGTTGTAATTCCAGTGAAAATGAGAATTCTTTGGCTCCTAGGACTCTTTGGCTTGGGATTTCCAGACACACTTTTAGTATTTTATAGGTGATCTACCTGCCAGTCTCTGTGAGAGCAAAGTCCTGAGGTGTTCACACCCGACAACGCGGCTGATGCCTTGCACCCAGCCAATGACCATATCACATAAATGTTTAAACCCTGCACTGGGAAGAATTTAGTAAAGACAAACTCTAACGCATGATGTTAAATACATTCCCTTATTTTAATAACTCAAGTTGATTTCAGATCAGGAATCACAGTAGTCTAATACTCTGAAAATTAAACAGAAATTTTCTGCCTTTACACCAAGCAGCCTGCTTAATAAATCAGTAATGAAAAAGAATAATTTATTATGGCTTGTGAATTCTGACAGCTCTAAAAAGATGTCCTTTCTCTTCCCCCAAAGGGAGAACAGAATTTTCTTTTTACCTTCAAGACACTGGCATTAAGCATAATTTCTCTGTCTGTAGAACTTTACTACTGAAGAGGAGACGGGATTAGATTTTTACATCACAACCTATTTTAAGCAATTATAATCCGCAAGTAATCTTTCCCATTCATCCCCCCCCGGGCGAGGAAGATGTAAGAGACCATTCTTGGGCCTCAGTTTAGATCAATGTTTGCATTCCTATTAGCTGAATTAGCTGGGATTCTGGAGCCCGCGGAACCCATTTATTTCAGATTCTGCAAGACTGTGGTTCACAAAAGGAGGTTCTGCTAATTGGGTTCCATTAGTACAATCAAATGGCATATTGCACCCCTCCTCTGTACTAAAACGTGTCTTTGCTCTTCATTGTGTCAGTGAATGAAGATGCTTCATGCGGTTTGATATGAAGCCATACGAGGGTTAACAACCTGGCTTCTTCTCTTCAACTCTCTTAAATTTCCGGTACTTCTCAGCATTAGGCAGTGGTGTGATGGAGTCAGTTCATGCTGACTCACGAGAACTGATCGTTACTTTTCAGGAATTTTGTAAGCCAGTTGTTAAATGTAGCCATTATTAAACATTGAATTTTATATTTACAATTCAATAAAGTGTATTCGAAACAAAGGTGATAAATCCTCAACGTTTATCAGTTCCTAATTATTTTTCTCTATTTTACTATGACCTGTGTTCTTGAGGGTAATTACATCTGGTTTATCCGTAGCGAGGGAGTGCTACCTGATGCCGAGCTGCAATGTATCTCTTTCTAACTCTAGTTGTTGATGTCCTGTTGGTATCTTGAAATTGACCAAGGTGGGAGTGTTTACACTATAGAAATTGGCAAACGTTGTAAATCAAGGTTATTTTAAAATTTACTTATTTTTGCTGTTGCTTTGTTTCTCTGAAGATTTGGTTGTTAAACATTTACCAGCATGGCACTGGCCTTTTTGGGGGCCAGTGGTGGGCGATGGATGACTCAGGAGATGCTTGGGCTAAAATGTAGCTATACCTGAAGCCAGTACGTGCGTCGGAGAACCACTGAAAGTCATTTACTGGTTTGAAAGTTCATTTGTTGGACCAGCACATAGTGCATTCTTAGTACTGGAGATACAGCCATGGACAGAGTGGTGAGGTCTCTGCTCTCAGGGAGCTGAATTATCAGGTATTAAGATATTATTCAATAGGTGTAGTAAATTGGCTAACGTTTTAGAGAGTAGTGGGGTCACATTAGATCAGATGGGCAAGGAAAGCCTCCCCGAAAAGGCCCTGTTTTATTTGCTTCATTCACTCATCACAAATTAAACTGTACTTCTTAATTTACATCCTGTGTGTTCTCTGCTCCCCACCCCACGTCCAAATCTTCAATGCAAGCTCCGTGAGAACAAGAACTCTCTCTGGATCTGCATCCATAGTGCCTGGACCACAGTAGGTACACAGCAGACATTTTTTGGATGAATTAAGTGGTATTTGAGCTGACGCCTGCGAAATGGAAATGATTCCTGTGAAGAGTCAGGAGAAAAGAGACCCAGGCACAGGGAACAGCACATAGAAAGCTATGAGGTGCAAAGAGGTTGGAATGAGAAAAAGGGCAGATGGGAGATCAGAGCAATATAAAAGAAGGGAAAGTCACATCAGACTAAGCACCAGACCTGTATATGTGCCTGCAGATCCTACAACTCTACTTCTCTCTTACATTTCCCATCCCTTTATCTCCATGGTGTATTGTGGGTATGTCCTCAGCTTTATCTTCCAGTTCCATAATTCCTTCTTCAGCTGGATCCGATCTGCTCTTCAATCCATCCATGAAGTGTTTTGATTCAATCACTGTATTTTTTCACCGTAGAATCTCTATGGGCTTCTTTTGCAAATCTATACTTTTCTAAAAAAAAAAAAAAAAAAAAAAAGTGTCCTATTCATCTCTGGTTTTCTAGTTCCTTGTTTTATTTCTTTCATCATTTTAAAGACTTCTGGGATAAACTCAACTTTGGCATGATGTGTTACCCTTTTAATGCGTTGCTGACCCAGGATGCTAATACTTATCTAGGAAATTTGTATTTATATTCACATGCAAGATTGGCCCATAACTTTTGGGGCTTAAGATTTTGTGGTTGTCACATTTTCTTAATAATTATACCATTGATAATCTAATGATACCATTTTCTTCTCTGGACTCTCCCTGAGAATTTACTTGTCTAATATTAATATTACACTCTTATTATATTCTTTTATTTTCACACTTTTTATATCTATAATGTGTCACTTGTAAATGGCATATAGCTGGGTATCTCTTTTCATCCAAGTTGATATAACTTTTTTTTTTAGGGGGAGTTGACTAAATAGTACTTCTGTCATGAATTTTCTACATGCATTTTGTCTTATTTCTGTTTCGTTTATGTGGTCCCTTTGCCATGTTTTCTTCTTTTTTAAAAAAACTGAGTCAAGCAGTCTTTTTTTTTTTTTTTTTTTTTTTTTTTTTTTTTTTTTTTTTTGCGGTATGGGGGCCTCTCACTGTTGTGGCCTCTCCCGTTGCGGAGCACAGGCTCCGGACGCGCAGGCTCAGCGGCCATGGCTCACGGGCTTAGTTGCTCCGCGGCATGTGGGATCTTCCCGGACCGGGGCACGAACCCGTGTCTCCTGCATCGGCAGGCGGATTCTCAACCACTGCGCCACCAGGGAAGCCCCAAGCAGTCTTTTTAAATTTCATTTACTTTTTGTTTTAGCAACTGCTATGCCAGCCATGCATACTGGTTATATTTCTCTAGAGGTAATTTAAATTTTTAATCATCACATTCAATATTATATTTTTATTTATATCTGATATCAATCAACAGCGTCACTTACCAAGCAAATCAGGAACGCTGACCCCACTCTTTGCCTCCTCCCCATATACTGAGGCTCTCTGGGAGGCATGTAGCCTCTACTGCCCCTCACAAACCAGCATCTCCTGGTGGCGTGTGGGATGCTACCAGCCACTGACCTGACTCACCCATCTGAGTTCTCATTTTCAGGTACTTCTGGAATTTTCGCTTCTACTGATGGTGCCATTCTTGTAGGCCACAGATCTGAAGATTTAAATATAATTATGTAGATATAAAATAGATCATCAACAAGGGCCTACTGTCTAGCACAGGGAACTCTACTCAGTACTCTGTGATAACCTATATGGGAAAGGAATCTGAAAAAGAATGGAAAAAAAAATGTAAGTTTATTTTAAAAATAAATAAATAAATGAAATTATAAATCTAACTATATATAAGTATATTTTCCCATAACCTCTGGAAATTTGGAGCAAGAAGGAGAGGCCGTAGTTACCATGCTATTCTGATCAAATATCCTTTTTAAAGACATTTTTCCAGTTTTTAAACATTTAAATAATGAATACCTTATTTCTTATCAGAAGTCTTGAAAAATAGGTATTGTACTCCCTACGCGGAAGGTGAGGAAACTAAGGCCCAGACACATTAATCTGTATAAAGTTACCACTCCTGGTAAAAGGGGGAAAACTAGTATTGGAAACTGTTGTGTCTGATCCTGAAGCTCAGCTTCTTTCTGCTCAGATAACACAGCAGCAGCTTCTTTTCCTCCTTCCCCTTCTCCTCCTGTCTGGTCTCCTTCTTTTCTCCTCCTCCTATTGTCATGATTATGGTTCATTTCTTTTTTTTTTTTTTTAACATCTTTATTGGAGTAAAATTGCTTTACGATGGTGTGTTAGTTTCTGCTTTACAACAAAGTGAATCAGCTATACGTATACACATGTCCCCATATCCCCTCCCTCTTGTGTCTCCCTCCCACCCTCCCTGTCCCACCCCTCTAGGTGGTCACAGAGCGCCGAGCTGATCTCCCTGTGCTATGCGGCTGCTTCCCACTAGCTCTCCACCCTACGTTCGGGAGTGTATATGTGTCCATGCCGCTCTCTCACGTCGTCACTTCTTTACCGGTGAGGAATCCCTGAGTCCCTCGGGGAGCAGTGACTGGATGTCTCCCGAGGCGTTTCCTGTGCCTCCTGCCTGGCCTGATGCCCACGTTTGCCAACGCTTATCCAACCTCTGTTTCCTCCTCTTGACTTTAAGCCTCCTGTGAGCAGCTTCGCCTTGTTTTACTAAGGTTTCCCACAGAGTCCAGTGCATGCCTGAGGCAGAGAGGGCGTTCAGTTAGCATTAACTCAATAAATAAGTGAGTCAGCGCCTAGGAGGTGTTTACAAATGAATGCTGCAGAAGACCACAATCTAAGCCTGAGAAGGTAACTTGAAGATAGAAGACGGGAAGAAACTGGGTTCGAGACTAGACTTTCAAAACACTTAAAGTATGGAGACTTAATTCCACTAGTGAAATACGCAGACAGGATGACTTAGTGTCCTCCAAAACATCTTTGGGTTTCATAGAACACAGTTGAAAAGCATCTT
The DNA here is from genome assembly GCF_026419965.1 of Kogia breviceps. Classification (NCBI taxonomy): domain Eukaryota; kingdom Metazoa; phylum Chordata; class Mammalia; order Artiodactyla; family Physeteridae; genus Kogia; species Kogia breviceps. The sequence continues at coordinate 87,909,560 of NC_081324.1, read as the reverse complement.
GCTCTATTTTAACTATCTAGTATAAGGAAGCCTCTTCCTGTGCATTTTTAAATAAAAATCGATTACTTGGATTCAACGTTACTACATCATTTTATTACACTAAATAATGGCTGATATCTACATTCCCACCACAACAAGAGTTGTTCTTAAGAAGCTGAGATTCAAATTAAGGGAACACCTATGATTTTATCAATCAATTCATTCAAAAATATTCGTGGAGGGCTTCCCTGGTGGCGCAGTGGTTGAGAGTCCGCCTGCCGATGCAGGGGACGCGGGTTCGTGCCCCGGTCCGGGAGGATCCCACGTGCCGCGGAGCGGCTGGGCCCGTGAGCCGTGGCCGCTGCGCCTGCGCGTCCAGAGCCTGTGCTCCGCAACGGGAGAGGCCACAACAGTGAGAGGCCCGCGTAAAGCAAAAAAAAAAAAAAAAAAATTTGTATATATATATATATATATTCATGGAGTCTATAGTACACCAAATACCATGTGCAATTTTGTCAACACACAGAGATAATTAAAATGTAGTCCTTGTTATTAATCTTTACATTTTATAGGTGGGAGAAATATGGAATTCTTTGTGAATGGGTGCATCCTGTGGAAGGACAGTTCTTGGTTTAATGGAGAAGCTTTGTTTGCTTAACTCTTCACAGAAAAAGGACTTGACATAAACATGACTTCACTGGACTTTCTCTCCAGGTTACGATTTGTGCCTGGTGGGAGTAGAGACATACAACACGTTCATTATACAACCTCATCCTATAAGCATTGGCCCCCACCCCTCACACTTACTCTTTTAATCTTTTCAACAAGTAATAAAAGTTGCCTTGACCTCAAACATCCTTTACAACAGAAGAAAGGTAGAGATGAGTGATGGTTACTCTTGGTGACTTCTGAGTCCAGGATGGTGGTTTATTCAGCTTTGCGTCCTCTGAGGCAGGGAGTAAATGCTGGATGCATGAATAATGCAACTCTGAGGTGGGGTTGACCCGGTTTCTCTGCTGCAAAGTTACTCTTTTTCCCCTTGTAAGTAATAAGTATCTTATGAGGAGGATACTTTGAAACTACGCGAATAATGCTGTTTCTCATCAAACTTTCACCCACTAATTTCAGCATCCGTTGATGATTCTCGTCTGAAACGATTATTACTGCGGTGTTTGCCAAATGGTGATTTCGCCAGTTTCTTTTAAAATATGCCTATGGGGCTTCCCTGGTGGCGCAGCGGTTGAGAGTCCGCCTGCCGATGCGGGGGACGCGGGTTCGTGCCCCGGTCCGGGAGGATCCCACGTGCCGTGGAGCGGCTGGGCCCGTGAGCCGTGGCCGCTGCGCCTGCGCGTCCGGAGCCTGTGCTCCGCAACGGGAGAGGCCACAACAGTGAGAGGCCCACGTACTGCAAAAAAATAAAAAATAAAAATAAAATATGCCTATGCATTTAAAAAAACACACACACCTCAATGTCTGCAGTACTTTTTAGCATATGACCTTGTGCACGTTACTTACACTCCCTGAACGTTATTGTCTTTATCTGTAGGTTGGGAATAATAATAGTAATTGACTCTCAGGGATTGTTTGAAAATTTCCCAGGAAGAGGAAAGAGCCCAAAGAGCAGGAAGAAAAAACCTGGGTCATTACTCCATGACCACATCAATCTGCAGAGTGAAAAATGTAGGATTCTGCTCAAAGGTACCCATACTATGCCGCAGCTAAGAATAGCTCTAAGTCAAGATGGAGGAAGGCATCTCCCACCTTCAGGACTAGAGAGGGCCGACTCTAAAATTAATTTAGACAAGAAGTGGGAGTGAGTCTCAAAATCCTTTCGATGCTGTTTCCTTCCAAATGAGCAAAACCTGATCCTTGGATGAACCCACTGAAGTCTGCAGCATACACCTCTGTGAGCATCCACATAGAGATCTAGGCTCTTAAAACAGAAGTTTAGGTGGAGAAGCCTTTGCTTTCTAATCAGGTACATCAAACACAGTCAAAATCCCACCTAAAGTTCTTCTTGAAAAATCAATGAACGGATCATGATCAAGTGTTTGAATTTTCCAGCTTCCCCATATAACAGTATTCTTGGTGGTATTTTGAAAGAAGACAGTGCGTAAAGGAATAGGACATTTCTCTATTTGGTTTTTCAGCATACTGGGGTGCTAAGTTCACAAAAGTCCATTGAATGCACCATCTTTTTTTTATCCTAAAAAAAGAAACTTCTAATCTATTATCATGACTTCACTTTGTTTATAAACCCAATTTATAAATTATAATTTCATCCATCCATTTCATTCAATAAATATTTACTGTGCACCTACTATGTGCCAACACTGTTGCCAATGCTGAGGACACAGTGGTGAACAAGACACACCGAAAAGGGCCGTCTTCCTGAGCTAACCTTCTAGTGGGTGGACACAGGGGTTAAATAAGATCAATAGTTAACATATATACAGTGTGTTAGATGGCGACAAGGGTATGGAAAGAAGAAAGCAATGAAGGAAGATAGGGCATGCTGGGGTTACAGGCTGGAACTTTGGACAGTGATTCCAGAAGAGACCTAGTGCATTTGAGCAGAGGGTTTAGGAGGAAAGGGAAGAAGCTAAGTGGCTATATCAGAAGGAAGAGCATCCCAGGCTGAGGGAACAGCCAATGCAAAGGCCCCGAGGTAGGGCAAACATGGCCTGCTGAGGACGTGTGGCGACTAGAGCAGGAGATGAAGTTGAATAGGTAAGAGGACCAGGACCACAAAAGGCCTCGGAGCAGTCTCAGCGACTTCAGCTTTTACTCCCAGTGAGGTGGAAAATTCCTAGAAGGGTCAGAGGAGAGGAGTGATGACTCTGGTTTCTATGGGGTCACTCTGGCTGCTGAATGGGCAATAAACTGAGGGAGTTAGTAAGAGTCGAAGCAGTGAAACCAGTTAAGGAGTTTCTGTAATAATTCAGGTGAGAGATAAAGGCAGTCTGGACCAGTGGGTGGCAGTGGAAGTGAGCACTGTTGAATTCTATGTCATTTCAGTTATATAGATAGGTGATTGATTGATGGATGGATGGATGGATGGATGGACAGATAGATGATTGATAGATGTGTCGATGGTTGGATGGATGATGGATGGATGGATGGATGGTTGGGTGGATGGTTGGGTGGATGGATGGTTGGACAGATAGATAATTGATAGATGGATAGAAAGATAGACAGAGAGATAGAGACATAGAGTTAGGATATGGCTGAGTCCTCTGTAACAGATAAAAATTATCTATGTACCTATATTATAGCTATAGCAATATCTACATATATATATTTTTTACCAGCTGCAGAGGACTCAGTCATGCCCCTCATTCATGGCACATTGATATCATGGGTATTAGTTTCCCTTTGCTGCTATAACAAATTTCCCCAAGCTTAGTGGTAATCAAAGCAACACAGGTTTACTCTTTTTTTTAAAAAACATCTTTCTTGGAGTATAATTGCTTTACCATGGTGTGTTAGTTTCTGCTGTGTAACAAAGTGAATCAGCTGTACGTATACATATATCCCCATATCTCCGCCCTCTTGCGTCTCCCTCCCACCCTCCCTATCCCACCCCTCTAGGTGGTCACAGAGCACGGAGCTGATCTCCCTGGGCTATACTCTTTTATATTCTGGAGGTCAAAAGTCATAAATGATTTTACTGGGCTCCCTCCTTGCAATGTCACCAGCCCCCGCCAGGCTGCTCTGGGATGCTCCTGACGAGGTCCTTAGGGACCTCCACCCACGAAATCAATGGCTGAGTCTTCACTCTTCTAGAACTCTCTCAGCCGTGTGTGACCCAGGTCAGAACTTACTTCTCCTTAGACATGATTTGCCCTCGGCCTCCAGGAAACCACACTGCTTTTCCTCCCACCCCATCAGCTGCTCTCTCAGTGTGCTTGGCCGTGTCCCTCTTCCCCAGACAGTAACCACGGGGGCACCCAGAGCCTAGGCCCTGCCGTCTGGGCGGGTCCCACATGTTCTCACGGCGCTCACGGCCATTTCTTTGATAATAACCCCCAAGTGGGTCTCATCAGCCTCTGGCCTAACCCCCAGACTCGCATATCCAACTAGCTCCTTGACATCTTCACAGGGATGTCTAATAGGCACAGAGGGTGAAGGCTTCAAGAGCGAATAAAAGCCGGATATCAGAGACAGCCAGTGAGGACGGTAATTTCCAGAAGCTTTGATGAAAGGGGGATACAAGAAATGGGGCCATACCTGCAGGGGAGTATGGGGTCCATGGAGGTTTATTTATTTATTTTTAATATTGGATAAGAGCACATCTGCAGGCTGTGGTCAAAAAATTGGGAAGAACAGGAAAGATGGATGAAACAGGAGAGACAGTGGAGAGTGACAGGAGGGGAGTCCATGAGTGGGCGAGAGAGCTTAGTATCCAGGGTGTAAGCAGAAACGTTGCCTCTTTCTTGGGTGTGGACTAGTCAAGCTTAGTAATAGGGAAAAAGACACAATACATAGCACATATGTAGGTAAAACTTTGTATCTTAAAATAATATATTATTTCTTTTTCTTCTGGACTCTATATCTAGCCCCATATCAGCTCTTTTGCAATGTTTGATAAGATTACTTCCTAAAGAATGGGAACATTTGAAATGATTAAAATTTTTTTAAATATAAGAATTCAAAACAATGTGACGCCATTTTCTTAACCTCTGAGTCTTGCAAAACTTAAAAAGATTGGTAATACACTGGTGCCGTTGATAATGTGGGAAAAAGGCTCTATTTTACAAGGTTGGTGGGACGGTGTCTGCATGCAGTCTTTTTGTGCAGTAATTTGATGATAGCCACCAAAATTTTTAATGCAAGTATCTTTTGATCTAACCCTAGCATTTCCATGGTTAGGATTTATGCTTTGGATAAGCTTGCCCAAGTCTACAAAGATATGAGGACAAAAATGTTTATTTGTAAGTGCACGTATCTGGAAACACCCTAAATGTCCACTAGTTTAGGACTGGGTAATTTGTTTGGGTGGTGAGGTCCTTGCTTTGTGAAGATCTGAGTCTCCAGATTTCCGAGGCAAACACCCTCATAAGAAGAAAATATTCGCTGATGAACCAACTGTTTATGAAAGGAATTTCTCCTCCAGCACCCCACCCCGTGTGATGCTAAAGTCCACCCTTACTCATGACATCAAGTCTCTATCTTTGCTTAAAATATGTATGATACAATGCAAATGCCATGCAAGTTCATTAAAAGTGAAGGAAAAAACCATGTAAAAGGCACAGGGTT